>NC_091742.1:34553279-34856310 GCF_043380555.1 Nothobranchius furzeri
TCCAGCTCCCAGCTTATAGAGTCCTGTATTGACACAGACGTCAATACATCTCGATGTCATGCAACACACAAAGTCTGTCGCATACAGGTGGGTTAACACATGTACGATGTGTGCGATGGCGTGCCCGTTTACAATGGGACACGACGATGATCATTGTTAACCAAACTCTTGTTTCTCACGACAGGTGGTAGCGTTGTCTCCTGCACCTGGTCTTCGTGCACAGAGGGTGTTGTAATGTGCTCGTCATAGTCGCGATCGTTGTCACTCGA
Organism: Nothobranchius furzeri; assembly: GCF_043380555.1. NCBI lineage: Eukaryota > Metazoa > Chordata > Actinopteri > Cyprinodontiformes > Nothobranchiidae > Nothobranchius > Nothobranchius furzeri. The sequence goes on from NC_091742.1 coordinate 34,553,549, forward strand.
ATCCGTTGTTCTCACGACAGGTGGTAGCGTTGTCTCCTGCATGTTGTCTTCGCGTGCAGCAAGCGTTGTGCTGTGCTCGTTATAATGGTTGTCTTCGTACAAAGGGGGTGTTGAATAGTCCTTCGCGTGTAGTCTAGGAGGTGGTGTGATGGGGCGTATCTCAGAGGCATTATGTGAGCGTACCACCATGGCCTGACCAACTGCGACTACTGAGAGTACACCCAGTACAGACAGCGAGATCATTTTTTTTTTCTTGGGTGTTGTACGTGTGGGTACAGCAGCTTTAATGGCAGCGAAAGCAAGTGGTCAAATGTATTTATAGGTCACTAGCAGAAACTAAGGCACGTGGTCAGAGTGTAATCGTAACCACCGTAGCTCTTGTCATAATTTGATATACATAGAAATCAGAAACGGGCATGTCAGGATAGACATCGCGAGTGATAATGCGGCCAGTATCTGTGTGCGCTTGAGAGCATCTTGTTGTTCTACTGTGGTGCCCACGCCGCCGGGTCTGTAAATGTCATCGACCTTCTTTATATACGCATACGCTAAAGACCGTATATTCTCTATGGATTTGAACACGTCCTTTGTTTCGCGTAACGCTTGAGCTTTCTCGAGCGTGATGTTGTGAGTGTACGCCAGTGTTTCGCGTGCACCGAGGTCCGAGAAGGGCGTGCGCTACAAATATTAACCTTGGTTTGGGAGTGTGGCGAAACGCTCGCTCCGCTGTAATGGGCAGATGCAATGTTATCACCTGGTACGTTTCGTTAGTCGGGTCGTAACACACCGGTCCGTGACACGGACCGTCACATTGTATGGGTCACAGTAAGGACAACACGCCGCCGACCGTGACTTTGCACTCGACCGCTGTGGTGTTGTCGATTTGCAAAGGATCACATATGCCTCTCGGGTCGCAATGAGGCACATTGCAACAATGGGTCTGACTGAGCGCCTCCAGGAGAGAGGCCCAAGCAAGAAGCGCCCCGAGGAGCGTCTTGCCACATGTGAACACTGGGTCTGACTGAGCGCCTCCAGGAGAGAGGCCCAAGCAAGACGCGCCCCGAGGAGCGTTTTGCCACATGTCACCTCTGGGTCTGACTGAGCACCTCCAGGAGAGAGGCCCAAGCAAGACGCGCCCCGAGGAGCGTCTTGTCACATGTCAACACTGGGTCTGACTGAGCGCCTCCGGGAGAGAGGCCCTAGCAAGAAACGCCCGAGGAGCGTCTTGACACATGTCAACACTGGGTCTGACTGAGGGCATCCAGGAGAGAGGCCCAAGCAATACGCGCCCCGAGGAGCGTCTTGCCACATGTCAACAATGGGTCTGCCTGAGGGCCTCCAGGAGAGAAGCCCAAGGAAGACGCGCCCCGATGAGCTTCTTGCCACATGTCAGCACTCGGTCTGACTGGCGCCTCCAGGAGAGAGGCCAAAGCAAGAAGTGCCCCGAGGAGCGTCTTGACACATGTCAACACTGGGTCTGACAGAGGGCCTCCATGAGAGAGGCCCAAGCAAGATGCGCCCCAAGGAGTGTCTTGCCACATGTCAACACTGGGTCTGACTGAGCGCCTCCAGGAGAGAGGCCCAAGCAAGACGCGCCCCGAGGAGCGTCTTGTCACATGTCAACACTGGGTCTGACTGAGCGCCTCCAGGAGAGAAGCCCCAGCAAGACGTGCCCCGAGGAGCGTCTTGCCACATGTCAGCACTCGGTATGACTGAGCGCCTCCAGGAGAGAGGCCCAAGCAAGATGTGCCCGGAGGAGCGTCTTGCCACATGTCAACAATGGGTCTGAGTGAGGGCCTCCAGGAGAGAAGCCCAAGCAAGATGCGCCCCGAGGAGAGTCTTGCCACATGTCAGCACTCAGTCTGACTGAGCGCCTCCAGGAGAGAGGCCAAAGCAAGATGCGCCCCGAGGAGCGTCTTGCCACATGTCAACACTGGGTCTGACTGAGCGCCTCCAGGAGAGAGGCCCAAGCAAGAAACGCCCGAGGAGCGTCTTGACACATGTCAACACTGGGTCTGACTGATCGCCTCCCCAGGAGAGAGGCCCAAGCAAGACGCGCCCCGAGGAGCGTCTTGCCACATGTCAACACTGGGTCTGACTGAACGCCTCCAGGTGAGAGGCCCAAGCAAGATGCGCCCCGAGGAGCGTCTTGCCACATGTCATCACTCGGTCTGACTGAGCGCCTCCAGGAGAGGCCCAAGCAAGACGCGCCCCGAGGAGCGTCTTGCCACATGTCAGCACTCGGTCTGACTGAGCGCCTCCAGGAGAGAGGCCCAAGCAAGACGCGCCCCGAGGAGCGTCTTGCCACATGACAACAATGGGTCTGACTGAGAGCCTCCAGGAGAAAAGCCCAAGCAAGATGCGCCCCGAGGAGCGTCTTGCCACATGTCAGCACTCGGTCTGACTGAGCGCCTCCAGGAGAGAGGCCCAAGCAAGACGTGCCCCGAGGAGCGTCTTGCCACATGTCACCACTGGGTCTGACTGAGCGCCTCCAGGAGAGAGGCCCAAGCAAGAAACGCCCGAGGAGCGTCTTGCCACATGTCAGCACTCGGTCTGACTGAGCGCCTCCAGGAGAGAGGCCCCAGCAAGACGTGCCCCGAGGAGCGTCTTGCCACATGTCAGCACTCGGTCTGACTGAGCGCCTCCAGGAGAGAGGCCCAAGCAAGATGTGCCCGGAGGAGCGTCTTGCCACATGTCAACAATGGGTCTGAGTGAGGGCCTCCAGGAGAGAAGCCCAAGCAAGATGCGCCCCGAGGAGAGTCTTGCCACATGTCAGCACTCAGTCTGACTGAGCGCCTCCAGGAGAGAGGCCAAAGCAAGATGCGCCCCGAGGAGCGTCTTGACACATGTCAACACTGGGTCCGACAGAGGGCCTCCAGGAGAGAGGCCCAAGCAAGACGCGCCCCGAGGAGCGTCTTGCCAAGTGTCAACACTGGGTCTGACTTAGCGCCTCCAGGAGAGAGGCCCAAGCAAGATGCGCCCCGAGGAGCGTCTTGCCACGTGTCACCACTGGGTCTGACTGAGCTCCTCCAGGAGACAGGCCCAAGCAAGACGCGCCCGGAGGAGCGTTTTGCCACATGTCAACACTGGGTCTGACAGAGGGCCTCAAGGAGAGAGGCCCAAGCAAGACGTGCCCCGAGGAGCGTCTTGCCACATGTCAACAATGGGTCTGACTGAGCGCCTCCAGGAGAGAGGCCCAAGCAAGAAGCGCCCCGAGGAGCGTCTTGCCACATGTGAACACTGGGTCTGACTGAGCGCCTCCAGGAGAGAGGCCCAAGCAAGACGCGCCCCGAGGAGCATCTTGCCACATGTCAACACTGGGTGTGACTGAGAACCTCCAGGAGAGAGGCCCAAGCAAGACGCGCCCCGAGGAGCGTCTTGCCACATGTCAACACTGGGTCTGACTGAGCGCCTCCAGGAGAGAGGCCCAAGCAAGAAGCGCCCCGAGGAGCGTCTTGCCATGTGTCAACACTGGGTCTGACAGAGGGCCTCCATGAGAGAGGCCCAAGCAAGACGCGCCCCGAGGAGTGTCTTGCCACATGTCAACACTGGGTCTGACTGAGCGCCTCCAGGAGAGAGGCCCAAGCAAGACGCGCCCCGAGGAGCGTCTTGCCACGTGTCAACACTGGGTCTGACTTAGCACCTCCAGGAGAGAGGCCCAAGCAAGATGCGCCCCGAGGAGCGTCTTGCCACGTGTCACCACTGGGTCTGACTGAGCTCCTCCAGGAGACAGGCCCAAGCAAGACGCGCCCCGAGGAGCGTCTTGCCACGTGTCACCACTGGGTCTGATTGAGCACCTCCAGGAGAGAGGCCCCAGCAAGACGCGCCCTGAGGAGCATCTTACCTCATGTCAGCACTCGGTCTGACTGAGCGCCTCCAGGAGAGAGGCCCAAGCAAGACGCGCCCGGAGGAGCGTCTTGCCACATGTCACCACTGGGTCTGACTGAGCGCCTCCAGGAGAGAGGCCCAAGCAAGAAGCGCCCTGAGGAGCGTCTTGCCATGTGTCAACACTGGGTCTGACAGAGGGCCTCCATGAGAGAGGCCCAAGCAAGACGCGCCCCGAGGAGTGTCTTGCCACATGTCAACACTGGGTCTGACTGAGCGCCTCCAGGAGAGAGGCCCAAGCAAGACGCGCCCCGAGGAGCGTCTTGCCACGTGTCAACACTGGATCTGACTTAACGCCTCCAGGAGAGAGGCCCAAGCAAGATGCGCCCCGAGGAGCGTCTTGCCACGTGTCACCACTGGGTCTGACTGAGCTCCTCCAGGAGAGAGGCCCCAGCAAGACGCGCCCTGAGGAGCATCTTACCTCATGTCAGCACTCGATCTGACTGAGCGCCTCCAGGAGAGAGGCCCGAGGAGCGTCTTGCCACATGTCACCTCTGGGTCTGACTGAGCGCCTCCAGGAGAGAGGCCCAAGCAAGAAACGCCCGAGGAGCGTCTTGACACATGTCAACACTGGGTCTGGCTGAGCGCCTCCAGGAGAGAGGTCTAAGCAACACGCGCCCCGAGGAGCGTCTTGCCACATGTCAACACTGGGTCTGACTGAGTGCCTCCATGAGAGAAGCCCCAGCAAGACGCGCCCCGAGGAGCGTCTTGTCACATGTCACTACTCGGTCTGACTGAGCGCCTCCAGGAGAGAGGCCCAAGCAAGACGTGCCCCGAGGAGCGTCTTGTCACATGTCAACAATGGGTCTGACTGAGGGCCTCCATGTGAGAAGCCCAAGCAAGACGCGCCCCGAGGAGAGTCTTGCCACATGTCAACACTGGGTCTGACAGAGGGCATCCAGGAGAGAGGCCAGAGCAATACGCGCCCCGAGGAGCGTCTTGCAACATGTCAACAATGGGTCTGACTGAGGGCCTCCAGGAGAGAAGCCCAAGGAAGACGCGCCCCGAGGAGCTTCTTGCCACATGTCAGCACTCGGTCTGACTGAGCGCCTCCAGGAGAGAGGCCAAAGCAAGATGTGCCCCGAGGAGCGTCTTGACACATGTCAACACTGGGTCTGACAGAGGGCCTCCATGAGAGAGGCCCAAGCAAGATGCGCCCCAAGGAGTGTCTTGCCACATGTCACCTCTGGGTCTGACTGAGCGCCTCCAGGAGAGAGGCCCAAGAAAGACGCGCCCCGAGGAGCGTCTTGTCACATGTCAACACTGGTTCTGACTGAGCGCCTCCAGGAGAGAAGCCCCAGCAAGACGTGCCCCGAGGAGCGTCTTGCCACATGTCAGCACTCGGTCTGACTGAGCGCCTCCAGGAGAGAGGCCCAAGCAAGATGCGCCCGGAGGAGCGTCTTGCCACATGTCAACAATGGGTCTGAGTGAGGGCCTCCAGGAGAGAAGCCCAAGCAAGATGCGCCCCGAGGAGCGTCTTGCCACATGTCAGCACTCGGTCTGACTGAGCGCCTCCAGGAGAGAGGGCCAAGCAAGACGCGCCCCGAGGAGCGTCTTGCCACATGTCAACGAAGGGTCTGACTGAGGGCCTCCAGGAGAGAAGCCCAAGCAAGAAGCGCACCGAGGAGCGTCTTGCCACATGTCAGCACTAGGTCTGACTGAGCGCCTCCAGGAGAGAGGCCCAAGCAAGACGCGCCCCGAGGAGCGTCTTGCCACATGTCAACACTGGGTCTGACTGAGCGCCTCCAGGAGAGAGGCCCAAGCAAGAAACGCCCGAGGAGCGTCTTGACACATGTCAACACTGGGTCTGACTGAGAGCCTCCAGAAGAGAAGCCCAAGCAAGATGCGCCCCGAGGAGCGTCTTGCCACATGTCAGCACTCGGTCTGACTGAGCGCCTCCAGGAGAGAGGCCCAAGCAAGACGCGCCCCGAGGAGCGTCTTGCCACATGTCAGCACTCGGTCTGACTGAGCGCCTCCAGGAGAGAGGCCCAAGCAAGACGCGCCCCGAGGAGCGTCTTGCCACATGACAACAATGGGTCTGACTGAGAGACTCCAGGAGAAAAGCCCAAGCAAGATGCGCCCCGAGGAGCGTCTTGTCACATGTCAACACTGGGTCTGACTGAGCGCCTCCGGGAGAGAGGCCCAAGCAAGAAACGCCCGAGGAGCGTCTTGACACATGTCAACACTGGGTCTGACTGATCGCCTCCCCAGGAGAGAGGCCCAAGCAAGACGCGCCCTGAGGAGCGTCTTGCCACATGTCAACACTGGGTCTGACTGAGTGCCTCCATGAGAGAAGCCCCAGCAAGACGCGCCCCGGGGAGCGTCTTGCCACATGTCAGCACTCGGTCTGACTGAGCGCCTCCAGGAGAGAGGCCCAAGCAAGACGCGCCCCAAGGAGCGTCTTGCCACATGTCAACACTGGGTCTGACTGAGCGCCTCCAGGAGAGAGGCCCAAGCAAGACGCGCCCGGAGGAGCGTTTTGCCACATGTCAACACTGGGTCTGACAGAGGGCCTCAAGGAGAGAGGCCCAAGCAAGATGCGGCCAGAGGAGCATCTTGCCACATGTCAACAATGGGTCTGACTGAGGGCCTCCAGGAGAGAAGCCCAAGCAAGAAGCGCCCCGAGGAGCGTCTTGCCACATGTCAGCACTCGGTCTTACTGAGCGCCTCCAGGAGAGAGGCCCAAATAAGATGCGCCCCGAGGAGCGTCTTGCCACATGTCAACAATGGGTCTGACTGAGGGCCTCCAGGAGAGAAGCCCAAGCAAGACGCGCCCCGAGGAGCGTCTTGCCACATGTGAACACTGGGTCTGACTGAGCGCCTCCAGGAGAGAGGCAGAAGCAAGACGCGCCCCGAGGAGCATCTTGCCACATGTCAACACTGGGTCTGACTGATCGCCCCCAGGAGAGAGGTCCAAGCAAGACGCGCCCCGAGGAGCGTCTTGTCAAATGTCACTACACGGTCTGACTGAGTGCCTCCAGGAGAGAGGCCCAATCAAGACGTGCCCCGAGGAGCGTCTTGCCACATGTCAACAATGGGTCTGACTGAGGGCCTCCAGGAGAGAAGCCCAAGCAAGAAGCGCCCCAGGGAGCGTCTTGCCACATGTCAATACTGGGTCTCACTGAGCGCCTCCAGGAGAGAGGCCCAAGCAAGACGCGCCCCGAGGAGCGTCTTGTCACATGTCAACACTGGGTCTGACTGAGCGCCTCCAGGAGAGAAGCCCCAGCAAGACGTGCCCCGAGAAGCGTCTTGCCACATGTCAGCACTCGGTATGACTGAGCGCATCCAGGAGAGAGGCCCAAGCAAGATGCGCCCCGAGGAGCATCTTGCCACATGTCAACACTGGGTTTGACAGAGGGCCTCCAGGAGAGAGGCCCAAGCAAGACGCGCCCCGAGGAGCGTCTTGCCACATGTCACCTCTGGGTCTGACTGAGCGCCTCCAGGAGAGAGGCCCAAGAAAGACGCGCCCCGAGGAGCATCTTGTCACATGTCAACACTGGGTCTGACTGAGCGCCTCCAGGAGAGAAGCCCCAGCAAGACGTGCCCCGAGGAGCGTCTTGCCACATGTCAGCACTCGGTCTGACTGAGCGCCTCCAGGAGAGAGGCCCAAGCAAGACGCGCCCCGAGGAGCGTCTTGCCACATGTCAGCACTAGGTCTGACTGAGCGCCTCCAGGAGAGAGGCCCAAGCAAGACGCGCCCCGAGGAGCGTCTTGCCACATGTCAACACTGGGTCTGACTGAGCGCCTCCAGTAGAGAGGCCCAAGCAAGAAACGCCCGAGGAGCGTCTTGACATATGTCAACACTGGGTCTGACTGAGCGCCTCCAGGTGAGAGGCCCAAGCAAGACGCGCCCGGAGGAGCGTCTTGCCACATGTCAACACTGGGTCTGACTGAGCGCCTCCAGGAGAGAGGCCCAAGCAAGACGCGCCCCGAGGAGCGTCTTGCCACATGACAACAATGGGTCTGACTGAGAGCCTCCAGGAGAGAAGCCCAAGCAAGATGCGCCCCGAGGAGCGTCTTGCCACATGTCAGCACTCGGTCTGACTGAGCGCCTCCAGGAGAGAGGCCCAAGCAAGACGCGCCCCGAGGAGCGTCTTGCCACATGTCAGCTCTCGGTCTGACTGAGCGCCTCCAGGAGAGAGGCCCAAGCAAGACGCGCCCCGAGGAGCGTCTAGCCACATGACAACAATGGGTCTGACTGACAGCCTCCAGGAGAAAAGCCCAAGCAAGATGCGCCCCGAGGAGCTTCTTGCCACATGTCAACAATGGGTCTGACTGAGGACCTCCAGGAGAGAAGTCCAAGCAAGACGCGCCCCAAGGAGCGTCTTGCCACATGTCAGCACTCGGTCTGACTGAGCGCCTCCAGGAGAGAGGCCCAAGCAAGACGCGCCCCGAGTAGCGTCTTGTCACATGTCAACACTGGGTCTGACTGAGCGCCTCCGGGAGAGAAGCCCAAGCAAGAAACCCCCGAGGAGCGTCTTGACACATGTCAACACTTGGTCTGACTGAGTGCCTCCATGAGAGAAGCCCCAGCAAGACGCGCCCCGGGGAGCGTCTTGCCACATGTCAGCACTGGGTCTGACTGAGCGCATCCAGGAGAGAGGCCCAAGCAAGACGCGCCCGGAGGAGCGTTTTGCCACATGTCAACACTGGGTCTGACAGAGGGCCTCAAGGAGAGAGGCCCAAGCAAGATGTGCCCCGAGGAGCATCTTGCCACATGTCAACAATGGGTCTGACTGAGGGCCTCCAGGAGAGAAGCCCAAGCAAGAAGCGCCCCGAGGAGCGTCTTGCCACATGTCAGCACTCGGTCTTACTGAGCGCCTCCTGGAGAGAGGCCCAAATAAGACGCGCCCCGAGTAGCGTCTTGCCACATGTCAACAATGGGTCTGACTGAGGGCCTCCAGCAGAGAAGCCCAAGCAAGACGCGCCCCGAGGAGCGTCTTTTCAGATGTCAGAACTCGGTCTGACTGAGCGCCTCCAGGAGAGAGGCCCAAGCAAGACGTGCCCCGAGGAGCGTCTTGCCACATGTCAACAATGGGTCTGACTGAGCGCCTCCAGAAGAGAGGCCCAAGCAAGACGCGCCCCGAGGAGCGTCTTGCCACATGTGAACACTGGGTCTGAATGAGCGCCTCCAGGAGAGAGGCCCAAGCAAGACGCGCCCCGAGGTGCGTCTTGCCACATGTCAGCACTAGGTCTGACTGAGCGCCTCCAGGAGAGAGGCCCAAGCAAGACGTGCCCCGAGGAGCGTCTTGCCACATGTCAACAATGGGTCTGACTGAGCGCCTCCAGGAGAGAGGACCAAGCAAGACGCGCCCCGAGGAGCGTCTTGCCACATGTGAACACTGGGTCTGAATGAGCGCCTCCAGGAGAGAGGCCCAAGCAAGACGCGCCCCGAGGAGCATCTTGCCACATGTCAACACTGGGTCTGACTGAGGGCCTCCAGCAGAGAAGCCCAAGCAAGACGCGCCCCGAGGAGCGTCTTTTCAGATGTCAGAACTCGGTCTGACTGAGCGCCTCCAGGAGAGAGGCCCAAGCAAGACGTGCCCCGAGGAGCGTCTTGCCACATGTCAACAATGGGTCTGACTGAGCGCCTCCAGGAGAGAGGCCCAAGCAAGACGCGCCCCGAGGAGCGTCTTGCCACATGTGAACACTGGGTCTGAATGAGCGCCTCCAGGAGAGAGGCCCAAGCAAGACGCGCCCCGAGGAGCATCTTGCCACATGTCAACACTGGGTCTGACTGAGCGCCTCCAGGAGAGAGGCCCAAGCAAGACGCGCCCCGAGGAGCGTCTTGTCACATGTCACTACTCGGTCTGACTGAGTGCCTCCAGGAGAGAGGCCCAAGCAAGACGTGCCCCGAGGAGCGTCTTGCCACATGTCAACAATGGGTCTGACTGAGGGCCTCCCGGAGAGAAGCCCAAGCAAGAAGTGCCCCGGGGAGCGTCTTGCCACATGTCAACACTGGGTCTGACTGAGCGCCTCCAGGAGAGAGGCCCAAGCAAGACACGCCCCGAGGAGCGTCTTGACACATGTCAACAGTGGGTCTGACTGAGGGCCTCCATGAGAGAAGCCCAAGCAAGACGCGCCCCGAGGAGAGTCTTGCCACATGTCAACACTGGGTCTGACAGAGGGCATCCAGGAGAGACGCCCAAGCAATACGCGCCCCGAGGAGCGTCTTGCCACATGTCACCACTGGGTCTGACTGAGCACCTCCAGGAGAGAGGCCCAAGCAAGAAGCGCCCCGAGGAGCGTCTTGCCACGTGTCAACACTGGGTCTGATTGAGGGCCTTCTGGAGAGAGGCCCAAGCAAGACGCGCCCCGAGGAGCGTCTTGCCAAATGTCAACAATGGGTCTGACTGAGGGCCTCCAGGAGAGAAGCCCAAGCAAGACGCGCCGCGAGGAGCTTCTTGCCACATGTCAGCACTCGGTCTGACTGAGCGCCTCCAGGAGAGAGGGCCAAGCAAGACGCGCCCCGAGGAGCGTCTTGCCACATGTCAACACTGGGTCTGACTGAGCGCCTCCAGGAGAGAGGCCCAAGCAAGATGTGCCCCGAGGAGCATCTTGCCACATGTCAACGAAGGGTCTGACTGAGGGCCTCCAGGAGAGAAGCCCAAGCAAAACGCGCCCCGAGGAGTGTCTTGCCATATTTCAGCACTAGGTCTGACTGAGCGCCTCCAGGAGAGAGGCCCAAGCAAGACGCGCCCCGAGGAGCATCTTGCCACATGTCAACACTGGGTCTGACTGAGTGCCTCCATGAGAGAAGCCCCAGCAAGACGCGCCCCGGGGAGCGTCTTGCCACATGTCATCACTCGGTCTGACTGAGCGCCTCCAGGAGAGAGGCCCAAGCAAGACGCGCCCCAAGGAGCGTCTTGCCACATGTCAACACCGGGTCTGACTGAGCGCCTCCAGGAGAGAGGCCCAAGCAAGACGCGCCCGGAGGAGCGTTTTGCCACATGTCAACACTGGGTCTGACAGAGGGCCTCAAGGAGAGAGGCCCAAGCAAGATGCGCCCCGAGGAGCATCTTGCCACATGTCAACAATGGGTCTGACTGAGGGCCTCCAGGAGAGATGCCCAAGCAAGAAGCGCCCCGAGGAGCGCCTTGCCACATGTCAGCACTCGGTCTTACTGAGCGCCTCCAGTAGAGAGGCCCAAATAAGACGCGCCCCGAGGAGCGTCTTGCCACATGTCAACAATGGGTCTGACTGAGGGCCTCCAGGAGAGAAGCCCTAGCAAGACGCGCCCCGAGGAGCGTCTTGCCACATGTGAACACTGGGTCTGACTGAGCGCCTCCAGGAGAGAGGCACAAGCAAGACGCGCCCCGAGGAGCATCTTGCCACATGTCAACACTGGGTCTGACTGAGCGCCCCCAGGAGAGAGGCCCAAGCAAGACGCGCCCCGAGGAGCGTCTTGTCACATGTCACTACTCGGTCTGACTGAGTGCCTCCAGGAGAGAGGCCCAAGCAAGACGTGCCCCGAGGAGCGTCTTGCCACATGTCAACAATGGGTCTGACTGAGGGCCTCCAGGAGAGAAGCCCAAGCAAGAAGCGCCCCAGGGAGCGTCTTGCCACATGTCAACACTGGGTCTGACTGAGCGCCTCCAGGAGAGAGGCCCAAGCAAGACGCGCCCCGAGGAGCGTCTTGTCACATGTCAACACTGGGTCTGACTGAGCGCCTCCAGGAGAGAAGCCCCAGCAAGACGTGCCCCGAGGAGTGTCTTGCCACATGTCAGCACTCGGTATGACTGAGCGCATCCAGGAGAGAGGCCCAAGCAAGATGCGCCCCGAGGAGCATCTTGCCACATGTCAACACTGGGTTTGACAGAGGGCCTCCAGGAGAGAAGCCCAAGCAAGACGCGCCCCGAGGAGCGTCTTGCCACATGTCACCTCTGGGTCTGACTGAGCGCCTCCAGGAGAGAGGCCCAAGAAAGACGCGCCCCGAGGAGCGTCTTGTCACATGTCAACACTGGGTCTGACTGAGCGCCTCCAGGAGAGAAGCCCCAGCAAGACGTGCCCCGAGGAGCGTCTTGCCACATGTCAGCACTCGGTCTGACTGAGCGCCTCCAGGAGAGAGGCCCAAGCAAGACGCGCCCCGAGGAGCGTCTTGCCACATGTCAGCACTAGGTCTGACTGAGCGCCTCCAGGAGAGAGGCCCAAGCAAGACGCGCCCCGAGGAGCGTCTTGCCACATGTCAACACTGGGTCTGACTGAGCGCCTCCAGGTGAGAGGCCCAAGCAAGACGCGCCCGGAGGAGCGTCTTGCCACATGTCAACACTGGGTCTGACTGAGCGCCTCCAGGTGAGAGGCCCAAGCAAGACGCGCCCGGAGGAGCGTCTTGCCACATGTCAACACTGGGTCTGACTGAGCGCCTCCAGGAGAGAGGCCCAAGCAAGACGCGCCCCGAGGAGCGTCTTGCCACATGACAACAATGGGTCTGACTGAGAGCCTCCAGGAGAGAAGCCCAAGCAAGATGCGCCCCGAGGAGCGTCTTGCCACATGTCAGCACTCGGTCTGACTGAGCGCCTCCAGGAGAGAGGCCCAAGCAAGACGCGCCCCGAGGAGCGTCTTGCCACATGTCAGCACTCGGTCTGACTGAGCGCCTCCAGGAGAGAGGCCCAAGCAAGACGCGCCCCGAGGAGCGTCTTGCCACATGACAACAATGGGTCTGACTGACAGCCTCCAGGAGAAAAGCCCAAGCAAGATGCGCCCCGAGGAGCGTCTTGCCACATGTCAACAATGGGTCTGACTGAGGGCCTCCAGGAGAGAAGTCCAAGCAAGACGCGCCCCAAGGAGCGTCTTGCCACATGTCAGCACTCGGTCTGACTGAGCGCCTCCAGGAGAGAGGCCCAAGCAAGACGCGCCCCGAGTAGCGTCTTGTCACATGTCAACACTGGGTCTGACTGAGCGCCTCCGGGAGAGAAGCCCAAGCAAGAAACCCCCGAGGAGCGTCTTGACACATGTCAACACTTGGTCTGACTGAGTGCCTCCATGAGAGAAGCCCCAGCAAGACGCGCCCCGGGGAGCGTCTTGCCACATGTCAGCACTCGGTCTGACTGAGCGCCTCCAGGAGAGAGGCCCAAGCAAGACGCGCCCCAAGGAGCGTCTTGCCACATGTCAACACTGGGTCTGACTGAGCGCCTCCAGGAGAGAGGCCCAAGCAAGACGCGCCCGGAGGAGCGTTTTGCCACATGTCAACACTGGGTCTGACAGAGGGCCTCAAGGAGAGAGGCCCAAGCAAGATGCGCCCCGAGGAGCATCTTGCCACATGTCAACAATGGGTCTGACTGAGGGCCTCCAGGAGAGAAGCCCAAGCAAGAAGCGCCCCGAGGAGCGTCTTGCCACATGTCAGCACTCGGTTTTACTGAGCGCCTCCAGGAGAGAGGCCCAAATAAGACGCGCCCCGAGTAGCGTCTTGCCACATGTCAACAATGGGTCTGACTGAGGGCCTCCAGCAGAGAAGCCCAAGCAAGACGCGCCCCGAGGAGCGTCTTTTCAGATGTCAGAACTCGGTCTGACTGAGCGCCTCCAGGAGAGAGGCCCAAGCAAGATGTGCCCCGAGGAGCGTCTTGCCACATGTCAACAATGGGTCTGACTGAGCGCCTCCAGGAGAGAGGCCCAAGCAAGACGCGCCCCGAGGAGCGTCTTGCCACATGTGAACACTGGGTCTGAATGAGCGCCTCCAGGAGAGAGGCCCAAGCAAGACGCGCCCCGAGGTGCGTCTTGCCACATGTCAGCACTAGGTCTGACTGAGCGCCTCCAGGAGAGAGGCCCAAGCAAGACGTGCCCCGAGGAGCGTCTTGCCACATGTCAACAATGGGTCTGACTGAGCGCCTCCAGGAGAGAGGACCAAGCAAGACGCGCCCCGAGGAGCGTCTTGCCACATGTGAACACTGGGTCTGAATGAGCGCCTCCAGGAGAGAGGCCCAAGCAAGACGCGCCCCGAGGAGCATCTTGCCACATGTCAACACTGGGTCTGACTGAGCGCCTCCAGGAGAGAGGCCCAAGCAAGACGCGCCCCGAGGAGCGTCTTGTCACATGTCACTACTCGGTCTGACTGAGTGCCTCCAGGAGAGAGGCCCAAGCAAGACGTGCCCCGAGGAGCGTCTTGCCACATGTCAACAATGGGTCTGACTGAGGGCCCCCCGGAGAGAAGCCCAAGCAAGAAGTGCCCCGGGGAGCGTCTTGCCACATGTCAACACTGGGTCTGACTGAGCGCCTCCAGGAGAGAGGCCCAAGCAAGACACGCCCCGAGGAGCGTCTTGACACATGTCAACAGTGGGTCTGACTGAGGGCCTCCATGAGAGAAGCCCAAGCAAGACGCGCCCCGAGGAGAGTCTTGCCACATGTCAACACTGGGTCTGACAGAGGGCATCCAGGAGAGAGGCCCAAGCAATACGCGCCCCGAGGAGCGTCTTGCCACATGTCACCACTGGGTCTGACTGAGCACCTCCAGGAGAGAGGCCCAAGCAAGAAGCGCCCCGAGGAGCGTCTTGCCACGTGTCAACACTGGGTCTGATTGAGGGCCTTCTGGAGAGAGGCCCAAGCAAGACGCGCCCCGAGGAGCGTCTTGCCACATGTCAACAATGGGTCTGACTGAGGGCCTCCAGGAGAGAAGCCCAAGCAAGACGCGCCGCGAGGAGCTTCTTGCCACATGTGAACACTGGGTCTGAATGAGCGCCTCCAGGAGAGAGGCCCAAGCAAGACGCGCCCCGAGGTGCGTCTTGCCACATGTCAGCACTAGGTCTGACTGAGCGCCTCCAGGAGAGAGGCCCAAGCAAGACGTGCCCCGAGGAGCGTCTTGCCACATGTCAACAATGGGTCTGACTGAGCGCCTCCAGGAGAGAGGACCAAGCAAGACGCGCCCCGAGGAGCGTCTTGCCACATGTGAACACTGGGTCTGAATGAGCGCCTCCAGGAGAGAGGCCCAAGCAAGACGCGCCCCGAGGAGCATCTTGCCACATGTCAACACTGGGTCTGACTGAGGGCCTCCAGCAGAGAAGCCCAAGCAAGACGCGCCCCGAGGAGCGTCTTTTCAGATGTCAGAACTCGGTCTGACTGAGCGCCTCCAGGAGAGAGGCCCAAGCAAGACGTGCCCCGAGGAGCGTCTTGCCACATGTCAACAATGGGTCTGACTGAGCACCTCCAGGAGAGAGGCCCAAGCAAGACGCGCCCCGAGGAGCGTCTTGCCACATGTGAACACTGGGTCTGAATGAGCGCCTCCAGGAGAGAGGCCCAAGCAAGACGCGCCCCGAGGAGCATCTTGCCACATGTCAACACTGGGTCTGACTGAGCGCCTCCAGGAGAGAGGCCCAAGCAAGACGCGCCCCGAGGAGCGTCTTGTCACATGTCACTACTCGGTCTGACTGAGTGCCTCCAGGAGAGAGGCCCAAGCAAGACGTGCCCCGAGGAGCGTCTTGCCACATGTCAACAATGGGTCTGACTGAGGGCCCCCCGGAGAGAAGCCCAAGCAAGAAGTGCCCCGGGGAGCGTCTTGCCACATGTCAACACTGGGTCTGACTGAGCGCCTCCAGGAGAGAGGCCCAAGCAAGACACGCCCCGAGGAGCGTCTTGACACATGTCAACAGTGGGTCTGACTGAGGGCCTCCATGAGAGAAGCCCAAGCAAGACGCGCCCCGAGGAGAGTCTTGCCACATGTCAACAAAGGGTCTGACAGAGGGCATCCAGGAGAGAGGCCCAAGCAATACGCGCCCCGAGGAGCGTCTTGCCACATGTCACCACTGGGTCTGACTGAGCACCTCCAGGAGAGAGGCCCAAGCAAGAAGCGCCCCGAGGAGCGTCTTGCCACGTGTCAACACTGGGTCTGATTGAGGGCCTTCTGGAGAGAGGCCCAAGCAAGACGCGCCCCGAGGAGCGTCTTGCCACATGTCAACAATGGGTCTGACTGAGGGCCTCCAGGAGAGAAGCCCAAGCAAGACGCGCCGCGAGGAGCTTCTTGCCACATGTCAGCACTCGGTCTGACTGAGCGCCTCCAGGAGAGAGGGCCAAGCAAGACGCGCCCCGAGGAGCGTCTTGCCACATGTCACCACTGGGTCTGACTGAGCGCCTCCAGGAGAGAGGCCCAAGCAAGATGTGCCCCGAGGAGCATCTTGCCACATGTCAACGAAGGGTCTGACTGAGGGCCTCCAGGAGAGAAGCCCAAGCAAAACGCGCCCCGAGGAGTGTCTTGCCACATTTCAGCACTAGGTCTGACTGAGCGCCTCCAGGAGAGAGGCCCAAGCAAGACGCGCCCCGAGGAGCGTCTTGCCACATGTCAACACTGGGTCTGACTGAGCGCCTCCAGGAGAGAGGCCCAAGCAAGAAACGCCCGAGGAGCGTCTTGACACATGTCAACACTGGGTCTGACTGATCGCCTCCCCAGGAGAGAGGCCCAAGCAAGACGCGCCCCGAGGAGCGTCTTGCCACATGTCAACACTGGGTCTGACTGAGCGCCTCCAGGTTAGAGGCCCAAGCAAGACGCGCCCCGAGGAGCGTCTTGCCACATGACAACAATGGGTCTGACTGAGAGCCTCCAGGAGAGAAGCCCAAGCAAGATGCGCCCCGAGGAGCGTCTTGCCACATGTCAGCACTCGGTCTGACTGAGCGCCTCCAGGAGAGAGGCCCAAGCAAGACGCGCCCCGAGGAGCGTCTTGCCACATGTCAGCACTCGGTCTGACTGATCGCCTCCCCAGAAGCGAGGCCCAAGCAAGATGCGCCCCGAGGAGCGTCTTGCCACATGTCAACACTGGGTCTGACTGAGCGCCTCCAGGTAAGAGGCCCAAGCAAGACGCGCCCCGGGGAGCGTCTTGCCACATGACAACAATGGGTCTGACTGAGAGCCTCCAGGAGAGAAGCCCAAGCAAGATGCGCCCCGAGGAGCGTCTTGCCACATGTCAGCACTCGGTCTGACTGAGCGCCTCCATGAGAGAGGCCCAATCAAGACTCGCCCCGAGGAGCGTCTTGCCACATGTCAGCACTCGGTCTGACTGAGTGCCTCCAGGAGAGAGGCCCGAGCAAGAAGCGCCCCGAGGAGCGTCTTGCCACATGACAACAATGGGTCTGACTGACAGCCTCCAGGAGAAAAGCCCAAGCAAGATGCGCCCCGAGCAGCGTCTTGCCACATGTCAGCACTCGGTCTGACTGAGCGCCTCCAGGAGAGAGGCCCAAGCAAGACGCGCCCCGAGGAGCGTCTTGCCACATGTCAACAATGGGTCTGACTGAGGGCCTCCAGGAGAGAAGTCCAAGCAAGACGCGCCCCAAGGAGCGTCTTGCCACATTTCAGCACTCGGTCTGACTGAGCGCCTCCAGGAGAGAGGCCCAAGCAAGACGCGCCCCGAGGAGCGTCTTGCCACATGTCACCTCTGGGTCTGACTGAGCACCTCCAGGAGAGAGGCCCAAGCAAGACGCGCCCCGAGGAGCGTCTTGTCACATGTCAACACTGGGTCTGACTGAGCGCCTCCGGGAGAGAGGCCCAAGCAAGAAACGCCCGAGGAGCGTCTTGACACATGTCAACACTGGGTCTGACTGAGTGCCTCCATGAGAAGCCCAAATAAGACGCGCCCCGAGGAGAGTCTTGCCACATGTCAACAATGGATCTGACTGAGGGCCTCCAGGAGAGAAGCCCAAACAAGACGCGCCCCGAGGAGCGTCTTGCCACATGTCTCCTCTGGGTCTGACTGAGCGCCTCCAGGAGAGAGGCCCAAGCAAGACGTGCCCCGAGGAGCGTCTTGCCACATGTAAACACTGGGTCTGACTGAGTGCCTCCATGAGAGAAGCCCCAGCAAGACGCGCCCCGAGGAGCGTCTTGCCACATGTCAACACTGGGTCTGACTGAGCACCTCCAGGAGAGAGGCCCAAGCAAGACGCGCCCCGAGGAGCGTCTTGCCACATGTCAACACTGGGTCTGACTGAGCGCCTCCAGGAGAGAGGCCCGAGGAGCGTCTTGCCACATGAAACCTCTGGGTCTGACTGAGCGCCTCCAGGAGAGAGGCCCAAGCAAGAAACGCCCGAGGAGCGTCTTGCCACATGTCAGCACTCGGTCTGACTGAGCGCTTCCAGGAGAGAGGCCAAAGCAAGATTCGCCCCGAGGAGCGTCTTGACACATGTCAACACTGGGTCTGACAGAGGGCCTCCATGAGAGAGGCCCAAGCAAGACGCGCCCCGAGGAGTGTCTTGCCACATGTCAACACTGGGTCTGACTGAGAGCCTCCAGGAGAGAGGCCCAAGCAAGACGCGCCCCGAGGAGCGTCTTGCCACGTGTCAACACTGGGTCTGACTTAGCGCCTCCAGGAGAGAGGCCCAAGCAAGATGCGCCCCGAGGAGCGTCTTGCCACGTGTCATTACTGGGTCTGACTGAGCTCCTCCAGGACAGAGGCCCAAGCAAGATGCGCCCCGAGGAGCGTCTTGCCACGTGTCACCACTGGGTCTGATTGAGCACCTCCAGGAGAGAGGCCCCAGCAAGACGCGCCCCGAGGAGCGTCTTGCCACATGTCACTACTCGGTTTAACTGAGCGCCTCCAGGAGAGAGGTCCAAGCAAGACGCGCCCCGAGGAGCGTCTTGCCACATGTCAACACTGGGTCTGACTGAGGGCCTTCAGGAGAGAGGCCCAAATAAGACGCGCCCCGAGGAGCGTCTTGTCACATGTCAACACTGGGTCTGACTGAGCGCCTCCGGGAGAGAGGCCCAAGCAAGAAACGCCCGAGGAGCGTCTTGACACATGTCAACACTGGGTCTGACTGAGTGCCTCCATGAGAAGCCCAAATAAGACGCGCCCCGAGGAGAGTCTTGCCACATGTCAACAATGGATCTGACTGAGGGCCTCCAGGAGAGAAGCCCAAACAAGACGCGCCCCGAGGAGCGTCTTGCCACATGTCTCCTCTGGGTCTGACTGAGCGCCTCCAGGAGAGAGGCCCAAGCAAGACGTGCCCCGAGGAGCGTCTTGCCACATGTAAACACTGGGTCTGACTGAGTGCCTCCATGAGAGAAGCCCCAGCAAGACGCGCCCCGAGGAGCGTCTTGCCACATGTCAACACTGGGTCTGACTGAGCACCTCCAGGAGAGAGGCCCAAGCAAGACGCGCCCCGAGGAGCGTCTTGCCACATGTCAACACTGGGTCTGACTGAGCGCCTCCAGGAGAGAGGCCCGAGGAGCGTCTTGCCACATGAAACCTCTGGGTCTGACTGAGCGCCTCCAGGAGAGAGGCCCAAGCAAGAAACGCCCGAGGAGCGTCTTGCCACATGTCAGCACTCGGTCTGACTGAGCGCTTCCAGGAGAGAGGCCAAAGCAAGATTCGCCCCGAGGAGCGTCTTGACACATGTCAACACTGGGTCTGACAGAGGGCCTCCATGAGAGAGGCCCAAGCAAGACGCGCCCCGAGGAGTGTCTTGCCACATGTCAACACTGGGTCTGACTGAGAGCCTCCAGGAGAGAGGCCCAAGCAAGACGCGCCCCGAGGAGCGTCTTGCCACGTGTCAACACTGGGTCTGACTTAGCGCCTCCAGGAGAGAGGCCCAAGCAAGATGCGCCCCGAGGAGCGTCTTGCCACGTGTCATTACTGGGTCTGACTGAGCTCCTCCAGGACAGAGGCCCAAGCAAGATGCGCCCCGAGGAGCGTCTTGCCACGTGTCACCACTGGGTCTGATTGAGCACCTCCAGGAGAGAGGCCCCAGCAAGACGCGCCCCGAGGAGCGTCTTGCCACATGTCACTACTCGGTTTAACTGAGCGCCTCCAGGAGAGAGGTCCAAGCAAGACGCGCCCCGAGGAGCGTCTTGCCACATGTCAACACTGGGTCTGACTGAGGGCCTTCAGGAGAGAGGCCCAAATAAGACGCGCCCCGAGGTGCGTCTTGCCACATGTCAACAATGGGTCTGACTGAGGGCCTCCAGGAGAGAAGCCCAAGCAAGACGCGCCCCGAGGAGCGTCTTGCCACATGTCAGCACTCGGTCTGACTGAGCGCCTCCAGGAGAGAGGCCCAAGCAAGACGCGCCCCGAGGAGCGTCTTGCCACATGTCAACACTGGGTCTAACTGAGCGCCTCCAGGAGAGAGGCCCAAGCAAGACGCGCCCCGAGGAGCGTCTTGCCACATGTAAACACTGGGTCTGACTGAGTGCCTCCATGAGAGAAGCCCCAGCAAGACGCGCCCCGAGGAGCGTCTTGCCACATGTCAACACTGGGTCTGACTGAGCACCTCCAGGAG
Source organism: Nothobranchius furzeri (assembly GCF_043380555.1). Lineage (NCBI taxonomy): Eukaryota > Metazoa > Chordata > Actinopteri > Cyprinodontiformes > Nothobranchiidae > Nothobranchius > Nothobranchius furzeri. The sequence goes on from NC_091742.1 coordinate 34,573,622, forward strand.
AGAGGCCCAAGCAAGACGCGCCCCGAGGAGCGTCTTGCCACATGTCAACACTGGGTCTGACTGAGCGCCTCCAGGAGAGAGGCCCGAGGAGCGTCTTGCCACATGAAACCTCTGGGTCTGACTGAGCGCCTCCAGGAGAGAGGCCCAAGCAAGAAACGCCCGAGGAGCGTCTTGCCACATGTCAGCACTCGGTCTGACTGAGCGCTTCCAGGAGAGAGGCCAAAGCAAGATTCGCCCCGAGGAGCGTCTTGACACATGTCAACACTGGGTCTGACAGAGGGCCTCCATGAGAGAGGCCCAAGCAAGACGCGCCCCGAGGAGTGTCTTGCCACATGTCAACACTGGGTCTGACTGAGAGCCTCCAGGAGAGAGGCCCAAGCAAGACGCGCCCCGAGGAGCGTCTTGCCACGTGTCAACACTGGGTCTGACTTAGCGCCTCCAGGAGAGAGGCCCAAGCAAGATGCGCCCCGAGGAGCGTCTTGCCACGTGTCATTACTGGGTCTGACTGAGCTCCTCCAGGACAGAGGCCCAAGCAAGATGCGCCCCGAGGAGCGTCTTGCCACGTGTCACCACTGGGTCTGATTGAGCACCTCCAGGAGAGAGGCCCCAGCAAGACGCGCCCCGAGGAGCGTCTTGCCACATGTCACTACTCGGTTTAACTGAGCGCCTCCAGGAGAGAGGTCCAAGCAAGACGCGCCCCGAGGAGCGTCTTGCCACATGTCAACACTGGGTCTGACTGAGGGCCTTCAGGAGAGAGGCCCAAATAAGACGCGCCCCGAGGTGCGTCTTGCCACATGTCAACAATGGGTCTGACTGAGGGCCTCCAGGAGAGAAGCCCAAGCAAGACGCGCCCCGAGGAGCGTCTTGCCACATGTCAGCACTCGGTCTGACTGAGCGCCTCCAGGAGAGAGGCCCAAGCAAGACGCGCCCCGAGGAGCGTCTTGCCACATGTCAACACTGGGTCTAACTGAGCGCCTCCAGGAGAGAGGCCCAAGCAAGACGCGCCCCGAGGAGCGTCTTGCCACATGTGAACACTGGGTCTGACTGAGCGCCTCCAGGAGAGAGGCCCAATCAAGACGCGCCCCGAGGACCGTCTTGACACATGTCTCCTCTGGGTCTGACTGAGCGCCTCCAGGAGAGAGGCCCAAGCAAGACGTGCCCCGAGGAGCATCTTGCCACATGTCAACACTGGGTCTGACTGAGTGCCTCCATGAGAGAAGCCCCAGCAAGACGCGCCCCGAGGAGCGTCTTGCCACATGTCAACACTGGGTCTGACTGAGCACCTCCAGGAGAGAGGCCCAAGCAAGACGCGCCCCGAGGAGCGTCTTGCCACATGTCAACACTGGGTCTGACTGAGCGCCTCCAGGAGAGAGGCCAGAGGAGCGTCTTGCCACATGTTACCTCTGGGTCTGACTGAGCGCCTCCAGGAGAGAGGCCCAAGCAAGAAACGCCTGAGGAGCGTCTTGACACATGTCAACACTGGGTCTGACTGAGCGCCTCCAGGAGAGAGGCCCCAGCAAGAAGCGCCCCGAGGAGCGTCTTGCCACATGTCAACAATGGGTCTGACTGAGGGCCTCCAGGAGAGAAGCCCAAGCAAGACGCGCCCCGAGGAGCGTCTTGCCACATGTCACTACTCGGTCTGACTGAGTGCCTCCATGAGAGAAGCCCCAGCAAGACGCGCCCCGAGGAGCGTCTTGCCACATGTCACTACTCGGTCTGACTGAGCGCCTCCAGGAGAGAGGCCCAAGCAAGACGTGCCCCGAGGAGCGTCTTGCCACATGTCAACAATGGGTCTGACTGAGGGCCTCCAGGAGAGAAGCCCAAGCAAGAAGCGCCCCGAGGAGCGTCTTGCCACATGTCAACACTGGGTCTGACTGAGCGCCTCCAGGAGAGAGGCCCAAGCAAGACACGCCCCGAGGAGCGTCTTGACACATGTCAACACTGGGTCTGACTGAGGGCCTCCATGAGAGAAGCCCAAGCAAGACGGGCCCCGAGGAGAGTCTTGCCACATGTCAACACTGGGCCTGACAGAGGGCATCCAGGAGAGAGGCCCAAGCAATACACGCCCCGAGGAGCGTCTTGCCACATGTCAACAATGGGTCTGACTGAGGGCCTCGAGGAGAGAAGCCCAAGCAAGACGCGCCCCGAAGAGCTTCTTTCCACATGTCAACAATGGGTCTAACTGAGGGCCTCCAGGAGAGAAGCCCAAGCAAGACGCACCCCGAGGAGCTTCTTGCTACATGTCAGGACTCGGTCTGACTGAGCGCCTCCAGGAGAGAGGTCAAAGCAAGACGCGCCCCGAGGAGCGTCTTGACTTATGTCAACACTGGGTCTGACAGAGGGCCTCCATGAGAGAGGCCCAAGCAAGACGCGCCCCGAGGAGTGTCTTGCCACATGTCAACACTGTGTCTTACTGAGCGCCTCCAGGAGAGAGGCCCAAGCAAGACGCGCCCCGAGGAGCGTCTTGCCACGTGTCACCACTGGGTCTGACTGAGCTCCTCCAGGAGAGAGGCCCAAGCAAGACGCGCCCCGAGGAGCGTCTTGCCACGTGTCACCACTGGGTCTGATTGAGCACCTCCAGGAGAGAGGCCCCAGCAAGACGCGCCCCGAGGAGCGTCTTGCCACATGTCACTACTCGGTCTAATTGAGCGCCTCCAGGAGAGAGGTCCAAGCAAGACGCGCCCCGAGGAGCGTCTTGCCAGATGTCACTACTCGGTCTGACTGAGCGCCTCCAGGAGAGAGGCCCAAGCAAGACGTGCCCCGAGGAGCGTCTTGCCACATGTCAACAATGGGTCTGACTGAGGGCCTCCAGGAGAGAAGCCCAAGAAAGACGCGCCCAGGGGAGCGTCTTGCCACATGTCAACACTGGGTCTGACTGAGCGCCTCCAGGAGAGAGGTCCAAGCAAGACACGCCGCGAGGAGCGTCTGGACACATGTCAACACTGGGTCGGACTGAGGGCCTCCATGAGAGAAGCCCAAGCAAGACGCGCCCCGAGGAGAGTCTTGCCACATGTCAACACTCGGTCTGACAGAGGGCATTCAGGAGAGACGCCCAAGCAATACGCGCCCCGAGGAGCGTCTTGCCACATGTCACCACTGGGTCTGAATGAGCGCCTCCAGGAGAGAGGCCCAACCAAGACGCGCCCCGAGGAGTGTCTTGCCACATGCCAACACTGGGACTGACTGAGCGCCTCCAGGAGAGAGGCCCAAGCAAGACGCGCCCCGAGGAGCGTCTTGCCACATGTCAACAATGGGTCTGGCTGAGGGCCTCCAGGAGAGAGGCCCAAGCAAGATGCGCCCGGAGGAGCGTCTTTGCACATGTCAACACTGGGTCTGACAGAGTGCCTCCAGGAGAGAGGCCCAAGCAAGACGTGCCCCGAGGAGCGTCTTGCCACATTAGCACTTATGGTTTTTAAATGGCACCCAGAATTATGTTGCACGAAGCACAATTTCACATCATTCTGGGTTCATTTGTGTGAAAACAAGGTCCAATCAGGCTGAAACGTTACAGGAATGTAGAATCTATTGAGTTGTAAGTGATCTGAACGTTTCATGATGATAGCACTTTCCTAAGGGGGTTAAACCATGTCCCAAATGTCACCGGATCTGGTGTCAATTTAAAGAAGTAGTCCAGTTACACATTTGTGGGCTTATAACTTGGCTTCTGAATGTCCTAGAGAAATCACGTTTGTTTTAGTGTACTCCAATCAACAGCCCCTACAACCACAAAAAGGAATGGAGTCTTTAGCACTTATGGTTTGTAAATGGCACCCAGAATTATGTTGCACGAAGCACAATTTCACTTCATTCTGGGTCCATTTGTGTGAAAACAAGGTCCAATCAGGCTGAAACGTTACAGGAAGGTAGAATCTATTGATTTGTTAGTGATCTGATTGTTTCATGATGATAGCACTTTCCTAAGGGGGTCAAACCATGTCCCAAATGTCACCGGGCAAGGTGTCACTTTAAAGAAGTAGTCCAGTTACACCTTTGTGGGCTTATAACTTGGCTTCTGAATGTCCTAGAGAGGTTAGGTTTGTTTTAGTGTACTCCAATCAAAAGCCCCTACAACCACAAAAAGGAATGGAGTCATTAGCACTTATGGTTTGTAAATGGCACCCAGAATTATGTTGGACAAAGCACAATTTCACATCATTCTGGGTTCATTTGTGTGAAAACAAGGTCCAATCAGGCTGAAATGTTACAGGAAGGTAGAATCTATTGAGTTGTAAGTGATCTGAACGTTTCATGATGATAGCACTTTCCTAAAGGGGTCAAACCATGTCCCAAAGGTCACCGGATCTGGTGTCAATTTAAAGAAGTAGTCCAGTTACACATTTGTGGGCTTATAACTTGGCTTCTGAATGTCCTAGAGAGATCAGGTTTGTTTTAATGTGCTCCAATCAACAGCCCCTACAACCACAAAAAGGAATGGAGTCATTAGCACTTATGGTTTGTAAATGGCACCCAGAATTATGTTGAACGAAGCACAATTTCATATCATTCTGGGTCCATTTGTGTGAAAACAAGGTCCAATCAGGCTGAAACGCCACAAGAAGGTAGAATCTATTGAGTTGTAAGTGATCTGAACGTTTCATGATGATAGCAGTTTCCTAAGGGGGTCAAACCATGTCCCAAAGGTCACCGTATCTGGTGTCAATTTGAAGAAGTAGTCCAGTTACACCTTTGTGGGCTTATAACTTGGCTTCTGAATATCCTAGAGAGATCAGGTTTGTTTTAGTGTACTCCAATCAACATCCCCTACAACCTCAAAAAGGAATGGAGTCATTAGCACTTATGGTTTTTAAATGGCACCCAGAATTATGTTGCACGAAGCACAATTTCACATCATTCTGGGTTCATTTGTGTGAAAACAAGGTCCAATCAGGCTGAAACGTTACAGGAAGGTAGAATCTATTGAGTTGTAAGTGATCTGAACGTTTCATGATGATAGCACTTTCCTAAGGGGGTCAAACCATGTCCCAAAGGTCACCGGATCTGGTGTCAATTTAAAGAAGTAGTCCAGTTACACATTTGTGGGCTTATAACTTGGCTTCTGAATGTCCTAGAGAGATCAGGTTTGTTTTAGTGTACTCCAATCAACAGCCCCTGCAACCACAAAAAGTAATGGAGTCATTAGCACTTATGGTTTGTAAATGGCACCCAGAATTATGTTGCACGAAGCACAATTTCACATCATTCTGGGTTCATTTGTGTGAAAACAAGGTCCAATCAGGCTGAAACGTTACAGGAAGGTTGAATCTATTGAGTTGTAAGTGATCTGAACGTTTCATGATGATAGCACTTTCCTAAGGGGGTCAAACCATGTCCCAAAGGTCACCGGGCCTGGTGTCACTTTAAAGAAGTAGTCCAGTTACACCTTTGTGGGCTTATAACTTGGCTTCTGAATATCCTAGAGAGGTTAGGTTTGTTTTAGTGTACTCCAATCAACAGCCCCTACAACCACAAAAAGGAATGGAGTCATTAGCACTTAAGGTTTGTAAATGGCACCCAGAATTATGTTGCACGAAGCACAATTTCACATCATTCTGGGTCCATTTGTGTGAAAACAAGGTCCAATCAGGCTGAACCGCTACAAGAAGGTAGAATCTATTGAGTTGTAAGTGATCTGAACGTTTCAAGATGATCGCACATTCCTATAGGGGGTAAAACCATGTCCCAAAGGTCACCGGGCCTGGTGTCACTTTAAAGAAGTAGTCCAGTTACACCTTTGAGGGCTTATAACTTGGCTTCTGAATGTCCTACAGAGATCAGGTTTGTTTTAGTGTACTCCAATCAACAGCCCCTACAACCTCAAAAAGGAATGGAGTCATTAGCACTTATGGTTTTTAAATCGCACCCAGAATTATGTTGCATGAAGCACAATTTCACATCATTCTGGGTTCATTTGTGTGAAAACAAGGTCCAATCAGGCTGAAATGTTACAGGAAGGTAGAATCTATTGAGTTGTAAGTGATCTGAACGTTTCATGATGATAGCACTTTCCTAAGGGGGTCAAACCATGTCCCAAAGGTCACCGGATCTGGTGTCAATTTAAAGAAGTAGTCCAGTTACACATTTGTGGGCTTATAACTTGGCTTCTGAATGTCCTAGAGAGATCAGGTTTGTTTTAGTGTACTCCAATCAACAGCCCCTACAACCACAAAAAGGAATGGAGTCAATAGCACTTAAGGTTTGTAAATGGCACCCAGAATTATTTTGCACGAAGCACAATTTCACATCATTCTGGGTCCATTTGTGTGAAAACAAGGTCCAATCAGGCTGAAACGCTACAATAAGGTAGAATCAATTGAGTTGTAAGTGATCTGAACGTTTCAAGATGATCACACATTCCTATAGGGGGTAAAACCATGTCCCAAAGGTCACCGGGCCTGGTGTCACTTTAAAGAAGTAGTCCAGTTACTCCTTTGTGGGCTTATAACTTGGCTTCTGAATGTCCTAGAGAGGTTAGATTTGTTTTAGTGTACTCCAATCAACAGCCCCTACAACCACAAAAAGGAATGGAGTCATTAGCACTTATGAATTGTAAATGGCACCCAGAATTATGTTGCACGAAGCACAATTTCACATCATTCTGGGTTCATTTGTGTGAAAACAAGGTCCAATCAGGCTGAAACGTTACAGGAAGGTAGAATCTATTGAGATGTAAGTGATCTGAACGTTTCATGATGATAGCACTTTCCTAAGGGGGTCAAACCATGTCCCAAAGGTCACCGGATCTGGTGCCAATTTAAAGAAGTAGTCCAGTTACACATTTGTGGGCTTATAACTTGGCTTCTGAATGTCCTAGAGAGATCAGGTTTGTTTTAATGTACTCCAACCAACAGCCCCTACAACCACAAAAAGGAATGGAGTCATTAGCACTTATGGTTTGTAAATGGCACCCAGAATTATTTTGTACGAAGCACAATTTCACATCATTCTGGGTCCATTTGTGTGAAAACAAGGTCCAATAAGGCTGAAACGTTACAAGAAGGTAGAATCTATTGAGTTGTAAGTGATTTGAACGTTTCATGATGATCGCACATTCCTATAGGGGGTCAAACCATGTCCCAAAGGTCACCGGGCCTGGTGTCACTTTAAAGAAGTAGTCCAGTTACACCTTTGAGGGCTTATAACTTGGCTTCTGAATATCCTAGAGAGATCAGGTTTGTTTTAGTGTACTCCAATCAACAGCCCCTACAACCTCAAAAAGGAATGGAGTCATTAGCACTTATGGTTTTTAAATGGCATCCAGAATTATGTTGCACGAAGCACAATTTCACATCATTCTGGGTTCATTTGTGTGAAAACAAGGTCCAATCAGGCTGAAATGTTACAGGAAGGTAGAATCTATTGAGTTGTAAGTGATCTGAACGTTTCATGATGATAGCACTTTCCTAAGGGGGTCAAACCATGTCCCAAATGTCACCGGATCTGTTGTCAATTTAAAGAAGTAGTCCAGTTAAACCTTTGTGGGCTTATAACTTGGCTTCTGAATGTCCTAGAGAGATCAGGTTTGTTTTAGTATACTCCAATCAACAGCCCCTACAACCACAAAAAGGAATGGAGTCATTAGCACTTATGGTTTTTAAATGGCACCCAGAATTATGTTGCACGAAGCACAATTTCACATCATTCTGGGTTCATTTGTGTGAAAACAAGGTCCAATCAGGCTGAAACGTTACAGGAAGGTAGAATCTATTGAGTTGTAAGTGATCTGAACGTTTCATCATGATAGCACTTTCCTAAGGGGGTCAAACCATGTCCCAAAGGTCACCGGATCTGGTGTCAATTTAAAGAAGTAGTCCAGTTACACATTTGTGGGCTTATAACTTGGCTTCTGAATGTCCTAGAGAGATCAGGTTTTTTTAGTGTACATCATTCTGGGTTCATTTGTGTGAAAACAAGGTCAAATAGGGCTGAAACGTTACAGGAAGGTAGAATCTATTGAGTGATCTGAACGTTTCAAGATGATCGCACATTCCTATAGGGGGTCAAACCATGTCCCAAAGGTCACCGGGCCTGGTGTCACTTTAAAGAAGCAGTCCAGTTACACCTTTGTGGGCTTATAACATGGCTTCTGAATGTCCTAGAGAGGTTAGGTTTGTTTTAGTGTTCTCCAATCACCAGCCCCTACATCCACAAAAAGGAATGGAGTCATTAGCACTTATGGTTTGTAAATGGCACCCAGAATTATGTTGCACGAAGCACAATTTCACATCATTCTGGGTTCATTTGTGTGAAAACAAGGTCCAATCAGGCTGAAACGTTACAGGAAGGTAGAATCTATTGAGTTGTAAGTGATCTGAACGTTTCATGATGATAGCACTTTCCTAAGGGGGTCAAACCATGTCCCAAAGGTCACCGGGCCTGGTGTCACTTTAAAGAAGTAGTCCAGTTACACCTTTGTGGGCTTATAACTTGGCTTCTGAATGTCCTAGAGAGGTTAGGTTTGTTTTAGTGTACTCCAATCAACAGCCCCTACAACCACAAAAAGGAATGGAGTCATTAGCACTTAAGGTTTGTAAATGGCACCCAGAATTATGTTGCACGAAGCACAATTTCACATCATTCTGGGTCCATTTGTGTGAAAACAAGGTCCAATCATGCTGAAACGCTACAAGAAGGTAGAATCTATTGAGTTGTAAGTGATCTGAACGTTTCAAGATGATCGCACATTCCTATAGGGGGTAAAACCATGTCCCAAAGGTCACCGGGCCTGGTGTCACTTTAAAGAAGTAGTCCAGTTACACCTTTGAGGGCTTATAACTTGGCTTCTGAATGTCCTAGAGAGATCAGGTTTGTTTTAGTGTACTCCAATCAACAGCCCCTACAACCACAAAAAGGAATGGAGTCATTAGCACTTATGGTTTTTAAATGGCACCCAGATTTATGTTGCACGAAGCACAATTTCACATCATTCTGGGTTCATTTGTGTGAAAACAAGGTCCAATCAGGCTGAAATGTTACAGGAAGGTAGAATCTATTGAGTTGTAAGTGATCTGAACGTTTCATGATGATAGCACTTTCCTAAGGGGGTCAAACCATGTCCCAAAGGTCACCGGATCTGGTGTCAATTTAAAGAAGTAGTCCAGTTACACCTTTGTGGGCTTATAACTTGGCTTCTGAATGTCCTAGAGAGATCAGGTTTGTTTTAGTATACTCCAATCAACAGCCCCTACAACCACAAAAAGGAATGGAGTCATTAGCACTTAAGGTTTGTAAATGGCACCCAGAATTATGTTGCACGAAGCACAATTTCACATCATTCTGGGTCCATTTGTGTGAAAACAAGGTCCAATCAGGCTGAAACGCTACAAGAAGGTAGAATCTATTGAGTTGTAAGTGATCTGAACGTTTCAAGATGATCGCACATTCCTATAGTGGGTAAAACCATGTCCCAAAGGTCACCGGGCCTGGTGTCACTTTAAAGAAGTAGTCCAGTTACACCTTTGAGGGCTTATAACATGGCTTCTGAATGTCCTAGAGAGGTTAGGTTTGTTTTAGTAATCTCCAATCACCAGCCCCTACAACCACAAAAAGGAATGGAGTCATTAGCACTTATGGTTTGTAAATGGCACCCAGAATTATGTTGCACGAAGCACAATTTCACATCATTCTGGGTTCTTTTGTGTGAAAACAAGGTCCAATCAGGCTGAAACGTTACAGGAAGGTTGAATCTATTGAGTTGTAAGTGATCTGAACGTTTCATGATGATAGCACTTTCCTAAGGGGGTCAAACCATGTCCCAAAGGTCACCGGGCCTGGTGTCACTTTAAAGAAGTAGTCCAGTTACACCTTTGTGGGCTTATAACTTGACTTCTGAATGTCCTAGAGAGGTTAGGTTTGTTTTAGTCTACTCCAATCAACAGCCCCTACAACCACAAAAAGGAATGGAGTCATTAGCACTTAAGGTTTGTAAATGGCACCCAGAATTATGTTGCACGAAGCACAATTTCACATCATTCTGGGTCCATTTGTGTGAAAACAAGGTCCAATCAGGCTGAAACGCTACAAGAAGGTAGAATCTATTGAGTTGTAAGTGATCTGAACGTTTCAAGATGATCGCACATTCCTATAGGGGGTAAAACCATGTCCCAAAGGTCACCGGGCCTGGTGTCACTTTAAAGAAGTAGTCCAGTTACACCTTTGAGGGCTTATAACTTGGCTTCTGAATGTCCTAGAGAGATCAGGTTTGTTTTAGTGTACTCCAATCAACAGCCCCTACAACCTCAAAAAAGAATGGAGTCATTAGCACTTATGGTTTTTAAATCGCACCCAGAATTATGTTGCATGAAGCACAATTTCACATCATTCTGGGTTCATTTGTGTGAAAACAAGGTCCAGTCAGGCTGAAATGTTACAGGAAGGTAGAATCTATTGAGTTGTAAGTGATCTGAACGTTTCATGATGATAGCACTTTCCTAAGGGGGTCAAACCATGTCCCAAAGGTCACCGGATCTGGTGTCCATTTAAAGAAGTAGTCCAGTTACACCTTTGTGGGCTTATAACTTGGCTTCTGAATGTCCTAGAGAGATCAGGTTTGTTTTAGTATACTCCAATCAACAGCCCCTACAACCACCAAAAGGAATGGAGTCATTAGCACTTATGGTTTTTAAATGGCACCCAGAATTATGTTGCACGAAGCACAATTTCACATCATTCTGGGTTCATTTGTGTGAAAACAAGGTCCAATCAGGCTGAAACGTTACAGGAAGGTAGAATCTATTGAGTTGTAAGTGATCTGAACGTTTCATCATGATAGCACTTTCCTAAGGGGGTCAAACCATGTCCCAAAGGTCACCGGATCTGGTGTCAATTTAAAGAAGTAGTCCAGTTACACATTTGTGGGCTTATAACTTGGCTTCTGAATGTCCTAGAGAGATCAGGTTTGTTTTAGTGTACTCCAATCAACAGCCCCTACAACCACAAAAAGGAATGGAGTCATTAGCACTTATGGTTTGTAAATGGCACCCAGAATTATGTTGCACGAAGCACAATTTCACATCATTCTGGGTTCATTTGTGTGAAAACAAGGTCCAATCAGGCTGAAACTTTACAGGAAGGTTGAATCTATTGAGTTGTAAGTGATCTGAACGTTTCATGATGATAGCACTTTCCTAAGGGGGTCAAACCATGTCCCAAAGGTCACCGGGCCTGGTGTCACTTTAAAGAAGTAGTCCAGTTACACCTTTGTGGGCTTATAACTTGGCTTCTGAATGTCCTAGAGAGGTTAGGTTTGTTTTAGTGTACTCGAATCAACAGCCCCTACAACCACAAAAAGGAATGGAGTCATTAGCACTTAAGGTTTGTAAATGGCACCCAGAATTATGTTGCATGAAGCACAATTTCACATCATTCTGGGTCCATTTGTGTGAAAACAAGGTCCAATCAGGCTGAAACGCTACAAGAAGGTAGAATCTATTGAGTTGTAAGTGATCTGAACGTTTCAAGATGATCGCACATTCCTATAGGGGGTAAAACCATGTCCCAAAGGTCACCGGGCCTGGTGTCACTTTAAAGAAGTAGTCCAGTTACACCTTTGAGGGCTTATAACTTGGCTTCTGAATGTCCTAGAGAGATCAGGTTTGTTTTAGTGTACTCCAATCAACAGCCCCTACAACCTCAAAAAGGAATGGAGTCATTAGCACTTATGGTTTTTAAATCGCACCCAGAATTATGTTGCATGAAGCACAATTTCACATCATTCTGGGTTCATTTGTGTGAAAACAAGGTCCAATCAGGCTGAAATGTTACAGGAAGGTAGAATCTATTGAGTTTTAAGTGATCTGAACGTTTCATGATGATAGCACTTTCCTAAGGGGGTCAAACCATGTCCCAAAGGTCACCGGATCTGGTGTCCATTTAAAGAAGTAGTCCAGTTACACCTTTGTGGGCTTATAACTTGGCTTCTGAATGTCCTAGAGAGATCAGGTTTGTTTTAGTATACTCCAATCAACAGCCCCTACAACCACAAAAAGGAATGGAGTAATTAGCACTTATGGTTTTTAAATGGCACCCAGAATTATGTTGCACGAAGCACAATTTCACATCATTCTGGGTTCATTTGTGTGAAAACAAGGTCCAATCAGGCTGAAACGTTACAGGAAGGTAGAATCTATTGAGTTGTAAGTGATCTGAACGTTTCATCATGATAGCACTTTCCTAAGGGGGTCAAACCATGTCCCAAAGGTCACGGGATCTGGTGTCAATTTAAAGAAGTAGTCCAGTCACACATTTGTGGGCTTATAACTTGGCTTCTGAATGTCCTAGAGAGATCAGGTTTGTTTTAGTGTACTCCAATCAACAGCCCCTACAACCACAAAAAGGAATGGAGTCATTAGCACTTATGGTTTGTAAATGGCACCCAGAATTATGTTGCACGAAGCACAATTTCACATCATTCTGGGTTCATTTGTGTGAAAACAAGGTCCAATCAGGCTGAAACGCTACAAGAAGGTAGAATCAATTGAGTTGTAAGTGATCTGAACGTTTCAAGATGATCGCACATTCCTATAGGGGGTAAAACCATGTCCCAAAGGTCACCGGGCCTGGTGTCACTTTAAAGAAGTAGTCCAGTTACTCCTTTGTGGGCTTATAACTTGGCTTCTGAATGTCCTAGAGAGGTTAGGTTTGTTTTAGTGTACTCCAATCAACAGCCCCTACAACCACAAAAAGAAATGGAGTCATTAGCACTTATGAATTGTAAATGGCACCCAGAATTATGTTGCACGAAGCACAATTTCACATCATTCTGGGTTCATTTGTGTGAAAACAAGGTCCAATCAGGCTGAAACGTTACAGGAAGGTAGAATCTATTGAGTTGTAAGTGATCTGAACGGTTCATAATGATAGCACTTTCCTAAGGGGGTCAAACCATGTCCCAAAGGTCACCGGATCTGGTGTCAATTTAAAGAAGTAGTCCAGTTAAACCTTTGTGGGCTTATAACTTGGCTTCTGAATGTCCTAGAGAGATCAGGTTTGTTTTAGTATACTCCAATCAACAGCCCCTACAACCACAAAAAGGAATGGAGTCATTAGCACTTATGGTTTTTAAATGGCACCCAGAATTATGTTGCACGAAGCACAATTTCACATCATTCTGGGTTCATTTGTGTGAAAACAAGGTCAAATAGGGCTGAAACGTTACAGGAAGGTAGAATCTATTGAGTTGTAAGTGATCTGAACGTTTCATGATGATAGCACTTTCCTAAGGGGGTCAAACCATGTCCCAAAGGTCACCGGGCCTGGTGTCACTTTAAAGAAGTAGTCCAGTTACACCTTTGTGGGCTTATAACTTGGCTTCTGAATGTCCTAGAGAGGTTAGGTTTGTTTTAGTGTACTCCAATCAACAGCCCCTACAACCACAAAAAGAAATGGAGTCATTAGCACTTATGAATTGTAAATGGCACCCAGAATTATGTTGCACGAAGCACAATTTCACATCATTCTGGGTTCATTTGTGTGAAAACAAGGTCCAATCAGGCTGAAATGTTACAGGAAGGTAGAATCTATTGAGTTGTAAGTGATCTGAACGTTTCATAATGATAGCACTTTCCTAAGGGGGTCAAACCATGTCCCAAAGGTCACCGGGCCTGGTGTCACTTTAAAGAAGTAGTCCAGTTACACCTTTGTGGGCTTATAACTTGGCTTCTGAATGTCCTAGAGAGATCAGGTTTGTTTTAGTGTACTCCAATCAACAGCCCCTACAACCACAAAAAGGAATGGAGTCATTAGCACTTATGGTTTTTAAATGGCACCCAGAATTATGTTGCACGAAGCACAATTTCACATCATTCTGGGTTCATTTGTGTGAAAACAAGGTCAAATAGGGCTGAAACGTTACAGGAAGGTAGAATCTATTGAGTTGTAAGTGATCTGAACTTTTCATGATGATAGCACTTTCCTAAGGGGGTCAAACCATGTCCCAAAGGTCACCGGGCCTGGTGTCACTTTAAAGAAGTAGTCCAGTTACACCTTTGTGGGCTTATAACTTGGCTTCTGAATGTCCTAGAGAGGTTAGGTTGGTTTTAGTGTACTCCAATCAACAGCCCCTACAACCACAAAAAGGAATGGAGTCATTAGCACTTAAGGTTTGTAAATGGCACCCAGAATTATGTTGCACGAAGCACAATTTCACATCATTCTGGGTCCATTTGTGTGAAAACAAGGTCCAATCAGGCTGAAACGCTACAAGAAGGTAGAATCTATTGAGTTGTAAGTGATCTGAACGTTTTAAGATGATCGCACATTCCTATAGTGGGTAAAACCATGTCCCAAAGGTCACCGGGCCTGGTGTCACTTCAAAGAAGTAGTCCAGTTACACCTTTGAGGGCTTATAACATGGCTTCTGAATGTCCTAGAGAGGTTAGGTTTGTTTTAGTGTTCTCCAATCACCAGCCCCTACAACCACAAAAAGGAATGGAGTCATTAGCACTTATGGTTTGTAAATGGCACCCAGAATTATGTTGCACGAAGCACAATTTCACATCATTCTGGGTTCTTTTGTGTGAAAACAAGGTCCAATCAGGCTGAAACGTTACAGGAAGGTTGAATCTATTGAGTTGTAAGTGATCTGAACGTTTCATGATGATAGCACTTTCCTAAGGGGGTCAAACCATGTCCCAAAGGTCACCGGGCCTGGTGTCACTTTAAAGAAGTAGTCCAGTTACACCTTTGTGGGCTTATAACTTGACTTCTGAATGTCCTAGAGAGGTTAGGTTTGTTTTAGTGTACTCCAATCAACAGCCCCTACAACCACAAAAAGGAATGGAGTCATTAGCACTTAAGGTTTGTAAATGGCACCCAGAATTATGTTGCACGAAGCACAATTTCACATCATTCTGGGTCCATTTGTGTGAAAACAAGGTCCAATCAGGCTGAAACGCTACAAGAAGGTAGAAACTGTTGAGTTGTAAGTGATCTGAACGTTTCAAGATGATCGCACATTCCTATAGGGGGTAAAACCATGTCCCAAAGGTCACCGGGCCTGGTGTCACTTTAAAGAAGTAGTCCAGTTACACCTTTGAGGGCTTATAACTTGGCTTCTGAATGTCCTAGAGAGATCAGGTTTGTTTTAGTGTACTCCAATCAACAGCCCCTACAACCTCAAAAAAGAATGGAGTCATTAGCACTTATGGTTTTTAAATCGCACCCAGAATTATGTTGCATGAAGCACAATTTCACATCATTCTGGGTTCATTTGTGTGAAAACAAGGTCCAATCAGGCTGAAATGTTACAGGAAGGTAGAATCTATTGAGTTGTAAGTGATCTGAACGTTTCATGATGATAGCACTTTCCTAAGGGGGTCAAACCATGTCCCAAAGGTCACCGGATCTGGTGTCCATTTAAAGAAGTAGTCCAGTTACACCTTTGTGGGCTTATAACTTGGCTTCTGAATGTCCTAGAGAGATCAGGTTTGTTTTAGTATACTCCAATCAACAGCCCCTACAACCACCAAAAGGAATGGAGTCATTAGCACTTATGGTTTTTAAATGGCACCCAGAATTATGTTGCACGAAGCACAATTTCACATCATTCTGGGTTCATTTGTGTGAAAACAAGGTCCAATCAGGCTGAAACGTTACAGGAAGGTAGAATCTATTGAGTTGTAAGTGATCTGAACGTTTCATCATGATAGCACTTTCCTAAGGGGGTCAAACCATGTCCCAAAGGTCACCGGATCTGGTGTCAATTTAAAGAAGTAGTCCAGTTACACATTTGTGGGCTTATAACTTGGCTTCTGAATGTCCTAGAGAGATCAGGTTTGTTTTAGTGTACTCCAATCAACAGCCCCTACAACCACAAAAAGGAATGGAGTCATTAGCACTTATGGTTTGTAAATGGCACCCAGAATTATGTTGCACGAAGCACAATTTCACATCATTCTGGGTTCATTTGTGTGAAAACAAGGTCCAATCAGGCTGAAACGTTACAGGAAGGTTGAATCTATTGAGTTGTAAGTGATCTGAACGTTTCATGATGATAGCACTTTCCTAAGGGGGTCAAACCATGTCCCAAAGGTCACCGGGCCTGGTGTCACTTTAAAGAAGTAGTCCAGTTACACCTTTGTGGGCTTATAACTTGGCTTCTGAATGTCCTAGAGAGGTTAGGTTTGTTTTAGTGTACTCGAATGAACAGCCCCTACAACCACAAAAAGGAATGGAGTCATTAGCACTTAAGGTTTGTAAATGGCACCCAGAATTATGTTGCATGAAGCACAATTTCACATCATTCTGGGTCCATTTGTGTGAAAACAAGGTCCAATCAGGCTGAAACGCTACAAGAAGGTAGAATCTATTGAGTTGTAAGTGATCTGAACGTTTCAAGATGATCGCACATTCCTATAGGGGGTAAAACCATGTCCCAAAGGTCACCGGGCCTGGTGTCACTTTAAAGAAGTAGTCCAGTTACACCTTTGAGGGCTTATAACTTGGCTTCTGAATGTCCTAGAGAGATCAGGTTTGTTTTAGTGTACTCCAATCAACAGCCCCTACAACCTCAAAAAGGAATGGAGTCATTAGCACTTATGGTTTTTAAATCGCACCCAGAATTATGTTGCATGAAGCACAATTTCACATCATTCTGGGTTCATTTGTGTGAAAACAAGGTCCAATCAGGCTGAAATGTCACAGGAAGGTAGAATCTATTGAGTTTTAAGTGATCTGAACGTTTCATGATGATAGCACTTTCCTAAGGGGGTCAAACCATGTCCCAAAGGTCACCGGATCTGGTGTCCATTTAAAGAAGTAGTCCAGTTACACCTTTGTGGGCTTATAACTTGGCTTCTGAATGTCCTAGAGAGATCAGGTTTGTTTTAGTATACTCCAATCAACAGCCCCTACAACCACAAAAAGGAATGGAGTAATTAGCACTTATGGTTTTTAAATGGCACCCAGAATTATGTTGCACGAAGCACAATTTCACATCATTCTGGGTTCATTTGTGTGAAAACAAGGTCCAATCAGGCTGAAACGTTACAGGAAGGTAGAATCTATTGAGTTGTAAGTGATCTGAACGTTTCATCATGATAGCACTTTCCTAAGGGGGTCAAACCATGTCCCAAAGGTCACGGGATCTGGTGTCAATTTAAAGAAGTAGTCCAGTCACACATTTGTGGGCTTATAACTTGGCTTCTGAATGTCCTAGAGAGATCAGGTTTGTTTTAGTGTACTCCAATCAACAGCCCCTACAACCACAAAAAGGAATGGAGTCATTAGCACTTATGGTTTGTAAATGGCACCCAGAATTATGTTGCACGAAGCACAATTTCACATCATTCTGGGTCCATTTGTGTGAAAACAAGGTCCAATCAGGCTGAAACGCTACAAGAAGGTAGAATCAATTGAGTTGTAAGTGATCTGAACGTTTCAAGATGATCGCACATTCCTATAGGGGGTAAAACCATGTCCCAAAGGTCACCGGGCCTGGTGTCACTTTAAAGAAGTAGTCCAGTTACTCCTTTGTGGGCTTATAACTTGGCTTCTGAATGTCCTAGAGAGGTTAGGTTTGTTTTAGTGTACTCCAATCAACAGCCCCTACAACCACAAAAAGAAATGGAGTCATTAGCACTTATGAATTGTAAATGGCACCCAGAATTATGTTGCACGAAGCACAATTTCACATCATTCTGGGTTCATTTGTGTGAAAACAAGGTCCAATCAGGCTGAAACGTTACAGGAAGGTAGAATCTATTGAGTTGTAAGTGATCTGAACGGTTCATAATGATAGCACTTTCCTAAGGGGGTCAAACCATGTCCCAAAGGTCACCGGATCTGGTGTCAATTTAAAGAAGTAGTCCAGTTAAACCTTTGTGGGCTTATAACTTGGCTTCTGAATGTCCTAGAGAGATCAGGTTTGTTTTAGTATACTCCAATCAACAGCCCCTACAACCACAAAAAGGAATGGAGTCATTAGCACTTATGGTTTTTAAATGGCACCCAGAATTATGTTGCACGAAGCACAATTTCACATCATTCTGGGTTCATTTGTGTGAAAACAAGGTCAAATAGGGCTGAAACGTTACAGGAAGGTAGAATCTATTGAGTTGTAAGTGATCTGAACGTTTCATGATGATAGCACTTTCCTAAGGGGGTCAAACCATGTCCCAAAGGTCACCGGGCCTGGTGTCACTTTAAAGAAGTAGTCCAGTTACACCTTTGTGGGCTTATAACTTGGCTTCTGAATGTCCTAGAGAGGTTAGGTTTGTTTTAGTGTACTCCAATCAACAGCCCCTACAACCACAAAAAGAAATGGAGTCATTAGCACTTATGAATTGTAAATGGCACCCAGAATTATGTTGCACGAAGCACAATTTCACATCATTCTGGGTTCATTTGTGTGAAAACAAGGTCCAATCAGGCTGAAATGTTACAGGAAGGTAGAATCTATTGAGTTGTAAGTGATCTGAACGTTTCATAATGATAGCACTTTCCTAAGGGGGTCAAACCATGTCCCAAAGGTCACCGGATCTGGTGTCAATTTAAAGAAGTAGTCCAGTTAAACCTTTGTGGGCTTATAACTTGGCTTCTGAATGTCCTAGAGAGATCAGGTTTGTTTTAGTATACTCCAATCAACAGCCCCTACAACCACAAAAAGGAATGGAGTCATTAGCACTTATGGTTTTTAAATGGCACCCAGAATTATGTTGCACGAAGCACAATTTCACATCATTCTGGGTTCATTTGTGTGAAAACAAGGTCAAATAGGGCTGAAACGTTACAGGAAGGTAGAATCTATTGAGTTGTAAGTGATCTGAACTTTTCATGATGATAGCACTTTCCTAAGGGGGTCAAACCATGTCCCAAAGGTCACCGGGCCTGGTGTCACTTTAAAGAAGTAGTCCAGTTACACCTTTGTGGGCTTATAACTTGGCTTCTGAATGTCCTAGAGAGGTTAGGTTGGTTTTAGTGTACTCCAATCAACAGCCCCTACAACCACAAAAAGGAATGGAGTCATTAGCACTTAAGGTTTGTAAATGGCACCCAGAATTATGTTGCACGAAGCACAATTTCACATCATTCTGGGTCCATTTGTGTGAAAACAAGGTCCAATCAGGCTGAAACGCTACAAGAAGGTAGAATCTATTGAGTTGTAAGTGATCTGAACGTTTCAAGATGATCGCACATTCCTATAGGGGGTAAAACCATGTCCCAAAGGTCACCGGGCCTGGTGTCACTTTAAAGAAGTAGTCCAGTTACACCTTTGAGGGCTTATAACTTGGCTTCTGAATGTCCTAGAGAGATCAGGTTTGTTTTAGTGTACTCCAATCAACAGCCCCTACAACCACAAAAAGGAATGGAGTCATTAGCACTTATGGTTTTTAAATGGCACCCAGATTTATGTTGCACGAAGCACAATTTCACATCATTCTGGGTTCATTTGTGTGAAAACAAGGTCCAATCAGGCTGAAATGTTACAGGAAGGTAGAATCTATTGAGTTGTAAGTGATCTGAACGTTTCATGATGATAGCACTTTCCTAAGGGGGTCAAACCATGTCCCAAAGGTCACCGGATCTGGTGTCAATTTAAAGAAGTAGTCCAGTTACACCTTTGTGGGCTTATAACTTGGCTTCTGAATGTCCTAGAGAGATCAGGTTTGTTTTAGTATACTCCAATCAACAGCCCCTACAACCACAAAAAGGAATGGAGTCATTAGCACTTATGGTTTTTAAATGGCACCCAGAATTATGTTGCACGAAGCACAATTTCACATCATTCTGGGTTCATTTGTGTGAAAACAAGGTCCAATCAGGCTGAAACGTTACAGGAAGGTAGAATCTATTGAGTTGTAAGTGATCTGAACGTTTCAAGATGATCGCACATTCCTATAGGGGGTCAAACCATGTCCCAACGGTCACCGGGCCTGGTGTCACTTTAAAGAAGTAGTCCAGTTACACCTTTGTGGGCTTATAACCTGGCTTCTGAATGTCCTAGAGAGGTTAGGTTTGTTTTAGTGTACCCCAATCAACAGCCCCTACAACCACAAAAAGGAATGGAGTCATTAGCACTTAAGGTTTGTAAATGGCACCCAGAATTATGTTGCACGAAGCACAATTTCACATCACTCTGGGTCCATTTGTGTGAAAACAAGGTCCAATCAGGCTGAAACGCTACAAGAAGGTAGAATCTATTGAGTTGTAAGTGATCTGAACGTTTCAAGATGATCGCACAATCCTATAGGGTGTAAAACCATGTCCCAAAGGTCACCGGGCCTGGTGTCACTTTAAAGAAGTAGTCCAGTTACACCTTTGAGGGCTTATAACTTGGCTTCTGAATGTCCTAGAGAGATCAGGTTTGTTTTAGTATACTCCAGTCAACAGCCCCTACAACCACAAATAAGGAATGGAGTCATTAGCACTTATGGTTTTTAAATGGCACCCAGAATTATGTTGCACGAAGCACAATTTCACATCATTCTGGGTTCATTTGTGTGAAAACAAGGTCCAATCAGGCTGAAACGTTACAGGAAGGTAGAATCTATTGAGTTGTAAGTGATGTGAACGTTTCATCATGATAGCACTTTCCAAAGGGGGTCAAACCATGTCCCAAAGGTCACCGGATCTGGTGTCAATTTAAAGTAGTCCAGTTACACATTTGTGGGCTTATAACTTGGCTTCTGGATGTCCTAGAGAGATCGGGTTTGTTTTAGTATACTCCAATCAATAGCCCCTACAACCACAAAAAGGAATGGAGTCATTAGCACTTATGGTTTTTAAATGGCACCCAGATTTATGTTGCACGAAGCATAATTTCACATCATTCTGGGTTCATTTGTGTGAAAACAAGGTCCAATCAGGCTGAAACGTTACAGGAAGGTAGAATCTATTGAGTTGTAAGTGATCTGAACGTTTCATCATGATAGCACTTTCCTAAGGGGGTCAAACCATGTCCCAAAGGTCACCGGATCTGGTGTCAATTTAAAGAAGTAGTCCAGTTACACATTTGTGGGCTTATAACTTGGCTTCTGAATGTCCTAGAGAGATCAGGTTTGTTTTAGTATACTCCAATCAACAGCCCCTACAACCACAAAATGAATGGAGTCATTAGCACTTATGGTTTGTAAATGGCACCCAGAATTATGTTGCACGAAGCACAATTTCACATCATTCTGGGTTCATTTGTGTGAAAACAAGGTCCAATCAGGCTGAAACGCTACAAGAAGGTAGAATCTATTGAGTTGTAAGTGATCTGAACGTTTCATGATGATAGCACTTTCCTAAGGGGGTCAAACCATGTCCCAAAGGTCACCGGGCCTGGTGTCACTTTAAAGAAGTAGTCCAGTTACACCTTTGTGGGCTTATAACCTGGCTTCTGAATGTCCTAGAGAGGTTAGGTTTGTTTTAGTGTACTCCAATCAACATTCCCTACAACCACACAAAGGAATGGAGTCATTAGCACCTAAGGTTTGTAAATGGCACCCAGAATTATGTTGCACGAAGCACAATTTCACATCATTCTGGGTCCATTTGTGTGAAAACAAGGTCCAATCAGGCTGAAACGCTACAAGAAGGTAGAATCTATTGAGTTGTAAGTGATCTGAACGTTTCAAGATGATCCCACATTCCTATAGGGGGTAAAACCATGTCCCAAAGGTCACCGGGCCTGGTGTCACTTTAAAGAAGTAGTCCAGTTACACCTTTGAGGGCTTATAACTTGGCTTCTGAATGTCCTAGAGAGATCAGGTTTGTTTTAGTATACAACAATCAACATCCCCTACAACCACAAAAAGGAATGGAGTCATTAGCACTTATGGTTTTTAAATGGCACCCAGAATTATGTTGCACGAAGCACAATTTCACATCATTCTGGGTTAATTTGTGTGAAAACAAGGTCCAATCAGGCTGAAACGTTACATGAAGGTAGAATCTATGGAGTTGTAAGTGATCTGAATGTTTCATGATGATAGCACTTTCCTAAGGGGGTCAAACCATGCCCCAAATGTCACCGGGCCGGGTGTCACTTTAAAGAAGTAGTCCAGTTACACCTTTGTTGGCTTATAACTTGGCTTCTGAATGTCCTAGAGAGGTTAGGTTTGTTTTAGTGTACTCCAATCAACAGCCCCTACAACCACAAAAAGGAATGGAGTCATTAGCACTTAAGGTTTGTAAATGGCACCCAGAATTATGTTGCATGAAGCACAATTCCACATCATTCTGGGTCCATTTGTGTGAAAACAAGGTCCAATTAGGCTGAAACGCTACAAGAAGGTAGAATCTATTGAGTTGTAAGTGATCTGAACGTTTCAAGATGATCGAACATTCCTATAGGGGGTAAAACCATGTCCCAAAGGTCACCGGGCCTGGTGTCACTTTAAAGAAGTAGTCCAGGTACACCTTTGAGGGCTTATAACTTGGCTTCTGAATGTCCTAGAGAGATCAGGTTTGTTTTAGTGTACTCCAATCAACAGCCCCTACAACCTCAACAAGGAATGGAGTCATTAGCACTTATGGTTTTTTAATGTCACCCAGAATTATGTTGCACGAAGCACAATTTCACATCATTCTGGGTGCATTTGTGTGAAAACAAGGTCCAATCAGGCTGAAACGTTACAGGAAGGTAGAATCTATTGAGTTGTAAGTGATCTGAACGTTTCATGATGATAGCACTTTCCTAAGGGGGTCAAACCATGTCCCAAAGGTCACCGGATCTGACGTCCATTTAAATAAGTAGTCCAGTTACACCTTTGTGGGCTTATAACTTGGCTCTGAATGTCCTGGAGAGATCAGGTTTGTTTTAGTATACTCCAATCAACAGCCCCTACAACCACAAAAAGGAATGGAGTCATTAGCACTTATGGTTTTTAAATGGCACCCAGAATTATGTTGCACGAAGCACAATTTCACATCATTCTGGGTTTATTTGTGTGAAAACAAGGTCCAATCAGGCTGAAACGTTACAGGAAGGTAGAATCTTTTGTGTTGTAAGTGATCTGAACGTTTCATCATGATAGCACTTTCCTAAGGGGGTCAAACCATGTCCCAAAGGTCACCGGATCTGGTGTCAATTTAAAGAAGTAGTCCAGTTACACATTTGTGGGCTTATAACTTGGCTTCTGAATGTCCTAGAGAGATCAGGTTTGTTTTATTGTACTCCAATCAACAGCCCCTACAACCACAAAAAGGAATGGAGTCATTAGCACTTAAGGTTTGTAAATGGCACCCAGAATGACGTTGCACGAAGCACAATTTCACATCATTCTGGGTCCATTTGTGTGAAAACAAGGTCCAATCAGGCTGAAACGCTACAAGAAGGTAGAATCTATTGAGTTGTAAGTGATCTGAACGTTTCAAGATGATCGCACATTCCTATAGGGGGTAAAACAATGTCCCAAAGGTCACCGGGCCTGGTGTCACTTTAAAGAAGTAGTCCAGTTACACCTTTGTGGGCTTATAACTTGGCTTCTGAATGTCCTAGAGAGATCAGGTTTGTTTTAGTGTACTCCATTCAACAGCCCCTACAACCACAAAAAGGAATGGAGTCATTAGCACTTAAGGTTTGTAAATGGCACCCAGAATTATGTTGCACGAAGCACAATTTCACATCATTCTGGGTCCATTTGTGTGAAAACAAGGTCCAATCAGGCTGAAACGCTACAAGAAAGTAGAATCTATTGAGTTGTAAGTGATCTGAACGTTTCAAGATGATCGCACATTCCTTTATGGGGTAAAACCATGTCCCAAAGGTCACCGGGCCTGGTGTCACTTTAAAGAAGTAGTCCAGTTACACCTTTGTGGGCTTATAACTTGGCTTCTGAATGTCCTAGAGAGGTTAGGTTTGTTTTAGTGTTCTCCAATCAACAGCCCCTACAACCACAAAAAGGAATGGAGTCGTTAGCACTTATGGTTTTTAAATGGCACCCAGAATTATGTTGCACGAAGCACAATTTCACATCATTCTGGGTCCATTTGTGTGAAAACAAGGTCCAATCAGGCTGAAACGCTACAAGAAGGTAGAATCTATTGAGTTGTAAGTGATCTGAACGTTTCATTATGATCGCACATTCCTATAGGGGGTCAAACCATGTCTCAAAAGTCACCGGGCCTGGTGTCACTTTAAAGAAGTAGTCCAGTTACACCTTTGAGGTCTTATAACTTGGCTTCTGAATGTCCTAGAGAGATCAGGTTTGTTTTAGTGTACTCCAATCAAGAGCCCCTACAACCTCAAAAAGGAATGGAGTCATTAGCACTTATGGTTTTTAAATGGCACCCAGAATTATGTTGCACGAAGCACAATTTCACATCATTATGGGTTCATTTGTGTGAAAACAAGGTCAAATAGGGCTGAAATGTTACAGGAAGGTAGAATCTATTGAGTTGTAAGCGATCTGAACGTTTCATGATGATAGCACTTTCCTAAGGGGGTCAAACCATGTCCCAAAGGTCACCGGATCTGGTGTCAATTTAAAGAAGTAGTCCAGTTACACCTTTGTGGGCTTATAACTTGGCTTCTGAATGTCCTCGAGAGATCAGGTTTGTTTTAATGTACTTCAATCAACCGCCCCTACAACCACAAAAAGGAATGGAGTCATTAGCACTTATGGTTTGTAAATGGCACCCAGAATTATGTTGCACGAAGCACAATTTCACATCATTCTGGGTTCATTTGTGTGAAAACAAGGTCCAATCAGGCTGAAACGCTACAAGAAGGTAGAATCTATTGAGTTGTAAGTGATCTGAACGTTTCATGATGATAGAACTTTCCTAAGGGGGTCAAACCATGTCCCAAAGGTCACCGGACCTGGTGTCACTTTAAAGAAGTAGTCCAGTTACACATTTGTGGGCTTTTAATTTGGCTTCTGAATGTCCTAGAGAGATCAGGTTTGTTTTAATGTACTCCAATCAACAGCCCCTACAACCACAAAAAGGAATGGAGTCAATAGCACTTATGGTTTGTAAATGGCACCCAGAATTATGTTGCACGAAGCACAATTTCACATCATTCTGGGTTCATTTGTGTGAAAACAAGGTCCAATCAGGCTGAAACGTTACAGGAAGGTAGAATCTATTGAGTTGTAAGTGATCTGAACATTTCATGATGATAGCACTTTCCTAACGGGGTCAAACCATGTCCCAAAGGTCACCGGATCTGGTGTCAATTTAAAGAAGTAGTCCGTTACACATTTGTGGGCTTATAACTTGGCTTCTAAATGTCCTAGAGAGATCAGGTTTGTTTTAGTGTACTCCAATCAACATCCCCTA
This sequence comes from Nothobranchius furzeri, assembly GCF_043380555.1. NCBI lineage: Eukaryota > Metazoa > Chordata > Actinopteri > Cyprinodontiformes > Nothobranchiidae > Nothobranchius > Nothobranchius furzeri. Next base: position 34,598,825 of record NC_091742.1, read on the forward strand.
CAACCTCAAAAAGGAATGGAGTCATTAGCACTTATGGTTTTTAAATGGCACCCAGAATTATGCTGCACTAAGCACAATTTCACATCATTCTGGGTCCATTTGTGTGAAAACAAGGTCCAATCAGGCTGAAACGCTACAAGAAGGTAGAATCTATTGAGTTGTAAGTGATCTGAACGTTTCATTATGATCGCACATTCCTATAGGGGGTCAAGCCATGTCTCAAAAGTCACCGGGCCTGGTGTCACTTTAAAGAAGTAGTCCAGTTACACCTTTGAGGTCTTATAACTTGGCTTCTGAATGTCCTAGAGAGATCAGGTTTGTTTTAGTGTACTCCAATCAACAGCCCCTACAACCTCAAAAAGGAATGGAGTCATTAGCACTTATGGTTTTTAAATGGCACCCAGAATTATGTTGCACGAAGCACAATTTCACATCATTATGGGTTCATTTGTGTGAAAACAAGGTCCAATAAGGCTGAAATGTTACAGGAAGGTAGAATCTATTGAGTTGTAAGCGATCTGAACGTTTCATGATGATAGCACTTTCCTAAGGGGGTCAAACCATGTCCCAAAGGTCACCGGATCTGGTGTCAATTTAAAGAAGTAGTCCATTTACACCTTTGTGGGCTTATAACTTGGCTTCTGAATGTCCTAGAGAGATCAGGTTTGTTTTAATGTACTTCAATCAACCGCCCCTACAACCACAAAAAGGAATGGAGTCATTAGCACTTATGGTTTGTAAATGGCACCCAGAATTATGTTGCACGAAGCACAATTTCACATCATTCTGGGTTCATTTGTGTGAAAACAAGGTCCAATCAGGCTGAAACGCTACAAGAAGGTAGAATCTATTGAGTTGTAAGTGATCTGAACGTTTCATGATGATAGAACTTTCCTAAGGGGGTCAAACCATGTCCCAAAGGTCACCGGACCTGGTGTCACTTTAAAGAAGTAGTCCAGTTACACCTTTGTGGGCTTATAACTTGGCTTCTGAATGTCCTAGAGAGATCAGGTTTGTTTTAATGTACTCCAATCAACAGCCCCTACAACCACAAAAAGGAATGGAGTCAATAGCACTTATGGTTTGTAAATGGCACCCAGAATTATGTTGCACGAAGCACAATTTCACATCATTCTGGGTTCATTTGTGTGAAAACAAGGTCCAATCAGGCTGAAACGTTACAGGAAGGTAGAATCTATTGAGTTGTAAGTGATCTGAACATTTCATGATGATAGCACTTTCCTAACGGGGTCAAACCATGTCCCAAAGGTCACCGGATCTGGTGTCAATTTAAAGAAGTAGTCCAGTTACACATTTGTGGGCTTATAACTTGGCTTCTGAATGTCCTAGAGAGATCAGGTTTGTTTTAGTGTACTCCAATCAACATCCCCTACAGCCTCAAAAAGGAATGGAGTCATTAGCACTTATGGTTTTTAAATGGCACCCAGAATTATGCTGCACTAAGCACAATTTCACATCATTCTGGGTTCATTTGTGTGAAAACAAGGTCCAATCAGGCTGAAATGTTACAGGAAGGTAGAATCTATTGAGTTGTAAGTGATCTGAACGTTTCATGATGATAGCACTTTCCTAAGGGTGTCAAACCATGTCCCAAAGGTCACCGGATCTGGTGTCAATTTAAAGAAGTAGTCCAGTTACACATTTGTGGGCTTATAACTTGGCTTCTGAATGTCCTAGAGAGATCAGGTTTGTTTTAATGTACTCCAATCAACAGCCCCTACAACCACAAAAAGGAATGGAGTCATTAGCACTTATGGTTTGTAAATGGCACCCAGAATTATGTTGCACGAAGCACAATTTCACATCATTCTGGGTCCATTTGTGTGAAAACAAGGTCCAATCAGGCTGAAACGCTACAAGAAGGTAGAATCTATTGAGTTGTAAGTGATCTGTACGTTTCAAAATGATCGCACATTCCTATAGGGGGTAAAACCATGTCCCAAAGGTCACCGGGCCTGGTGTCACTTTAAAGAAGTAGTCCAGTTACACCTTTGTGGGCTTATAACTTGGCTTCTGAATGTCCTAGAGAGGTTAGGTTTGTTTTAGTGTACTCCAATCAAAAGCCCCTACAACCACAAAAAGGAATGGAATCATTAGCACTTATGGTTTGTAATTGGCACCCAGAATGATGCTGCACTAAGCACAATTTCACATCATTCTGGGTTCATTTGTGTGAAAACAAGGTCCAATCAGGCTGAAACGTTACAGGAAGGTAGAATCTATTGAGTTTTAAGTGATCTGAACGTTTCATGATGATAGCACTTTCCTAAGGGGGTCAAACCATGTCCCAAAGGTCACCGGATCTGGTGTCAATTTAAAGAAGTAGTCCAGTTACACATTTGTGGGCTTATAACTTGGCTTCTGAATGTCCTAGAGAGATCAGGTTTGTTTTAATGCACTTCAGTCAACAGCCCCTACAACCACAAAAAGGAATGGAGTCTTTAGCACTTATGGTTTGTAAATGGCACCCAGAATTATGTTGCACGAAGCACAATTTCACATCATTCTGGGTCCATTTGTGTGAAAACAAGGTCCAATCAGGCTGAAACGTTACAGGGAGGTAGAATCTATTGAGTTGTAAGTGATCTGAACGTTTCATGATGATCGCACATTCCTAAGGGGATCAAACCATGTCCCAAAGGTCACCGGATCTGGTGTCAATTTAAAGAAGTAGTCCAGTTACACATTTGTGGGCTTATAACTTGGCTTCTGAATGTCCTAGAGAGATCAGGTTTGTTTTAGTGTACTCCAATCAACAGCCCCTACAACCACAAAAAGGAATGGAGTCATTAGCACTTAAGGTTTGTAAATGGCACCCAGAATTATGTTGCACGAAGCACAATTTCACATCATTCTGGGTCCATTTGTGTGAAAACAAGGTCCAATCAGGCTGAAACGCTACAAGAAGGTAGAATCTATTGAGTTGTAAGTTATCTGAACGTTTCAAGATGATCGCACATTCCTATAGGGGGTAAAACCATGTCCCAAAGGTCACCGGGCCTGGTGTCACTTTAAAGAAGTAGTCCAGTTACACCTTTGTGGGCTTATAACTTGGCTTCTGAATGTCCTAGAGAGGTTAGGTTTGTTTTAGTGTTCTCCAATCAAAAGCCCCTACAACCACAAAAAGGAATGGAGTCATTGGCACTCATGGTTTGTAAATGGCACCCAGAATTATGCTGCACAAAGCAAAATTTCACATCATTCTGGGTTCATTTGTGTGAAAACAAGGTCCAATCAGGCTGAAACGTAACAGGAAGGTAGAATCTATTGAGTTGTAAGTGATCTGAACGTTTCATGATGATAGCACTTTCCTAAGGGGGTCAAACCATGTCCCAAAGGTCACCGGATCTGGTGTCAATTTAAAGTAGTCCAGTTACACATTTGTGGGCTTATAACTTGGCTTCTGAATGTCCTAGAGAGACCAGGTTTGTTTTAATGTACTCCAATCAACAGCCCCTACAACCACAAAAAGGAATGGAGTCATTAGCACTTATGGTTTGTAAATGGCACCCAGAATTATGTTGCACGAAGCACAATTTCACATCATTCTGGGTTCATTTGTGTGAAAACAAGGTCCAATCAGGCTGAAACGTTACAGGAAGGTAGAATCTATTGAGTTGAAAGTGATCTGAACGTTTCATGATGATAGCACTTTCCTAAGGGGGTCAAACCATGTCCCAAAGGTCACCGGATCTGGTGTATATTTAAAGAAGTAGTCCAGTTACACATTTGTGGGCTTATAACTTGGCTTCTGAATGTCCTAGAGAGATCAGGTTTGTTTTAGTGTACTCCAATCAACAGCCCCTACAACCACAAAAAGGAATAGAGTCATTAGCACTTAAGGTTTGTAAATGGCACCCAGAATTATGTTGCACGAAGCACAATTTCACATCATTCTGGGTCCATTTGTGTGAAAACAAGGTCCAATCAGGCTGAAACGTTACAGGAAGGTAGAATCTATTGAGTTGTAAGTGATCTGAACGTTTCATGATGATCGCACATTCCTAAGGGGATCAAACCATGTCCCAAAGGTCACCGGATCTGGTGTCAATTTAAAGAAGTAGTCCAGTTACACATTTGTGGGCTTATAACTTGGCTTTTGAATGTCCTAGAGAGATCAGGTTTGTTTTAGTGTACTCCAATTAACAGCCCCTACAACCACAAAAAGGAATGGAGTCATTAGCACTTAAGGTTTGTAAATGGCACCCAGAATTATGTTGCACGAAGCACAATTTCACATCATTCTGGGTCAATTTGTGTGAAAACAAGGTCCAATCAGGCTGAAACGCTACAAGAAGGTAGAATTTATTGAGTTGTAAGTGATCTGAACGTTTCATGATGATCGCACATTCCTATAGGGGGTCAAACCATGTCTCAAAGGTCACCGGGCCTGGTGTCACTTTAAAGAAGTAGTCCAGTTACACCTTTGAGGTCTTATAACTTGGCTTCTGAATGTCCTAGAGAGATCAGGTTTGTTTTAGTGTACTCCAATCAACAGCCCCTACAACCTCAAAAAGGAATGGAGTCATTAGCACTTATGGTTTTTAAATGGCACCCAGAATTATGTTGCACGAAGCACAATTTCACATCATTCTGGGTTCATTTGTGTGAAAACAAGGTCCAATAAGGCTGAAATGTTACAGGAAGGTAGAATCTATTGAGTTGTAAGTGATCTGAACGTTTCATGATGATAGCACTTTCCTAAGGGGGTCAAACCATGTCCCAAAGGTCACCGGATCTGGTGTCAATTTAAAGAAGTAGTCCAGTTACACCTTTGTGGGCTTATAACTTGGCTTCTGAATGTCCTAGAGAGATCAGGTTTGTTTTAGTATACTCCAATCAACAGCCCCTACAACCACAAAAAGGAATGGAGTCATTAGCACTTATGGTTTTTAAATGGCACCCAGAATTATGTTGCACGAAGCACAATTTCACATCATTCTGGGTTCATTTGTGTGAAAACAAGGTCCAATCAGGCTGAAACGTTACAGGAAGGTAGAATCTATTGAGTTGTAAGTGATCTGAACGTTTCATCATGATAGCACTTTCCTAAGGGGGTCAAACCATGTCCCAAAGGTCACCGGATCTGGTGTCAATTTAAAGAAGTAGTCCAGTTACACATTTGTGGGCTTATAACTTGGCTTCTGAATGTCGTAGAGAGATCAGGTTTGTTTTAATGTACTCCAATCAACAGCCCCTACAACCACAAAAAGGAATGGAGTCATTAGCACTTATGGTTTGTAAATGGCACCCAGAATTATGTTGCACGAAGCACAATTTCACATCATTCTGGGTTCATTTGTGTGAAAACAAGGTCGATTCAGGCTGAAACGCTACAAGAAGGTAGAATCTATTGAGTTGTAAGTGATCTGAACGTTTCATGATGATAGAACTTTCCTAAGGGGGTCAAACCATGTCCCAAAGGTCACCGGACCTGGTGTCACTTTAAAGAAGTAGTCCAGTTACACCTTTGTGGGCTTATAACTTGGCTTCTGAATGTCCTAGAGAGATCAGGTTTGTTTGAATGTACTCTAATCAACAGCCCCTACAACCACAAAAAGGAATTGAGTCATTAGCACTTATGGTTTGTAAATGGCACCCAGAATTATGTTGCACGAAGCACAATTTCACATCATTCTGGGTCCATTTGTGTGAAAACAATGTCCAATCAGGCTGAAACGCTACAAGAAGGTAGAATCAATTGAGTTGTAAGTGATCTGAACGTTTCAAGATGATCACACATTCCTATAGGTGGTAAAACCATGTCCCAAAGGTCACCGGGCCTTGTGTCACTTTAAAGAAGTAGTCCAGTTACACCTTTGTGGGCTTATTACTTGGCTTCTGAATGTCCTAGAGAGGTTAGGTTTGTTTTAGTGTACTCCAATCAACAGCCCCTACAACCACAAAAAGGAATGGAGTCATTAGCACTTATGGTTTGTAAATGGCACCCAGAATTATGTTGCACGAAGCACAATTTCACATCATTCTGGGTTCATTTGTGTGAAAACAAGGTCCAATCAGGCTGAAACGTTACAGGAAGGTAGAATCTATTGAGTTGTAAGTGATCTGAACGTTTCATGATGAAGGCATTTTCCTAAGGGGGGTCAAACCATGTCCCAAAGGTCACCGGATCTGGTGTAAATTTAAAGAAGTAGTCCAGTTACACATTTGTGGGCTTATAACTTGGCTTCTGAATGTCCTAGAGAGATCAGGTTTGTTTTAGTGTACTCCAATCAACATCCTCTACAACCTCAAAAAGGAATGGAGTCATTAGCACTTATGGTTTTTAAATGGCACCCAGAATTATGCTGCACTAAGCACAATTTCACATCATTCTGGGTTCATTTGTGTGAAAACAAGGTCCAATCAGGCTGAAACGTTACAGGAAGGTAGAATCTATTGAGTTGTAAGTGATCTGAACGTTTCATGATGATAGCACTTTCCTAAGGGTGTCAAACCATGTCCCAAAGGTCACCGGATCTGGTGTCAATTTAAAGAAGTAGTCCAGTTACACATTTATGGGCTCATAACTTGGCTTCTGAATGTCCTAGAGAGATCAGGTGTGTTTTAATGTACTCCAACCAACAGCCCCTACAACCACAAAAAGGAATGGAGTCATTAGCACTTATGTTCTGTAAATGGCACCCAGAATTATGTTGCACGAAGCACAATTTCACATCATTCTGGGTCCATTTGTGTGAAAACAAGGTCCAATAAGGCTGAAACGTTACAAGAAGGTAGAATCTATTGAGTTGTAAGTGATCTGAACGTTTCATGATGATCGCACATTCCTATAGGGGGTCAAACCATGTCCCAAAGGTCACCGGGCCTGGTGTCACTTTAAAGAAGTAGTCCAGTTACACCTTTGAGGGCTTATAACTTGGCTTCTGAATATCCTAGAGAGATCAGGTTTGTTTTAGTGTACTCCAATCAACAGCACCTACAACCTCAAAAAGGAATGGAGTCATTAGCACTTATGGTTTTTAAATGGCACCCAGAATTATGTTGCACGAAGCACAATTTCACATCATTCTGGGTTCATTTGTGTGAAAACAAGGTCCAATCAGGCTGAAATGTTACAGGAAGGTAGAATCTATTGAGTTGTAAGTGATCTGAACGTTTCATGATGATAGCACTTTCCTAAGGGGGTCAAACCATGTCCCAAAGGTCACCGGATCTGGTGTCAATTTAAAGAAGTAGTCCAGTTACACATTTGTGGGCTTATAACTTGGCTTCTGAATGTCCTAGAGAGATCAGGTTTGTTTTAGTGTACTCCAATCAACATCCTCTATAACCTCAAAAAGGAATGGAGTCAATAGCACTTATGGTTTTTAAATGGCACCCAGAATTATGCTGCACTAAGCACAATTTCACATCATTCTGGGTTCATTTGTGTGAAAACAAGAACCAATCAGGCTGAAACGTTACAGGAAGGTAGAATCTATTGAGTTGTAAGTGATCTGAACGTTTCATGATGATAGCACTTTCCTAAGGGTGTCAAACAATGTCCCAAAGGTCACCGGATCTGGTGTCAGTTTAAAGAAGTAGTCCAGTTACACATTTGTGGGCTCATAACTTGGCTTCTGAATGTCCTAGAGAGATCAGGTGTGTTTTAATGTACTCCAACCAACAGCCCCTACAACCACAAAAAGGAATGGAGTCATTAGCACTTATGTTTTGTAAATGGCACCCAGAATTATGTTGCACGAAGCACAATTTCACATCATTCTGGGTCCATTTGTGTGAAAACAAGGTCCAATAAGGCTGAAACGTTACAAGAAGGTAGAATCTATTGAGTTGTAAGTGATCTGAACGTTTCATGATGATCGCACATTCCTATAGGGGGTCAAACCATGTCTCAAAGGTCACCGGGCCTGGTGTCACTTTAAAGATGTAGTCCAGTTAGACCTTTGAGGGCTTATAACTTGGCTTCTGAATATCCTAGAGAGATCAGGTTTGTTTTAGTGTACTCCAATCAACAGCCCCTAAAACCTCAAAAAGGAATGGAGTCATTAGCACTTATGGTTTTTAAATGGCACCCAGAATTATGTTGCACGAAGCACAATTTCACATCATTCTGGGTTCATTTGTGTGAAAACAAGGTCCAATCAGGCTGAAATGTTACAGGAAGGTAGAATCTATTGAGTTGTAAGTGATCTGAACGTTTCATGATGATAGCACTTTCCTAAGGGGGTCAAACCATGTCCCAAAGGTCACCGGATCTGGTGTCAATTTAAAGAAGTAGTCCAGTTACACCTTAGTGGGCTTATAACTTGGCTTCTGAATGTCCTAGAGAGATCAGGTTTGTTTTAGTATACTCCAATAAACAGCCCCTACAACCACAAAAAGGAATGGAGTCATTAGCACTTATGGTTTTTAAATGGCACCCAGAATTATGTTGCACGAAGCACAATTTCACATCATTCTGGGTTCATTTGTGTGAAAACAAGGTCCAATCAGGCTGAAACGTTACAGGAAGGTAGAATCTATTGAGTTGTAAGTGATCTGAACGTTTCATGATGAAGGCATTTTCCTAAGGGGGGTCAAACCATGTCCCAAAGGTCACCGGATCTGGTGTAAATTTAAAGAAGTAGTCCAGTTACACATTTGTGGGCTTATAACTTGGCTTCTGAATGTCCTAGAGAGATCAGGTTTGTTTTAGTGTACTCCAATCAACATCCTCTACAACCTCAAAAAGGAATGGAGTCATTAGCACTTATGGTTTTTAAATGGCACCCAGAATTATGCTGCACTAAGCACAATTTCACATCATTCTGGGTTCATTTGTGTGAAAACAAGGTCCAATCAGGCTGAAACGTTACAGGAAGGTAGAATCTATTGAGTTGTAAGTGATCTGAACGTTTCATGATGATAGCACTTTCCTAAGGGTGTCAAACCATGTCCCAAAGGTCACCGGATCTGGTGTCAATTTAAAGAAGTAGTCCAGTTACACATTTATGGGCTCATAACTTGGCTTCTGAATGTCCTAGAGAGATCAGGTGTGTTTTAATGTACTCCAACCAACAGCCCCTACAACCACAAAAAGGAATGGAGTCATTAGCACTTATGTTCTGTAAATGGCACCCAGAATTATGTTGCACGAAGCACAATTTCACATCATTCTGGGTCCATTTGTGTGAAAACAAGGTCCAATAAGGCTGAAACGTTACAAGAAGGTAGAATCTATTGAGTTGTAAGTGATCTGAACGTTTCATGATGATCGCACATTCCTATAGGGGGTCAAACCATGTCCCAAAGGTCACCGGGCCTGGTGTCACTTTAAAGAAGTAGTCCAGTTACACCTTTGAGGGCTTATAACTTGGCTTCTGAATATCCTAGAGAGATCAGGTTTGTTTTAGTGTACTCCAATCAACAGCACCTACAACCTCAAAAAGGAATGGAGTCATTAGCACTTATGGTTTTTAAATGGCACCCAGAATTATGTTGCACGAAGCACAATTTCACATCATTCTGGGTTCATTTGTGTGAAAACAAGGTCCAATCAGGCTGAAATGTTACAGGAAGGTAGAATCTATTGAGTTGTAAGTGATCTGAACGTTTCATGATGATAGCACTTTCCTAAGGGGGTCAAACCATGTCCCAAAGGTCACCGGATCTGGTGTCAATTTAAAGAAGTAGTCCAGTTACACATTTGTGGGCTTATAACTTGGCTTCTGAATGTCCTAGAGAGATCAGGTTTGTTTTAGTGTACTCCAATCAACATCCTCTATAACCTCAAAAAGGAATGGAGTCAATAGCACTTATGGTTTTTAAATGGCACCCAGAATTATGCTGCACTAAGCACAATTTCACATCATTCTGGGTTCATTTGTGTGAAAACAAGAACCAATCAGGCTGAAACGTTACAGGAAGGTAGAATCTATTGAGTTGTAAGTGATCTGAACGTTTCATGATGATAGCACTTTCCTAAGGGTGTCAAACCATGTCCCAAAGGTCACCGGATCTGGTGTCAGTTTAAAGAAGTAGTCCAGTTACACATTTATGGGCTCATAACTTGGCTTCTGAATGTCCTAGAGAGATCAGGTGTGTTTTAATGTACTCCAACCAACAGCCCCTACAACCACAAAAAGGAATGGAGTCATTAGCACTTATGTTCTGTAAATGGCACCCAGAATTATGTTGCACGAAGCACAATTTCACATCATTCTGGGTCCATTTGTGTGAAAACAAGGTCCAATAAGGCTGAAACGTTACAAGAAGGTAGAATCTATTGAGTTGTAAGTGATCTGAACGTTTCATGATGATCGCACATTCCTATAGGGGGTCAAACCATGTCCCAAAGGTCACCGGGCCTGGTGTCACTTTAAAGAAGTAGTCCAGTTACACCTTTGAGGGCTTATAACTTGGCTTCTGAATATCCTAGAGAGATCAGGTTTGTTTTAGTGTACTCCAATCAACAGCACCTACAACCTCAAAAAGGAATGGAGTCATTAGCACTTATGGTTTTTAAATGGCACCCAGAATTATGTTGCACGAAGCACAATTTCACATCATTCTGGGTTCATTTGTGTGAAAACAAGGTCCAATCAGGCTGAAATGTTACAGGAAGGTAGAATCTATTGAGTTGTAAGTGATCTGAACGTTTCATGATGATAGCACTTTCCTAAGGGGGTCAAACCATGTCCCAAAGGTCACCGGATCTGGTGTCAATTTAAAGAAGCAGTCCAGTTACACATTTGTGGGCTTATAACTTGGCTTCTGAATGTCCTAGAGAGATCAGGTTTGTTTTAGTGTACTCCAATCAACATCCTCTATAACCTCAAAAAGGAATGGAGTCAATAGCACTTATGGTTTTTAAATGGCACCCAGAATTATGCTGCACTAAGCACAATTTCACATCATTCTGGGTTCATTTGTGTGAAAACAAGAACCAATCAGGCTGAAACGTTACAGGAAGGTAGAATCTATTGAGTTGTAAGTGATCTGAACGTTTCATGATGATAGCACTTTCCTAAGGGTGTCAAACCATGTCCCAAAGGTCACCGGATCTGGTGTCAGTTTAAAGAAGTAGTCCAGTTACACATTTGTGGGCTCATAACTTGGCTTCTGAATGTCCTAGAGAGATCAGGTGTGTTTTAATGTACTCCAACCAACAGCCCCTACAACCACAAAAAGGAATGGAGTCATTAGCACTTATGTTTTGTAAATGGCACCCAGAATTATGTTGCACGAAGCACAATTTCACATCATTCTGGGTCCATTTGTGTGAAAACAAGGTCCAATAAGGCTGAAACGTTACAAGAAGGTAGAATCTATTGAGTTGTAAGTGATCTGAACGTTTCATGATGATCGCACATTCCTATAGGGGGTCAAACCATGTCTCAAAGGTCACCGGGCCTGGTGTCACTTTAAAGATGTAGTCCAGTTAGACCTTTGAGGGCTTATAACTTGGCTTCTGAATATCCTAGAGAGATCAGGTTTGTTTTAGTGTACTCCAATCAACAGCCCCTAAAACCTCAAAAAGGAATGGAGTCATTAGCACTTATGGTTTTTAAATGGCACCCAGAATTATGTTGCACGAAGCACAATTTCACATCATTCTGGGTTCATTTGTGTGAAAACAAGGTCCAATCAGGCTGAAATGTTACAGGAAGGTAGAATCTATTGAGCTGTAAGTGATCTGAACGTTTCATGATGATAGCACTTTCCTAAGGGGGTCAAACCATGTCCCAAAGGTCACCGGATCTGGTGTCAATTTAAAGAAGTAGTCCAGTTACACCTTAGTGGGCTTATAACTTGGCTTCTGAATGTCCTAGAGAGATCAGGTTTGTTTTAGTATACTCCAATAAACAGCCCCTACAACCACAAAAAGGAATGGAGTCATTAGCACTTATGGTTTTTAAATGGCACCCAGAATTATGTTGCACGAAGCACAATTTCACATCATTCTGGGTTCATTTGTGTGAAAACAAGGTCCAATCAGGCTGAAACGTTACAGGAAGGTAGAATCTATTGAGTTGTAAGTGATCTGAACGTTTCAAGATGATCGCACATTCCTATAGGGGGTCAAACCATGTCCCAAAGGTCACCGGGCCTGGTGTCACTTTAAAGAAGCAGTCCATTTACACCTTTGTGGGCTTATAACATGGCTTCTGAATGTCCTAGAGAGATCAGGTTTGTTTTAGTGTACTCCAATCAACAGCCCCTACAACCACAAAAAGGAATGGAGTCATTAGCACTTATGGTTTGTAAATGGCACCCAGAATTATGTTGCACGAAGCACAATTTCACATCATTCTGGGTTCATTTGTGTGAAAACAAGGTCCAATCAGGCTGAAACGTTACAGGAAGGTAGAATCTATTGAGTTGTAAGTGATCTGAACGTTTCATGATGATAGCGCTTTCCTAAGGGGGTCAAACCATGTCCCAAAGGTCACCGGGCCTGGTGTCACTTTAAAGAAGTAGTCCAGTTACACCCTTGTGGGCTTATAACTTGGCTTCTGAATGTCCTAGAGAGGTTAGGTTTGTTTTAGTGTACTCCAATCAACAGCCCCTACAATCACAAAAAGGAATGGAGTCATTAGCACTTAAGGTTTGTAAATGGCACCCAGAATTATGTTGCACGAAACACAATTTCACATCATTCTGGGTCCATTTGTGTGAAAACAAGGTCCAATCAGGCTGAAACGCTACAAGAAGGTAGAATCTATTGAGTTGTAAGTGATCTGAACGTTTCAAGATGATCGCACATTCCTATAGTGGGTAAAACCATGTCCCAAAGGTCACCGGGCCTGGTGTCACTTTAAAGAAGTAGTCCAGTTACACCTTTGAGGGCTTATAGCATGGCTTCTGAATGTCCTAGAGAGGTTACGTTTGTTTTAGTGTTCTCCAATCACCAGCCCCTACAACCACAAAAAGGAATGGAGTCATTAGCACTTATGGTTTGTAAATGGCACCCAGAATTATGTTGCACGAAGCACAATTTCACATCATTCTGGGTTCATTTGTGTGAAAACAAGGTCCAATCAGGCTGAAACGTTACAGGAAGGTTGAATCTATTGAGTTGTAAGTGATCTGAACGTTTCATGATGATAGCACTTTCCTAAGGGGGTCAAACCATGTCCCAAAGGTCACCGGGCCTGGTGTCACTTTAAAGAAGTAGTCCAGTTACACCTTTGTGGGCTTATAACTTGGCTTCTGAATGTCCTAGAGAGGTTAGGTTTGTTTTAGTGTACTCCAATCAACAGCCCCTACAACCACAAAAAGGAATGGAGTCATTAGCACTTAAGGTTTGTAAATGGCACCCAGAATTATGTTGCACGAAGCACAATTTCACATCATTCTGGGTCCATTTGTGTGAAAACAAGGTCCAATCAGGCTGAAACGCTACAAGAAGGTAGAATCTATTGAGTTGTAAGTGATCTGAACGTTTCAAGATGATCGCACATTCCTATAGGGGGTAAAACCATGTCCCAAAGGTCACCGGGTCTGGTGTCACTTTAAAGAAGTAGTCCAGTTACACCTTTGAGGGCTTATAACTTGGCTTCTGAATGTCCTAGAGAGATCAGGTTTGTTTTAGTGTACTCCAATCAACAGCCCCTACAACCTCAAAAAGGAATGGAGTCATTATTTCTTATGGTTTTTAAATCGCACCCAGAATTATGTTGCATGAAGCACAATTTCACATCATTCTGGGTTCATTTGTGTGAAAACAAGGTCCAATCAGGCTGAAATGTTACAGGAAGGTAGAATCTATTGAGTTGTAAGTGATCTGAACGTTTCATGATGATAGCACTTTCCTAAGGGGGTCAAACCATGTCCCAAAGGTCACCGGATCTGGTGTCCATTTAAAGAAGTAGTCCAGTCACACCTTTGTGGGCTTATAACTTGGCTTCTGAATGTCCTAGAGAGATCAGGTTTGTTTTAGTGTACTCCAATAAACATCCTCTATAACCTCAGAAAAGGAATGGAGTCATTAGCACTTATGGTTTTTAAATGGCACCCAGAATTATGCTGCACTAAGCACAATTTCACATCATTCTGGGTTCATTTGTGTGAAAACAAGGTCCAATCAGGCTGAAACGTTACAGGAAGGTAGAATCTATTGAGTTGTAAGTGATCTTAACGTTTCATGATGATAGCACTTTACTAAGGGTGTCAAACCATGTCCCAAAGGTCACCGGATCTGGTGTCAATTTAAAGAAGTAGTCCAGTTACACATTTGTGGGCTCATAACTTGGCTTCTGAATGTCCTAGAGAGATCAGGTGTGTTTTAATGTACTCCAACCAACAGCCCCTACAACCACAAAAAGGAATGGAGTCATTAGCACTTATGGTTTTTAAATGGCACCCAGAATTATGTTGCACGAAGCACAATTTCACATCATTCTGGGTTCATTTGTGTGAAAACAAGGTCCAATCGGGCTGAAACGTTACAGGAAGGTAGAATCTATTGAGTTGTAAGTGATCTGAACGTTTCAAGATGATCGCACATTCCTATAGGGGGTCAAACCATGTCCCAAAGGTCACCGGGCCTGGTGTCACTTTAAAGAAGCAGTCCAGTTACACCTTTGTGGGCTTATAACATGGCTTCTGAATGTCCTAGAGAGGTTAGGTTTGTTTTAGTGTTCTCCAATCACCAGCCCCTACAACCACAAAAAGGAATGGAGTCATTAGCACTTATGGTTTGTAAATGGCACCCAGAATTATGTTGCACGAAGCACAATTTCACATCATTCTGGGTTCATTTGTGTGAAAACAAGGTCCAATCAGGCTGAAACGTTACAGTAAGGTAGAATCTATTGAGTTGTAAGTGATCTGAACGTTTCATGATGATAGCGCTTTCCTAAGGGGGTCAAACCATGTCCCAAAGGTCACCGGATCTGGTGTCAATTTAAAGAAGTAGTCCAGTTACACCTTTGTGGGCTTATAACTTGGCTTCTGAATGTCCTATAGAGATCAGGTTTGTTTTAGTGTACTCCAATAAACATCCTCTATAACCTCAGAAAAGGAATGGAGTCATTAGCACTTATGGTTTTTAAATGGCACCCAGAATTATGCTGCACTAAGCACAATTTCACATCATTCTGGGTTCATTTGTGTGAAAACAAGGTCCAATCAGGCTGAAACGTTACAGGAAGGTAGAATCTATTGAGTTGTAAGTGATCTTAACGTTTCATGATGATAGCACTTTTCTAAGGGTGTCAAACCATGTCTCAAAGGTCACCGGATCTGGTGTCAATTTAAAGAAGTAGTCCAGTTACACATTTGTGGGCTCATAACTTGGCTTCTGAATGTCCTAGAGAGATCAGGTGTGTTTTAATGTACTCCAACCAACAGCCCCTACAACCACAAAAAGGAATGGAGTCATTAGCACTTATGGTTTTTAAATCGCACCCAGAATTATGTTGCACGAAGCACAATTTCACATCATTCTGGGTTCATTTGTGTGAAAACAAGGTCCAATCGGGCTGAAACGTTACAGGAAGGTAGAATCTATTGAGTTGTAAGTGATCTGAACGTTTCAAGATGATCGCACATTCCTATAGGGTGTCAAACCATGTCCCAAAGGTCACCGGGCCTGGTGTCACTTTAAAGAAGCAGTCCAGTTACACCTTTGTGGGCTTATAACATGGCTTCTGAATGTCCTAGAGAGGTTAGGTTTGTTTTAGTGTTCTCCAATCACCAGCCCCTACAACCACAAAAAGGAATGGAGTCATTAGCACTTATGGTTTGTAAATGGCACCCAGAATTATGTTGCACGAAGCACAATTTCACATCATTCTGGGTTCATTTGTGTGAAAACAAGGTCCAATCAGGCTGAAACGTTACAGTAAGGTAGAATCTATTGAGTTGTAAGTGATCTGAACGTTTCATGATGATAGCGCTTTCCTAAGGGGGTCAAACCATGTCCCAAAGGTCACCGGGCCTGGTGTCACTTTAAAGAAGTAGTCCAGTTACACCCTTGTGGGCTTATAACTTGGCTTCTGAATGTCCTAGAGAGGTTAGGTTTGTTTTAGTGTACTCCAATCAACAGCCCCTACAACCACCAAAAGGAATGGAGTCATTAGCACTTATGGTTTTTAAATGGCACCCAGAATTATGTTGCACGAAGCACAATTTCACATCATTCTGGGTTCATTTGTGTGAAAACAAGGTCCAATCAGGCTGAAACGTTACAGGAAGGTAGAATCTATTGAGTTGTAAGTGATCTGAACGTTTCATCATGATAGCACTTTCCTAAGGGGGTCAAACCATGTCCCAAAGGTCACCGGATCTGGTGTCAATTTAAAGAAGTAGTCCAGTTACACATTTGTGGGCTTATAACTTGGCTTCTGAATGTCCTAGAGAGATCAGGTTTGTTTTAGTGTACTCCAATCAACAGCCCCTGCAACCACAAAAAGTAATGGAGTCATTAGCACTTATGGTTTGTAAATGGCACCCAGAATTATGTTGCACGAAGCACAATTTCACATCATTCTGGGTTCATTTGTGTGAAAACAAGGTCCAATCAGGCTGAAACGTTACAGGAAGGTTGAATCTATTGAGTTGTAAGTGATCTGAACGTTTCATGATGATAGCACTTTCCTAAGGGGGTCAAACCATGTCCCAAAGGTCACCGGGCCTGGTGTCACTTTAAAGAAGTAGTCCAGTTACACCTTTGTGGGCTTATAACTTGGCTTCTGAATGTCCTAGAGAGGTTAGGTTTGTTTTAGTGTACTCCAATCAACAGCCCCTACAACCACAAAAAGGAATGGAGTCATTAGCACTTAAGGTTTGTAAATGGCACCCAGAATTATGTTGCACGAAGCACAATTTCACATCATTCTGGGTCCATTTGTGTGAAAACAAGGTCCAATCAGGCTGAACCGCTACAAGAAGGTAGAATCTATTGAGTTGTAAGTGATCTGAACGTTTCAAGATGATCGCACATTCCTATAGGGGGTAAAACCATGTCCCAAAGGTCACCGGGCCTGGTGTCACTTTAAAGAAGTAGTCCAGTTACACCTTTGAGGGCTTATAACTTGGCTTCTGAATGTCCTAGAGAGATCAGGTTTGTTTTAGTGTACTCCAATCAACAGCCCCTACAACCTCAAAAAGGAATGGAGTCATTAGCACTTATGGTTTTTAAATCGCACCCAGAATTATGTTGCATGAAGCACAATTTCACATCATTCTGGGTTCATTTGTGTGAAAACAAGGTCCAATCAGGCTGAAATGTTACAGGAAGGTAGAATCTATTGAGTTGTAAGTGATCTGAACGTTTCATGATGATAGCACTTTCCTAAGGGGGTCAAACCATGTCCCAAAGGTCACCGTATCTGGTGTCAATTTAAAGAAGTAGTCCAGTTACACATTTGTGGGCTTATAACTTGGCTTCTGAATGTCCTAGAGAGATCAGGTTTGTTTTAGTGTACTCCAATCAACAGCCCCTACAACCACAAAAAGGAATGGAGTCAATAGCACTTAAGGTTTGTAAATGGCACCCAGAATTATTTTGCACGAAGCACAATTTCACATCATTCTGGGTCCATTTGTGTGAAAACAAGGTCCAATCAGGCTGAAACGCTACAAGAAGGTAGAATCAATTGAGTTGTAAGTGATCTGAACGTTTCAAGATGATCACACATTCCTATAGGGGGTAAAACCATGTCCCAAAGGTCACCGGGCCTGGTGTCACTTTAAAGAAGTAGTCCAGTTACTCCTTTGTGGGCTTATAACTTGGCTTCTGAATGTCCTACAGAGGTTAGATTTGTTTTAGTGTACTCCAATCAACAGCCCCTACAACCACAAAAAGGAATGGAGTCATTAGCACTTATGAATTGTAAATGGCACCCAGAATTATGTTGCACGAAGCACAATTTCACATCATTCTGGGTTCATTTGTGTGAAAACAAGGTCCAATCAGGCTGAAACGTTACAGGAAGGTAGAATCTATTGAGATGTAAGTGATCTGAACGTTTCATGATGATAGCACTTTCCTAAGGGGGTCAAACCATGTCCCAAAGGTCACCGGATCTGGTGCCAATTTAAAGAAGTAGTCCAGTTACACATTTGTGGGCTTATAACTTGGCTTCTGAATGTCCTAGAGAGATCAGGTTTGTTTTAATGTACTCCAACCAACAGCCCCTACAACCACAAAAAGGAATGGAGTCATTAGCACTTATGGTTTGTAAATGGCACCCAGAATTATTTTGTACGAAGCACAATTTCACATCATTCTGGGTCCATTTGTGTGAAAACAAGGTCCAATAAGGCTGAAACGTTACAAGAAGGTAGAATCTATTGAGTTGTAAGTGATTTGAACGTTTCATGATGATCGCACATTCCTATAGGGGGTCAAACCATGTCCCAAAGGTCACCGAGCCTGGTGTCACTTTAAAGAAGTAGTCCAGTTACACCTTTGAGGGCTTATAACTTGGCTTCTGAATATCCTAGAGAGATCAGGTTTGTTTTAGTGTACTCCAATCAACAGCCCCTACAACCTCAAAAAGGAATGGAGTCATTAGCACTTATGGTTTTTAAATGGCATCCAGAATTATGTTGCACGAAGCACAATTTCACATCATTCTGGGTTCATTTGTGTGAAAACAAGGTCCAATCAGGCTGAAATGTTACAGGAAGGTAGAATCTATTGAGTTGTAAGTGATCTGAACGTTTCATGATGATAGCACTTTCCTAAGGGGGTCAAACCATGTCCCAAATGTCACCGGATCTGTTGTTATTTTAAAGAAGTAGTCCAGTTAAACCTTTGTGGGCTTATAACTTGGCTTCTGAATGTCCTAGAGAGATCAGGTTTGTTTTAGTATACTCCAATCAACAGCCCCTACAACCACAAAAAGGAATGGAGTCATTAGCACTTATGGTTTTTAAATGGCACCCAGAATTATGTTGCACGAAGCACAATTTCACATCATTCTGGGTTCATTTGTGTGAAAACAAGGTCAAATAGGGCTGAAACGTTACAGGAAGGTAGAATCTATTGAGTTGTAAGTGATCTGAACGTTTCAAGATGATCGCACATTCCTATAGGGGGTCAAACCATGTCCCAAAGGTCACCGGGCCTGGTGTCACTTTAAAGAAGCAGTCCAGTTACACCTTTGTGGGCTTATAACATGGCTTCTGAATGTCCTAGAGAGGTTAGGTTTGTTTTAGTGTTCTCCAATCACCAGCCCCTACAACCACAAAAAGGAATGGAGTCATTAGCACTTATGGTTTGTAAATGGCACCCAGAATTATGTTGCACGAAGCACAATTTCACATCATTCTGGGTTCATTTGTGTGAAAACAAGGTCCAATCAGGCTGAAACGTTACAGGAAGGTAGAATCTATTGAGTTGTAAGTGATCTGAACGTTTCATGATGATAGCACTTTCCTAAGGGGGTCAAACCATGTCCCAAAGGTCACCGGGCCTGGTGTCACTTTAAAGAAGTAGTCCAGTTACACCTTTGTGGGCTTACAACTTGGCTTCTGAATGTCCTAGAGAGGTTAGGTTTGTTTTAGTGTACTCCAATCAACAGCCCCTACAACCACAAAAAGGAATGGAGTCATTAGCACTTAAGGTTTGTAAATGGCACCCAGAATTATGTTGCACGAAGCACAATTTCACATCATTCTGGGTCCATTTGTGTGAAAACAAGGTCCAATCAGGCTGAAACGCTACAAGAAGGTAGAATCTATTGAGTTGTAAGTGATCTGAACGTTTCAAGATGATCGCACATTCCTATAGGGGGTAAAACCATGTCCCAAAGCTCACCGGGCCTGGTGTCACTTTAAAGAAGTAGTCCAGTTACACCTTTGAGGGCTTATAACTTGGCTTCTGAATGTCCTAGAGAGATCAGGTTTGTTTTAGTGTACTCCAATCAACAGCCCCTACAACCACAAAAAGGAATGGAGTCATTAGCACTTATGGTTTTTAAATGGCACCCAGATTTATGTTGCACGAAGCACAATTTCACATCATTCTGGGTTCATTTGTGTGAAAACAAGGTCCAATCAGGCTGAAATGTTACAGGAAGGTAGAATCTATTGAGTTGTAAGTGATCTGAACGTTTCATGATGATAGCACTTTCCTAAGGGGGTCAAACCATGTCCCAAAGGTCACCGGATCTGGTGTCAATTTAAAGAAGTAGTCCAGTTACACCTTTGTGGGCTTATAACTTGGCTTCTGAATGTCCTAGAGAGATCAGGTTTGTTTTAGTATACTCCAATCAACAGCCCCTACAACCACAAAAAGGAATGGAGTCATTAGCACTTAAGGTTTGTAAATGGCACCCAGAATTATGTTGCACGAAGCACAATTTCACATCATTCTGGGTCCATTTGTGTGAAAACAAGGTCCAATCAGGCTGAAACGCTACAAGAAGGTAGAATCTATAGAGTTGTAAGTGATCTGAACGTTTCAAGATGATCGCACATTCCTATAGTGGGTAAAACCATGTCCCAAAGGTCACCGGGCCTGGTGTCATTTTAAAGAAGTTGTCCAGTTACACCTTTGAGGGCTTATAACATGGCTTCTGAATGTCCTAGAGAGGTTAGGTTTGTTTTAGTGTTCTCCAATCACCAGCCCCTACAACCACAAAAAGGAATGGAGTCATTAGCACTTATGGTTTGTAAATGGCACCCAGAATTATGTTGCACGAAGCACAATTTCACATCATTCTGGGTTCATTTGTGTGAAAACAAGGTCCAATCAGGCTGAAACGTTACAGGAAGGTTGAATCTATTGAGTTGTAAGTGATCTGAACGTTTCATGATGATAGCACTTTCCTAAGGGGGTCAAACCATGTCCCAAAGGTCACCGGGCCTGGTGTCACTTTAAAGAAGTAGTCCAGTTACACCTTTGTGGGCTTATAACTTGGCTTCTGAATGTCCTAGAGAGGTTAGGTTTGTTTTAGTGTACTCCAATCAACAGCCCCTACAACCACAAAAAGGAATGGAGTCATTAGCACTTAAGGTTTGTAAATGGCACCCAGAATTATGTTGCACGAAGCACAATTTCACATCATTCTGGGTCCATTTGTGTGAAAACAAGGTCCAATCAGGCTGAAACGCTACAAGAAGGTAGAATCTATTGAGTTGTAAGTGATCTGAACGTTTCAAGATGATCGCACATTCCTATAGGGGGTAAAACCATGTCCCAAAGGTCACCGGGCCTGGTGTCACTTTAAAGAAGTAGTCCAGTTACACCTTTGAGGGCTTATAACTTGGCTTCTGAATGTCCTAGAGAGATCAGGTTTGTTTTAGTGTACTCCAATCAACAGCCCCTACAACCTCAAAAAAGAATGGAGTCATTAGCACTTATGGTTTTTAAATCGCACCCAGAATTATGTTGCATGAAGCACAATTTCACATCATTCTGGGTTCATTTGTGTGAAAACAAGGTCCAATCAGGCTGAAATGTTACAGGAAGGTAGAATCTATTGAGTTGTAAGTGATCTGAACGTTTCATGATGATAGCACTTTCCTAAGGGGGTCAAACCATGTCCCAAAGGTCACCGGATCTGGTGTCCATTTAAAGAAGTAGTCCAGTTACACCTTTGCGGGCTTATAACTTGGCTTCTGAATGTCCTAGAGAGATCAGGTTTGTTTTAGTATACTCCAATCAACAGCCCCTACAACCACCAAAAGGAATGGAGTCATTAGCACTTATGGTTTTTAAATGGCACCCAGAATTATGTTGCACGAAGCACAATTTCACATCATTCTGGGTTCATTTGTGTGAAAACAAGGTCCAATCAGGCTGAAACGTTACAGGAAGGTAGAATCTATTGAGTTGTAAGTGATCTGAACGTTTCATGATGATAGCACTTTCCTAAGGGGGTCAAACCATGTCCCAAAGGTCACCGGATCTGGTGTCCATTTAAAGAAGTAGTCCAGTTACACCTTTGTGGGCTTATAACTTGGCTTCTGAATGTCCTAGAGAGATCAGGTTTGTTTTAGTATACTCTAATCAACAGCCCCTACAACCACAAAAAGGAATGGAGTCATTAGCACTTATGGTTTTTAAATGGCACCCAGAATTATGTTGCACGAAGCACAATTTCACATCATTCTGGGTTCATTTGTGTGAAAACAAGGTCCAATCAGGCTGAAACGTTACAGGAAGGTAGAATCTATTGAGTTGTAAGTGATCTGAACGTTTCATCATGATAGCACTTTCCTAAGGGGGTCAAACCATGTCCCAAAGGTCACCGGATCTGGTGTCAATTTAAAGAAGTAGTCCAGTTACACATTTGTGGGCTTATAACTTGGCTTCTGAATGTCCTAGAGAGATCAGGTTTTTTTAGTGTACATCATTCTGGGTTCATTTGTGTGAAAACAAGGTCAAATAGGGCTGAAACGTTACAGGAAGGTAGAATCTATTGAGTGATCTGAACGTTTCAAGATGATCGCACATTCCTATAGGGGGTCAAACCATGTCCCAAAGGTCACCGGGCCTGGTGTCACTTTAAAGAAGCAGTCCAGTTACACCTTTGTGGGCTTATAACATGGCTTCTGAATGTCCTAGAGAGGTTAGGTTTGTTTTAGTGTTCTCCAATCACCAGCCCCTACAACCACAAAAAGGAATGGAGTCATTAGCACTTATGGTTTGTAAATGGCACCCAGAATTATGTTGCACGAAGCACAATTTCACATCATTCTGGGTTCATTTGTGTGAAAACAAGGTCCAATCAGGCTGAAACGTTACAGGAAGGTAGAATCTATTGAGTTGTAAGTGATCTGAACGTTTCAAGATGATCGCACATTCCTATAGGGGGTAAAACCATGTCCCAAAGGTCACCGGGCCTGGTGTCACTTTAAAGAAGTAGTCCAGTTACACCTTTGAGGGCTTATAACTTGGCTTCTGAATGTCCTAGAGAGATCAGGTTTGTTTTAGTGTACTCCAATCAACAGCCCCTACAACCACAAAAAGGAATGGAGTCATTAGCACTTATGGTTTGTAAATGGCACCCAGATTTATGTTGCACGAAGCACAATTTCACATCATTCTGGGTTCATTTGTGTGAAAACAAGGTCCAATCAGGCTGAAATGTTACAGGAAGGTAGAATCTATTGAGTTGTAAGTGATCTGAACGTTTCATGATGATAGCACTTTCCTAAGGGGGTCAAACCATGTCCCAAAGGTCACCGGATCTGGTGTCAATTTAAAGAAGTAGTCCAGTTACACCTTTGTGGGCTTATAACTTGGCTTCTGAATGTCCTAGAGAGATCAGGTTTGTTTTAGTATACTCCAATCAACAGCCCCTACAACCACAAAAAGGAATGGAGTCATTAGCACTTAAGGTTTGTAAATGGCACCCAGAATTATGTTGCACGAAGCACAATTTCACATCATTCTGGGTCCATTTGTGTGAAAACAAGGTCCAATCAGGCTGAAACGCTACAAGAAGGTAGAATCTATTGAGTTGTAAGTGATCTGAACGTTTCAAGATGATCGCACATTCCTATAGTGGGTAAAACCATGTCCCAAAGGTCACCGGGCCTGGTGTCACTTTAAAGAAGTAGTCCAGTTACACCTTTGAGGGCTTATAACATGGCTTCTGAATGTCCTAGAGAGGTTAGGTTTGTTTTAGTGTTCTCCAATCACCAGCCCCTACAACCACAAAAAGGAATGGAGTCATTAGCACTTATGGTTTGTAAATGGCACCCAGAATTATGTTGCACGAAGCACAATTTCACATCATTCTGGGTTCTTTTGTGTGAAAACAAGGTCCAATCAGGCTGAAACGTTACAGGAAGGTTGAATCTATTGAGTTGTAAGTGATCTGAACGTTTCATGATGATAGCACTTTCCTAAGGGGGTCAAACCATGTCCCAAAGGTCACCGGGCCTGGTGTCACTTTAAAGAAGTAGTCCAGTTACACCTTTGTGGGCTTATAACTTGACTTCTGAATGTCCTAGAGAGGTTAGGTTTGTTTTAGTGTACTCCAATCAACAGCCCCTACAACCACAAAAAGGAATGGAGTCATTAGCACTTAAGGTTTGTAAATGGCACCCAGAATTATGTTGCACGAAGCACAATTTCACATCATTCTGGGTCCATTTGTGTGAAAACAAGGTCCAATCAGGCTGAAACGCTACAAGAAGGTAGAATCTATTGAGTTGTAAGTGATCTGAACGTTTCAAGATGATCGCACATTCCTATAGGGGGTAAAACCATGTCCCAAAGGTCACCGGGCCTGGTGTCACTTTAAAGAAGTAGTCCAGTTACACCTTTGTGGGCTTATAACTTGGCTTCTGAATGTCCTAGAGAGATCAGGTTTGTTTTAGTGTACTCCAATCAACAGCCCCTACAACCTCAAAAAAGAATGGAGTCATTAGCACTTATGGTTTTTAAATCGCACCCAGAATTATGTTGCATGAAGCACAATTTCACATCATTCTGGGTTCATTTGTGTGAAAACAAGGTCCAATCAGGCTGAAATGTTACAGGAAGGTAGAATCTATTGAGTTGTAAGTGATCTGAACGTTTCATGATGATAGCACTTTCCTAAGGGGGTCAAACCATGTCCCAAAGGTCACCGGATCTGGTGTCCATTTAAAGAAGTAGTCCAGTTACACCTTTGTGGGCTTATAACTTGGCTTCTGAATGTCCTAGAGAGATCAGGTTTGTTTTAGTATACTCCAATCAACAGCCCCTACAACCACCAAAAGGAATGGAGTCATTAGCACTTATGGTTTTTAAATGGCACCCAGAATTATGTTGCACGAAGCACAATTTCACATCATTCTGGGTTCATTTGTGTGAAAACAAGGTCCAATCAGGCTGAAACGTTACAGGAAGGTAGAATCTATTGAGTTGTAAGTGATCTGAACGTTTCATCATGATAGCACTTTCCTAAGGGGGTCAAACCATGTCCCAAAGGTCACCGGATCTGGTGTCAATTTAAAGAAGTAGTCCAGTTACACATTTGTGGGCTTATAACTTGGCTTCTGAATGTCCTAGAGAGATCAGGTTTGTTTTAGTGTACTCCAATCAACAGCCCCTACAACCACAAAAAGGAATGGAGTCATTACCACTTATGGTTTGTAAATGGCACCCAGAATTATGTTGCACGAAGCACAATTTCACATCATTCTGGGTTCATTTGTGTGAAAACAAGGTCCAATCAGGCTGAAACTTTACAGGAAGGTTGAATCTATTGAGTTGTAAGTGATCTGAACGTTTCATGATGATAGCACTTTCCTAAGGGGGTCAAACCATGTCCCAAAGGTCACCGGGCCTGGTGTCACTTTAAAGAAGTAGTCCAGTTACACCTTTGTGGGCTTATAACTTGGCTTCTGAATGTCCTAGAGAGGTTAGGTTTGTTTTAGTGTACTCGAATCAACAGCCCCTACAACCACAAAAAGGAATGGAGTCATTAGCACTTAAGGTTTGTAAATGGCACCCAGAATTATGTTGCATGAAGCACAATTTCACATCATTCTGGGTCCATTTGTGTGAAAACAAGGTCCAATCAGGCTGAAACGCTACAAGAAGGTAGAATCTATTGAGTTGTAAGTGATCTGAACGTTTCAAGATGATCGCACATTCCTATAGGGGGTAAAACCATGTCCCAAAGGTCACCGGGCCTGGTGTCACTTTAAAGAAGTAGTCCAGTTACACCTTTGAGGGCTTATAACTTGGCTTCTGAATGTCCTAGAGAGATCAGGTTTGTTTTAGTGTACTCCAATCAACAGCCCCTACAACCTCAAAAAGGAATGGAGTCATTAGCACTTATGGTTTTTAAATCGCACCCAGAATTATGTTGCATGAAGCACAATTTCACATCATTCTGGGTTCATTTGTGTGAAAACAAGGTCCAATCAGGCTGAAATGTTACAGGAAGGTAGAATCTATTGAGTTTTAAGTGATCTGAACGTTTCATGATGATAGCACTTTCCTAAGGGGGTCAAACCATGTCCCAAAGGTCACCGGATCTGGTGTCCATTTAAAGAAGTAGTCCAGTTACACCTTTGTGGGCTTATAACTTGGCTTCTGAATGTCCTAGAGAGATCAGGTTTGTTTTAGTATACTCCAATCAACAGCCCCTACAACCACAAAAAGGAATGGAGTAATTAGCACTTATGGTTTTTAAATGGCACCCAGAATTATGTTGCACGAAGCACAATTTCACATCATTCTGGGTTCATTTGTGTGAAAACAAGGTCCAATCAGGCTGAAACGTTACAGGAAGGTAGAATCTATTGAGTTGTAAGTGATCTGAACGTTTCATCATGATAGCACTTTCCTAAGGGGGTCAAACCATGTCCCAAAGGTCACGGGATCTGGTGTCAATTTAAAGAAGTAGTCCAGTCACACATTTGTGGGCTTATAACTTGGCTTCTGAATGTCCTAGAGAGATCAGGTTTGTTTTAGTGTACTCCAATCAACAGCCCCTACAACCACAAAAAGGAATGGAGTCATTAGCACTTTTGGTTTGTAAATGGCACCCAGAATTATGTTGCACGAAGCACAATTTCACATCATTCTGGGTCCATTTGTGTGAAAACAAGGTCCAATCAGGCTGAAACGCTACAAGAAGGTAGAATCAATTGAGTTGTAAGTGATCTGAACGTTTCAAGATGATCGCACATTCCTATAGGGGGTAAAACCATGTCCCAAAGGTCACCGGGCCTGGTGTCACTTTAAAGAAGTAGTCCAGTTACTCCTTTGTGGGCTTATAACTTGGCTTCTGAATGTCCTAGAGAGGTTAGGTTTGTTTTAGTGTACTCCAATCAACAGCCCCTACAACCACAAAAAGAAATGGAGTCATTAGCACTTATGAATTGTAAATGGCACCCAGAATTATGTTGCACGAAGCACAATTTCACATCATTCTGGGTTCATTTGTGTGAAAACAAGGTCCAATCAGGCTGAAACGTTACAGGAAGGTAGAATCTATTGAGTTGTAAGTGATCTTAACGGTTCATAATGATAGCACTTTCCTAAGGGGGTCAAACCATGTCCCAAAGGTCACCGGATCTGGTGTCAATTTAAAGAAGTAGTCCAGTTAAACCTTTGTGGGCTTATAACTTGGCTTCTGAATGTCCTAGAGAGATCAGGTTTGTTTTAGTATACTCCAATCAACAGCCCCTACAACCACAAAAAGGAATGGAGTCATTAGCACTTATGGTTTTTAAATGGCACCCAGAATTATGTTGCACGAAGCACAATTTCACATCATTCTGGGTTCATTTGTGTGAAAACAAGGTCAAATAGGGCTGAAACGTTACAGGAAGGTAGAATCTATTGAGTTGTAAGTGATCTGAACGTTTCATGATGATAGCACTTTCCTAAGGGGGTCAAACCATGTCCCAAAGGTCACCGGGCCTGGTGTCACTTTAAAGAAGTAGTCCAGTTACACCTTTGTGGGCTTATAACTTGGCTTCTGAATGTCCTAGAGAGGTTAGGTTTGTTTTAGTGTACTCCAATCAACAGCCCCTACAACCACAAAAAGAAATGGAGTCATTAGCACTTATGAATTGTAAATGGCACCCAGAATTATGTTGCACGAAGCACAATTTCACATCATTCTGGGTTCATTTGTGTGAAAACAAGGTCCAATCAGGCTGAAATGTTACAGGAAGGTAGAATCTATTGAGTTGTAAGTGATCTGAACGTTTCATAATGATAGCACTTTCCTAAGGGGGTCAAACCATGTCCCAAAGGTCACCGGATCTGGTGTCAATTTAAAGAAGTAGTCCAGTTAAACCTTTGTGGGCTTTTAACTTGGCTTCTGAATGTCCTAGAGAGATCAGGTTTGTTTTAGTATACTCCAATCAACAGCCCCTACAACCACAAAAAGGAATGGAGTCATTAGCACTTATGGTTTTTAAATGGCACCCAGAATTATGTTGCACGAAGCACAATTTCACATCATTCTGGGTTCATTTGTGTGAAAACAAGGTCAAATAGGGCTGAAACGTTACAGGAAGGTAGAATCTATTGAGTTGTAAGTGATCTGAACTTTTCATGATGATAGCACTTTCCTAAGGGGGTCAAACCATGTCCCAAAGGTCACCGGGCCTGGTGTCACTTTAAAGAAGTAGTCCAGTTACACCTTTGTGGGCTTATAACTTGGCTTCTGAATGTCCTAGAGAGGTTAGGTTGGTTTTAGTGTACTCCAATCAACAGCCCCTACAACCACAAAAAGGAATGGAGTCATTAGCACTTAAGGTTTGTAAATGGCACCCAGAATTATGTTGCACGAAGCACAATTTCACATCATTCTGGGTCCATTTGTGTGAAAACAAGGTCCAATCAGGCTGAAACGCTACAAGAAGGTAGAATCTATTGAGTTGTAAGTGATCTGAACGTTTCAAGATGATCGCACATTCCTATAGGGGGTAAAACCATGTCCCAAAGGTCACCGGGCCTGGTGTCACTTTAAAGAAGTAGTCCAGTTACACCTTTGAGGGCTTATAACTTGGCTTCTGAATGTCCTAGAGAGATCAGGTTTGTTTTAGTGTACTCCAATCAACAGCCCCTACAACCACAAAAAGGAATGGAGTCATTAGCACTTATGGTTTTTAAATGGCACCCAGAATTATGTTGCACGAAGCACAATTTCACATCATTCTGGGTCCATTTGTGTAAAAACAAGGTCCAATCAGGCTGAAACGCTACAAGAAGGTAGAATCTATTGAGTTGTAAGTGATCTGAACGTTTCAAGATGATCGCACATTCCTATAGTGGGTAAAACCATGTCCCAAAGGTCACCGGGCCTGGTGTCACTTTAAAGAAGTAGTCCAGTTACACCTTTGAGGGCTTATAACATGGCTTCTGAATGTCCTAGAGAGGTTAGGTTTGTTTTAGTGTTCTCCAATCACCAGCCCCTACAACCACAAAAAGGAATGGAGTCATTAGCACTTATGGTTTGTAAATGGCACCCAGAATTATGTTGCACGAAGCACAATTTCACATCATTCTGGGTTCTTTTGTGTGAAAACAAGGTCCAATCAGGCTGAAACGTTACAGGAAGGTTGAATCTATTGAGTTGTAAGTGATCTGAACGTTTCATGATGATAGCACTTTCCTAAGGGGGTCAAACCATGTCCCAAAGGTCACCGGGCCTGGTGTCACTTTAAAGAAGTAGTCCAGTTACACCTTTGTGGGCTTATAACTTGACTTCTGAATGTCCTAGAGAGGTTAGGTTTGTTTTAGTGTACTCCAATCAACAGCCCCTACAACCACAAAAAGGAATGGAGTCATTAGCACTTAAGGTTTGTAAATGGCACCCAGAATTATGTTGCACGAAGCACAATTTCACATCATTCTGGGTCCATTTGTGTGAAAACAATGTCCAATCAGGCTGAAACGCTACAAGAAGGTAGAATCTATTGAGTTGTAAGTGATCTGAACGTTTCAAGATGATCGCACATTCCTATAGGGGGTAAAACCATGTCCCAAAGGTCACCGGGCCTGGTGTCACTTTAAAGAAGTAGTCCAGTTACACCTTTGAGGGCTTATAACTTGGCTTCTGAATGTCCTAGAGAGATCAGGTTTGTTTTAGTGTACTCCAATCAACAGCCCCTACAACCTCAAAAAAGAATGGAGTCATTAGCACTTATGGTTTTTAAATCGCACCCAGAATTATGTTGCATGAAGCACAATTTCACATCATTCTGGGTTCATTTGTGTGAAAACAAGGTCCAATCAGGCTGAAATGTTACAGGAAGGTAGAATCTATTGAGTTGTAAGTGATCTGAACGTTTCATGATGATAGCACTTTCCTAAGGGGGTCAAACCATGTCCCAAAGGTCACCGGATCTGGTGTCCATTTAAAGAAGTAGTCCAGTTACACCTTTGTGGGCTTATAACTTGGCTTCTGAATGTCCTAGAGAGATCAGGTTTGTTTTAGTATACTCCAATCAACAGCCCCTACAACCACCAAAAGGAATGGAGTCATTAGCACTTATGGTTTTTAAATGGCACCCAGAATTATGTTGCACGAAGCACAATTTCACATCATTCTGGGTTCATTTGTGTGAAAACAAGGTCCAATCAGGCTGAAACGTTACAGGAAGGTAGAATCTATTGAGTTGTAAGTGATCTGAACGTTTCATCATGATAGCACTTTCCTAAGGGGGTCAAACCATGTCCCAAAGGTCACCGGATCTGGTGTCAATTTAAAGAAGTAGTCCAGTTACACATTTGTGGGCTTATAACTTGGCTTCTGAATGTCCTAGAGAGATCAGGTTTGTTTTAGTGTACTCCAATCAACAGCCCCTACAACCACAAAAAGGAATGGAGTCATTAGCACTTATGGTTTGTAAATGGCACCCAGAATTATGTTGCACGAAGCACAATTTCACATCATTCTGGGTTCATTTGTGTGAAAACAAGGTCCAATCAGGCTGAAACGTTACAGGAAGGTTGAATCTATTGAGTTGTAAGTGATCTGAACGTTTCATGATGATAGCACTTTCCTAAGGGGGTCAAACCATGTCCCAAAGGTCACCGGGCCTGGTGTCACTTTAAAGAAGTAGTCCAGTTACACCTTTGTGGGCTTATAACTTGGCTTCTGAATGTCCTAGAGAGGTTAGGTTTGTTTTAGTGTACTCGAATCAACAGCCCCTACAACCACAAAAAGGAATGGAGTCATTAGCACTTAAGGTTTGTAAATGGCACCCAGAATTATGTTGCATGAAGCACAATTTCACATCATTCTGGGTCCATTTGTGTGAAAACAAGGTCCAATCAGGCTGAAACGCTACAAGAAGGTAGAATCTATTGAGTTGTAAGTGATCTGAACGTTTCAAGATGATCGCACATTCCTATAGGGGGTAAAACCATGTCCCAAAGGTCACCGGGCCTGGTGTCACTTTAAAGAAGTAGTCCAGTTACACCTTTGAGGGCTTATAACTTGGCTTCTGAATGTCCTAGAGAGATCAGGTTGTTTTAGTGTACTCCAATCAACAGCCCCTACAACCTCAAAAAGGAATGGAGTCATTAGCACTTATGGTTTTTAAATCGCACCCAGAATTATGTTGCATGAAGCACAATTTCACATCATTCTGGGTTCATTTGTGTGAAAACAAGGTCCAATCAGGCTGAAATGTTACAGGAAGGTAGAATCTATTGAGTTTTAAGTGATCTGAACGTTTCATGATGATAGCACTTTCCTAAGGGGGTCAAACCATGTCCCAAAGGTCACCGGATCTGGTGTCCATTTAAAGAAGTAGTCCAGTTACACCTTTGTGGGCTTATAACTTGGCTTCTGAATGTCCTAGAGAGATCAGGTTTGTTTTAGTATACTCCAATCAACAGCCCCTACAACCACAAAAAGGAATGGAGTAATTAGCACTTATGGTTTTTAAATGGCACCCAGTATTATGTTGCACGAAGCACAATTTCACATCATTCTGGGTTCATTTGTGTGAAAACAAGGTCCAATCAGGCTGAAACGTTACAGGAAGGTAGAATCTATTGAGTTGTAAGTGATCTGAACGTTTCATCATGATAGCACTTTCCTAAGGGGGTCAAACCATGTCCCAAAGGTCACGGGATCTGGTGTCAATTTAAAGAAGTAGTCCAGTCACACATTTGTGGGCTTATAACTTGGCTTCTGAATGTCCTAGAGAGATCAGGTTTGTTTTAGTGTACTCCAATCAACAGCCCCTACAACCACAAAAAGGAATGGAGTCATTAGCACTTTTGGTTTGTAAATGGCACCCAGAATTATGTTGCACGAAGCACAATTTCACATCATTCTGGGTCCATTTGTGTGAAAACAAGGTCCAATCAGGCTGAAACGCTACAAGAAGGTAGAATCAATTGAGTTGTAAGTGATCTGAACGTTTCAAGATGATCGCACATTCCTATAGGGGGTAAAACCATGTCCCAAAGGTCACCGGGCCTGGTGTCACTTTAAAGAAGTAGTCCAGTTACTCCTTTGTGGGCTTATAACTTGGCTTCTGAATGTCCTAGAGAGGTTAGGTTTGTTTTAGTGTACTCCAATCAACAGCCCCTACAACCACAAAAAGAAATGGAGTCATTAGCACTTATGAATTGTAAATGGCACCCAGAATTATGTTGCACGAAGCACAATTTCACATCATTCTGGGTTCATTTGTGTGAAAACAAGGTCCAATCAGGCTGAAACGTTACAGGAAGGTAGAATCTATTGAGTTGTAAGTGATCTGAACGGTTCATAATGATAGCACTTTCCTAAGGGGGTCAAACCATGTCCCAAAGGTCACCGGATCTGGTGTCAATTTAAAGAAGTAGTCCAGTTAAACCTTTGTGGGCTTATAACTTGGCTTCTGAATGTCCTAGAGAGATCAGGTTTGTTTTAGTATACTCCAATCAACAGCCCCTACAACCACAAAAAGGAATGGAGTCATTAGCACTTATGGTTTTTAAATGGCACCCAGAATTATGTTGCACGAAGCACAATTTCACATCATTCTGGGTTCATTTGTGTGAAAACAAGGTCAAATAGGGCTGAAACGTTACAGGAAGGTAGAATCTATTGAGTTGTAAGTGATCTGAACGTTTCATGATGATAGCACTTTCCTAAGGGGGTCAAACCATGTCCCAAAGGTCACCGGGCCTGGTGTCACTTTAAAGAAGTAGTCCAGTTACACCTTTGTGGGCTTATAACTTGGCTTCTGAATGTCCTAGAGAGGTTAGGTTTGTTTTAGTGTACTCCAATCAACAGCCCCTACAACCACAAAAAGAAATGGAGTCATTAGCACTTATGAATTGTAAATGGCACCCAGAATTATGTTGCACGAAGCACAATTTCACATCATTCTGGGTTCATTTGTGTGAAAACAAGGTCCAATCAGGCTGAAATGTTACAGGAAGGTAGAATCTATCGAGTTGTAAGTGATCTGAACGTTTCATAATGATAGCACTTTCCTAAGGGGGTCAAACCATGTCCCAAAGGTCACCGGATCTGGTGTCAATTTAAAGAAGTAGTCCAGTTAAACCTTTGTGGGCTTATAACTTGGCTTCTGAATGTCCTAGAGAGATCAGGTTTGTTTTAGTATACTCCAATCAACAGCCCCTACAACCACAAAAAGGAATGGAGTCATTAGCACTTATGGTTTTTAAATGGCACCCAGAATTATGTTGCACGAAGCACAATTTCACATCATTCTGGGTTCATTTGTGTGAAAACAAGGTCAAATAGGGCTGAAACGTTACAGGAAGGTAGAATCTATTGAGTTGTAAGTGATCTGAACTTTTCATGATGATAGCACTTTCCTAAGGGGGTCAAACCATGTCCCAAAGGTCACCGGGCCTGGTGTCACTTTAAAGAAGTAGTCCAGTTACACCTTTGTGGGCTTATAACTTGGCTTCTGAATGTCCTAGAGAGGTTAGGTTGGTTTTAGTGTACTCCAATCAACAGCCCCTACAACCACAAAAAGGAATGGAGTCATTAGCACTTAAGGTTTGTAAATGGCACCCAGAATTATGTTGCACGAAGCACAATTTCACATCATTCTGGGTCCATTTGTGTGAAAACAAGGTCCAATCAGGCTGAAACGCTACAAGAAGGTAGAATCTATTGAGTTGTAAGTGATCTGAACGTTTCAAGATGATCGCACATTCCTATAGGGGGTAAAACCATGTCCCAAAGGTCACCGGGCCTGGTGTCACTTTAAAGAAGTAGTCCAGTTACACCTTTGAGGGCTTATAACTTGGCTTCTGAATGTCCTAGAGAGATCAGGTTTGTTTTAGTGTACTCCAATCAACAGCCCCTACAACCACAAAAAGGAATGGAGTCATTAGCACTTATGGTTTTTAAATGGCACCCAGATTTATGTTGCACGAAGCACAATTTCACATCATTCTGGGTTCATTTGTGTGAAAACAAGGTCCAATCAGGCTGAAATGTTACAGGAAGGTAGAATCTATTGAGTTGTAAGTGATCTGAACGTTTCATGATGATAGCACTTTCCTAAGGGGGTCAAACCATGTCCCAAAGGTCACCGGATCTGGTGTCAATTTAAAGAAGTAGTCCAGTTACACCTTTGTGGGCTTATAACTTGGCTTCTGAATGTCCTAGAGAGATCAGGTTTGTTTTAGTATACTCCAATCAACAGCCCCTACAACCACAAAAAGGAATGGAGTGATTAGCACTTATGGTTTTTAAATGGCACCCAGAATTATGTTGCACGAAGCACAATTTCACATCATTCTGGGTTCATTTGTGTGAAAACAAGGTCCAATCAGGCTGAAACGTTACAGGAAGGTAGAATCTATTGAGTTGTAAGTGATCTGAACGTTTCAAGATGATCGCACATTCCTATAGGGGGTCAAACCATGTCCCAACGGTCACCGGGCCTGGTGTCACTTTAAAGAAGTAGTCCAGTTACACCTTTGTGGGCTTATAACCTGGCTTCTGAATGTCCTAGAGAGGTTAGGTTTGTTTTAGTGTACCCCAATCAACAGCCCCTACAACCACAAAAAGGAATGGAGTCATTAGCACTTAAGGTTTGTAAATGGCACCCAGAATTATGTTGCACGAAGCACAATTTCACATCACTCTGGGTCCATTTGTGTGAAAACAAGGTCCAATCAGGCTGAAACGCTACAAGAAGGTAGAATCTATTGAGTTGTAAGTGATCTGAACGTTTCAAGATGATCGCACAATCCTATAGGGGGTAAAACCATGTCCCAAAGGTCACCGGGCCTGGTGTCACTTTAAAGAAGTAGTCCAGTTACACCTTTGAGGGCTTATAACTTGGCTTCTGAATGTCCTAGAGAGATCAGGTTTGTTTTAGTATACTCCAGTCAACAGCCCCTACAACCACAAATAAGGAATGGAGTCATTAGCACTTATGGTTTTTAAATGGCACCCAGAATTATGTTGCACGAAGCACAATTTCACATCATTCTGGGTTCATTTGTGTGAAAACAAGGTCCAATCAGGCTGAAACGTTACAGGAAGGTAGAATCTATTGAGTTGTAAGTGATGTGAACGTTTCATCATGATAGCACTTTCCAAAGGGGGTCAAACCATGTCCCAAAGGTCACCGGATCTGGTGTCAATTTAAAGTAGTCCAGTTACACATTTGTGGGCTTATAACTTGGCTTCTGGATGTCCTAGAGAGATCGGGTTTGTTTTAGTATACTCCAATCAATAGCCCCTACAACCACAAAAAGGAATGGAGTCATTAGCACTTATGGTTTTTAAATGGCACCCAGATTTATGTTGCACGAAGCATAATTTCACATCATTCTGGGTTCATTTGTGTGAAAACAAGGTCCAATCAGGCTGAAACGTTACAGGAAGGTAGAATCTATTGAGTTGTAAGTGATCTGAACGTTTCATCATGATAGCACTTTCCTAAGGGGGTCAAACCATGTCCCAAAGGTCACCGGATCTGGTGTCAATTTAAAGAAGTAGTCCAGTTACACATTTGTGGGCTTATAACTTGGCTTCTGAATGTCCTAGAGAGATCAGGTTTGTTTTAGTATACTCCAATCAACAGCCCCTACAACCACAAAATGAATGGAGTCATTAGCACTTATGGTTTGTAAATGGCACCCAGAATTATGTTGCACGAAGCACAATTTCACATCATTCTGGGTTCATTTGTGTGAAAACAAGGTCCAATCAGGCTGAAACGCTACAAGAAGGTAGAATCTATTGAGTTGTAAGTGATCTGAACGTTTCATGATGATAGCACTTTCCTAAGGGGGTCAAACCATGTCCCAAACGTCACCGGGCCTGGTGTCACTTTAAAGAAGTAGTCCAGTTACACCTTTGTGGGCTTATAACCTGGCTTCTGAATGTCCTAGAGAGGTTAGGTTTGTTTTAGTGTACTCCAATCAACATTCCCTACAACCACACAAAGGAATGGAGTCATTAGCACCTAAGGTTTGTAAATGGCACCCAGAATTATGTTGCACGAAGCACAATTTCACATCATTCTGGGTCCATTTGTGTGAAAACAAGGTCCAATCAGGCTGAAACGCTACAAGAAGGTAGAATCTATTGAGTTGTAAGTGATCTGAACGTTTCAAGATGATCCCACATTCCTATAGGGGGTAAAACCATGTCCCAAAGGTCACCGGGCCTGGTGTCACTTTAAAGAAGTAGTCCAGTTACATCTTTGAGGGCTTATAACTTGGCTTCTGAATGTCCTAGAGAGATCAGGTTTGTTTTAGTATACAACAATCAACATCCCCTACAACCACAAAAAGGAATGGAGTCATTAGCACTTATGGTTTTTAAATGGCACCCAGAATTATGTTGCACGAAGCACAATTTCACATCATTCTGGGTTAATTTGTGTGAAAACAAGGTCCAATCAGGCTGAAACGTTACATGAAGGTAGAATCTATGGAGTTGTAAGTGATCTGAATGTTTCATGATGATAGCACTTTCCTAAGGGGGTCAAACCATGCCCCAAAGGTCACCGGGCCGGGTGTCACTTTAAAGAAGTAGTCCAGTTACACCTTTGTTGGCTTATAACTTGGCTTCTGAATGTCCTAGAGAGGTTAGGTTTGTTTTAGTGTACTCCAATCAACAGCCCCTACAACCACAAAAAGGAATGGAGTCATTAGCACTTAAGGTTTGTAAATGGCACCCAGAATTATGTTGCATGAAGCACAATTCCACATCATTCTGGGTCCATTTGTGTGAAAACAAGGTCCAATTAGGCTGAAACGCTACAAGAAGGTAGAATCTATTGAGTTGTAAGTGATCTGAACGTTTCAAGATGATCGAACATTCCTATAGGGGGTAAAACCATGTCCCAAAGGTCACCGGGCCTGGTGTCACTTTAAAGAAGTAGTCCAGGTACACCTTTGAGGGCTTATAACTTGGCTTCTGAATGTCCTAGAGAGATCAGGTTTGTTTTAGTGTACTCCAATCAACAGCCCCTACAACCTCAACAAGGAATGGAGTCATTAGCACTTATGGTTTTTTAATGGCACCCAGAATTATGTTGCACGAAGCACAATTTCACATCATTCTGGGTGCATTTGTGTGAAAACAAGGTCCAATCAGGCTGAAACGTTACAGGAAGGTAGAATCTATTGAGTTGTAAGTGATCTGAACGTTTCATGATGATAGCGCTTTCCTAAGGGGGTCAAACCATGTCCCAAAGGTCACCGGATCTGACGTCCATTTAAATAAGTAGTCCAGTTACACCTTTGTGGGCTTATAACTTGGCTCTGAATGTCCTGGAGAGATCAGGTTTGTTTTAGTATACTCCAATCAACAGCCCCTACAACCACAAAAAGGAATGGAGTCATTAGCACTTATGGTTTTTAAATGGCACCCAGAATTATGTTGCACGAAGCACAATTTCACATCATTCTGGGTCCATTTGTGTGAAAACAAGGTCCAATAAGGCTGAAACGTTACAGGAAGGTAGAATCTATTGAGTTGTAAGTGATCTGAACGTTTCATGATGATCGCACATTCCTAAGGGGATCAAACCATGTCCCAAAGGTCACCGGATATGGTGTCAATTTAAAGAAGTAGTCCAGTTACACATTTGTCGGCTTATAACTTGGCTTCTGAATGTCCTAGAGAGATCAGGTTTGTTTTATTGTACTCCAATCAACAGCCCCTACAACCACAAAAAGGAATGGAGTCATTAGCACTTAAGGTTTGTAAATGGCACCCAGAATGACGTTGCACGAAGCACAATTTCACATTATTCTGGGTCCATTTGTGTGAAAACAAGGTCCAATCAGGCTGAAACGCTACAAGAAGGTAGAATCTATTGAGTTGTAAGTGATCTGAACGTTTCAAGATGATCGCACATTCCTATAGGGGGTAAAACAATGTCCCAAAGGTCACCGGGCCTGGTGTCACTTTAAAGAAGTAGTCCAGTTACACCTTTGTGGGCTTATAACTTGGCTTCTGAATGTCCTAGAGAGATCAGGTTTGTTTTAGTGTACTCCATTCAACAGCCCCTACAACCACAAAAAGGAATGGAGTCATTAGCACTTAAGGTTTGTAAATGGCACCCAGAATTATGTTGCACGAAGCACAATTTCACATCATTCTGGGTCCATTTGTGTGAAAACAAGGTCCAATCAGGCTGAAACGCTACAAGAAAGTAGAATCTATTGAGTTGTAAGTGATCTGAACGTTTCAAGATGATCGCACATTCCTTTATGGGGTAAAACCATGTCCCAAAGGTCACCGGGCCTGGTGTCACTTTAAAGAAGTAGTCCAGTTACACCTTTGTGGGCTTATAACTTGGCTTCTGAATGTCCTAGAGAGGTTAGGTTTGTTTTAGTGTTCTCCAATCAACAGCCCCTACAACCACAAAAAGGAATGGAGTCGTTAGCACTTATGGTTTTTAAATGGCACCCAGAATTATGTTGCACGAAGCACAATTTCACATCATTCTGGGTCCATTTGTGTGAAAACAAGGTCCAATCAGGCTGAAACGCTACAAGAAGGTAGAATCTATTGAGTTGTAAGTGATCTGAACGTTTCATTATGATCGCACATTCCTATAGGGGGTCAAACCATGTCTCAAAAGTCACCGGGCCTGGTGTCACTTTAAAGAAGTAGTCCAGTTACACCTTTAAGGTCTTATAACTTGGCTTCTGAATGTCCTAGAGAGATCAGGTTTGTTTTAGTGTACTCCAATCAAGAGCCCCTACAACCTCAAAAAGGAATGGAGTCATTAGCACTTATGGTTTTTAAATGGCACCCAGAATTATGTTGCACGAAGCACAATTTCACATCATTATGGGTTCATTTGTGTGAAAACAAGGTCAAATAGGGCTGAAATGTTACAGGAAGGTAGAATCTATTGAGTTGTAAGCGATCTGAACGTTTCATGATGATAGCACTTTCCTAAGGGGGTCAAACCATGTCCCAAAGGTCACCGGATCTGGTGTCAATTTAAAGAAGTAGTCCAGTTACACCTTTGTGGGCTTATAACTTGGCTTCTGAATGTCCTAGAGAGATCAGGTTTGTTTTAAT
Source organism: Nothobranchius furzeri (assembly GCF_043380555.1). NCBI lineage: Eukaryota > Metazoa > Chordata > Actinopteri > Cyprinodontiformes > Nothobranchiidae > Nothobranchius > Nothobranchius furzeri. The sequence goes on from NC_091742.1 coordinate 34,637,707, forward strand.
GTACTTCAATCAACCGCCCCTACAACCACAAAAAGGAATGGAGTCATTAGCACTTATGGTTTGTAAATGGCACCCAGAATTATGTTGCACGAAGCACAATTTCACATCATTCTGGGTTCATTTGTGTGAAAACAAGGTCCAATCAGGCTGAAACGCTACAAGAAGGTAGAATCTATTGAGTTGTAAGTGATCTGAACGTTTCATGATGATAGAACTTTCCTAAGGGGGTCAAACCATGTCCCAAAGGTCACCGGACCTGGTGTCACTTTAAAGAAGTAGTCCAGTTACACCTTTGTGGGCTTTTAATTTGGCTTCTGAATGTCCTAGAGAGATCAGGTTTGTTTTAATGTACTCCAATCAACAGCCCCTACAACCACAAAAAGGAATGGAGTCAATAGCACTTATGGTTTGTAAATGGCACCCAGAATTATGTTGCACGAAGCACAATTTCACATCATTCTGGGTTCATTTGTGTGAAAACAAGGTCCAATCAGGCTGAAACGTTACAGGAAGGTAGAATCTATTGAGTTGTAAGTGATCTGAACATTTCATGATGATAGCACTTTCCTAACGGGGTCAAACCATGTCCCAAAGGTCACCGGATCTGGTGTCAATTTAAAGAAGTAGTCCGTTACACATTTGTGGGCTTATAACTTGGCTTCTAAATGTCCTAGAGAGATCAGGTTTGTTTTAGTGTACTCCAATCAACATCCCCTACAACCTCAAAAAGGAATGGAGTCATTAGCACTTATGGTTTTTAAATGGCACCCAGAATTATGCTGCACTAAGCACAATTTCACATCATTCTGGGTCCATTTGTGTGAAAACAAGGTCCAATCAGGCTGAAACGCTACAAGAAGGTAGAATCTATTGAGTTGTAAGTGATCTGAACGTTTCATTATGATCGCACATTCCTATAGGGGGTCAAGCCATGTCTCAAAAGTCACCGGGCCTGGTGTCACTTTAAAGAAGTAGTCCAGTTACACCTTTGAGGTCTTATAACTTGGCTTCTGAATGTCCTAGAGAGATCAGGTTTGTTTTAGTGTACTCCAATCAACAGCCCCTACAACCTCAAAAAGGAATGGAGTCATTAGCACTTATGGTTTTTAAATGGCACCCAGAATTATGTTGCACGAAGCACAATTTCACATCATTATGGGTTCATTTGTGTGAAAACAAGGTCCAATAAGGCTGAAATGTTACAGGAAGGTAGAATCTATTGAGTTGTAAGCGATCTGAACGTTTCATGATGATAGCACTTTCCTAAGGGGGTCAAACCATGTCCCAAAGGTCACCGGATCTGGTGTCAATTTAAAGAAGTAGTCCAGTTACACCTTTGTGGGCTTATAACTTGGCTTCTGAATGTCCTAGAGAGATCAGGTTTGTTTTAATGTACTTCAATCAACCGCCCCTACAACCACAAAAAGGAATGGAGTCATTAGCACTTATGGTTTGTAAATGGCACCCAGAATTATGTTGCACGAAGCACAATTTCACATCATTCTGGGTTCATTTGTGTGAAAACAAGGTCCAATCAGGCTGAAACGCTACAAGAAGGTAGAATCTATTGAGTTGTAAGTGATCTGAACGTTTCATGATGATAGAACTTTCCTAAGGGGGTCAAACCATGTCCCAAAGGTCACCGGACCTGGTGTCACTTTAAAGAAGTAGTCCAGTTACACCTTTGTGGGCTTATAACTTGGCTTCTGAATGTCCTAGAGAGATCAGGTTTGTTTTAATGTACTCCAATCAACAGCCCCTACAACCACAAAAAGGAATGGAGTCAATAGCACTTATGGTTTGTAAATGGCACCCAGAATTATGTTGCACGAAGCACAATTTCACATCATTCTGGGTTCATTTGTGTGAAAACAAGGTCCAATCAGGCTGAAACGTTACAGGAAGGTAGAATCTATTGAGTTGAAAGTGATCTGAACATTTCATGATGATAGCACTTTCCTAACGGGGTCAAACCATGTCCCAAAGGTCACCGGATCTGGTGTCAATTTAAAGAAGTAGTCCAGTTACACATTTGTGGGCTTATAACTTGGCTTCTGAATGTCCTAGAGAGATCAGGTTTGTTTTAGTGTACTCCAATCAACATCCCCTACAGCCTCAAAAAGGAATGGAGTCATTAGCACTTATGGTTTTTAAATGGCACCCAGAATTATGCTGCACTAAGCACAATTTCACATCATTCTGGGTTCATTTGTGTGAAAACAAGGTCCAATCAGGCTGAAATGTTACAGGAAGGTAGAATCTATTGAGTTGTAAGTGATCTGAACGTTTCATGATGATAGCACTTTCCTAAGGGTGTCAAACCATGTCCCAAAGGTCACCGGATCTGGTGTCAATTTAAAGAAGTAGTCCAGTTACACATTTGTGGGCTTATAACTTGGCTTCTGAATGTCCTAGAGAGATCAGGTTTGTTTTAATGTACTCCAATCAACAGCCCCTACAACCACAAAAAGGAATGGAGTCATTAGCACTTATGGTTTGTAAATGGCACCCAGAATTATGTTGCACGAAGCACAATTTCACATCATTCTGGGTCCATTTGTGTGAAAACAAGGTCCAATCAGAGTGAAACGCTACAAGAAGGTAGAATCTATTGAGTCGTAAGTGATCTGTACGTTTCAAAATGATCGCACATTCCTATAGGGGGTAAAACCATGTCCCAAAGGTCACCGGGCCTGGTGTCACTTTAAAGAAGTAGTCCAGTTACACCTTTGTGGGCTTATAACTTGGCTTCTGAATGTCCTAGAGAGGTTAGGTTTGTTTTAGTGTACTCCAATCAAAAGCCCCTACAACCACAAAAAGGAATGGAATCATTAGCACTTATGGTTTGTAATTGGCACCCAGAATGATGCTGCACTAAGCACAATTTCACATCATTCTGGGTTCATTTGTGTGAAAACAAGGTCCAATCAGGCTGAAACGTTACAGGAAGGTAGAATCTATTGAGTTTTAAGTGATCTGAACGTTTCATGATGATAGCACTTTCCTAAGGGGGTCAAACCATGTCCCAAAGGTCACCGGATCTGGTGTCAATTTAAAGAAGTAGTCCAGTTACACATTTGTGGGCTTATAACTTGGCTTCTGAATGTCCTAGAGAGATCAGGTTTGTTTTAATGCACTTCAGTCAACAGCCCCTACAACCACAAAAAGGAATGGAGTCATTAGCACTTATGGTTTGTAAATGGCACCCAGAATTATGTTGCACGAAGCACAATTTCACTTCATTCTGGGTCCAATTGTGTGAAAACAAGGTCCAATCAGGCTGAAATGTTAAAGGAAGGTAGAATCTATTGAGTTGTAAGTGATCTGAACGTTTCATGATGATAGCACTTTCCTAAGGGGGTCCAACCATGTCCCAAAGGTCACCGGATCTGGTGTCAATTTAAAGAATTAGTCCAGTTACACATTTGTGGGCTTATAACTTGGCTTCTGAATGTCCTAGAGAGATCAGGTTTGTTTTAGTGTACTCCAATCAACATTCCCTACAACCTCAAAAAGGAATGGAGTCATTCGGACTTAAGGTTTGTAAATGGCACCCAGAATTATTTTGCACGAAGCACAATTTCACATCATTCTGGGTCCATTTGTGTGAAAACAAGGTCCAATCAGGCTGAAACCCTACAAGAAGGTAGAATCTATTGAGTTGTAAGTGATCTGAACGTTTCAAGATGATCGCACATTCCTATAGGGGGTAAAACCATGTCCCAAAGGTCACCGGGCCTGGTGTCACTTTAAAGAAGTAGTCCAGTTACACCTTTGTGGGCTTATAACTTGGCTTCTGAATGTCCTAGAGAGGTCAGGTTTGTTTTAATGTACTCCAATCAACAGCCCCTACAACCACAAAAAGGAATGGAGTCAATAGCACTTATGGTTTGTAAATGGCACCCAGAATTATGTTGCACGAAGCACAATTTCACATCATTCTGGGTTCATTTGTGTGAAAACAAGGTCCAATCAGGCTGAAACGTTACAGGAAGGTAGAATCTATTGAGTTGTAAGTGATCTGAACATTTCATGATGATAGCACTTTCCTAAGGGTGTCAAACCATGTCCCAAAGGTCACCGGATCTGGTGTCAATTTAAAGAAGTAGTCCAGTTACACATTTGTGGGCTTATAACTTGGCTTCTGAATGTCCTAGAGAGATCAGGTTTGTTTTAATGTACTCCAATCAACAGCCCCTACAACCACAAAAAGGAATGGAGTCATTAGCACTTATGGTTTGTAAATGGCACCCAGAATTATGTTGCACGAAGCACAATTTCACATCATTCTGGGTCCATTTGTGTGAAAACAAGGTCCAATCAGGCTGAAACGCTACAAGAAGGTAGAATCTATTGAGTTGTAAGTGATCTGTACGTTTCAAAATGATCGCACATTCCTATAGGGGGTAAAACCATGTCCCAAAGGTCACCGGGCCTGGTGTCACTTTAAAGAAGTAGTCCAGTTACACCTTTGTGGGCTTATAACTTGGCTTCTGAATGTCCTAGAGAGGTTAGGTTTGTTTTAGTGTACTCCAATCAAAAGCCCCTACAACCACAAAAAGGAATGGAATCATTAGCACTTATGGTTTGTAATTGGCACCCAGAATGATGCTGCACTAAGCACAATTTCACATCATTCTGGGTTCATTTGTGTGAAAACAAGGTCCAATCAGGCTGAAACGTTACAGGAAGGTAGAATCTATTGAGTTTTAAGTGATCTGAACGTTTCATGATGATAGCACTTTCCTAAGGGGGTCAAACCATGTCCCAAAGGTCACCGGATCTGGTGTCAATTTAAAGAAGTAGTCCAGTTACACATTTGTGGGCTTATAACTTGGCTTCTGAATGTCCTAGAGAGATCAGGTTTGTTTTAATGCACTTCAGTCAACAGCCCCTACAACCACAAAAAGGAATGGAGTCATTAGCACTTATGGTTTGTAAATGGCACCCAGAATTATGTTGCACGAAGCACAATTTCACTTCATTCTGGGTCCAATTGTGTGAAAACAAGGTCCAATCAGGCTGAAATGTTAAAGGAAGGTAGAATCTATTGAGTTGTAAGTGATCTGAACGTTTCATGATGATAGCTCTTTCCTAAGGGGGTCCAACCATGTCCCAAAGGTCACCGGATCTGGTGTCAATTTAAAGAATTAGTCCAGTTACACATTTGTGGGCTTATAACTTGGCTTCTGAATGTCCTAGAGAGATCAGGTTTGTTTTAGTGTACTCCAATCAACATTCCCTACAACCACAAAAAGGAATGGAGTCATTCGGACTTAAGGTTTGTAAATGGCACCCAGAATTATTTTGCACGAAGCACAATTTCACATCATTCTGGGTCCATTTGTGTGAAAACAAGGTCCAATCAGGCTGAAACCCTACAAGAAGGTAGAATCTATTGAGTTGTAAGTGATCTGAACGTTTCAAGATGATCGCACATTCCTATAGGGGGTAAAACCATGTCCCAAAGGTCACCGGGCCTGGTGTCACTTTAAAGAAGTAGTCCAGTTACACCTTTGTGGGCTTATAAGTTGGCTTCTGAATGTCCTAGAGAGGTCAGGTTTGTTTTAGTGTACTCCAATCAACAGCCCCTACAACCACAAAAAGGAATGGAGTCATTAGCACTTATGGTTTTTAAATGGCACCCAGAATTATGTTGCACGAAGCACAATTTCACATCATTCTGGGTTCATTTGTGTGAAAACAAGGTCCAATCAGGCTGAAACGTTACAGGAAGGTAGAATCTATTGAGTTGTAAGTGATCTGAACGTTTCATGATGATCGCTCTTTCCTAAGGGGGTCAAACCATGTCCCAAAGGTCACCGGATCTGGTGTCAATTTAAAGAAGTAGTCCAGTTACACATTTGTGGGCTTATAACTTGGCTTCTGAATGTCCTAGAGAGATCAGGTTTGTTTTAGTGTACTCCAATCAACAGCCCCTACAACCTCAAAAAGGAATGGAGTCATTAGCACTTATGGTTTTTAAATGGCACCCAGAATTATGCTAAACTAAGCACAATTTCACATCATTCTGGGTTCATTTGTGTGAAAACAAGGTCCAATCAGGCTGAAACGTTACAGGAAGGTAGAATCTATTGAGTTGTAAGTGATCTGAACGTTTCATGATGATAGCACTTTCCTAAGGGGGTCAAACCATGTCCCAAATGTCACCAGGCCTGGTGTCACTTTAAAGAAGTAGTCCAGTTACACCTTTGTCAAGAGTCAAGAGTCAAGAGACAAGAGTCAAGAGTCAAGAGTCAAGAGTCATTTATTGTCATATTCTCCACATGTGCAGGACATACAGAGAAATGAAATTCAGTTTCAGCACACACAATTCAAAGATCAGACATACGTGGGTAAGACACATAACAAGAATTGGTGACTGCGGTCATTCGCAACATGAGTCGCGCTACCTTAATAGTTAGATGAAAAGGGTGTTACATGAGGAAAGTTCAGGGAGGGGAAAAAAAGGCATTAACAGGGTTACACCAGCAGGGTGTAGCACTCCAATGCAAAAAAAACACCCGACATGGAAGCACAGACAGCACGTGTACAACATCAGAGTCCAATGGGGAGGTGGGGGTGGGCGGGATCCTGAAGCCTCCAATGGGAGCTGCCACTGCGGCGCATCGACCAGCTGCAGAACAACAGGTGGGAGGGAGAGATAAGGAACAGAGAGCGCATTGAGGCCCTGCAGACATGTCAGCCTGAAGGGAGAGGGTGAAGGTCGGGACACAGCATCTGTCGGCATTCCTCCTTTTGTGGGGGTGTGTTGAGGCAGCCTTGAGAGGCTGCTATGGCGTCAGATAGGGATAAACATAACTTTGTTTAGGGAAGACAGAGATAATCTTCCCCTCCGTCTTGTAGTCTCTAAGTGGTCATTCATGTCCACCAGTGAAGCCAATTTTACATTCCACATCCCCGCATCGTCCGGCGACCCTCTCCAAGATCAAATCCATCTTGCGCACTAACACAGGCAATGCCGCAAGGACATTGTCCAGCTTACGGTTCACCTCGAGTAACGTCCCAGTCTGTGAGGTCACCGCACGAGCGGCACATTCCGTGGGTACGGGTCGCACTCCAATCGCTCCCGTCTTCCCAAATTTCCAGAAAACCAGATATCCTCCCACTCCAATCAGAAGAAATCCAGTGATCATTAGGCCGAATATCCACAAATCTTCCACGTCCTCGATGGACAGCTGAGAGAGGCACACGATTCGCCAGACCTCCCAAGAATCGAGTGCATATCCCGATGCGAATGTCCCCTCGGGACAGGTGGGAGCCCCCTTCTCCGTTCTCATCGTAGAGAAAATTTTGTCAATCACGTTGAATGACCAATTAATTAAGTCCATATTTCCAAAAAAAAAGAGTAGTGGTTTCAGGAGAAATGCAGAGAAGTGCTCTGTAGGCAGACAGGACAAGAGCCTTGGGGAAGCCGATAAGGGAGCTGAGAAAAAAGCGTCTGTACTCTCTGAAGGCTTATAACTTGGCTTCTTAATGTCCTAGAGAGGTTAGGTTTGTTTTAGTGTACTCCAATCAAAAGCCCCTACAACCACAAAAAGGAATGGAGACATTAGCACTTATGGTTTGTAAATGGCACCCAGAATTATGTTGCACGAAGCACAATTTCACATCATTCTGGGTTCATTTGTGTGAAAACAAGGTCCAATCAGGCTGAAACGTTACAGGAAGGTAGAATCTATTGAGTTGTAAGTGATCTGAACGCTTCATGATGATAGCACTTTCCTAAGGGGGTCAAACCATGTCCCAAAGGTCACCGGATCTGGTGTCAATTTAAAGAAGTAGTCCAGTTACACATTTGTGGGCTTATAACTTGGCTTCTGAATGTCCTAGAGAGATCAGGTTTGTTTTAATGTGCTCCAATCAACAGCCCCTACAACCACAAAAAGGAATGGAGTCATTAGCACTTATGGTTTGTAAATGGCACCCAGAATTATGTTGCACGAAGCATAATTTCACTTCATTCTGGGTCCATTTGTGTGAAAACAAGGTCCAATCAGGCTGAAACGTTACAGGAAGGTAGAATCTATTGATTTGTAAGTGATCTGATTGTTTCATGATGATAGCACTTTCCTAAGGGGGTCAAACCATGTCCCAAAGGTCACCGGATCTGGTGTCAATTTAAAGAAGTAGTCCAGTTACACATTTGTGGGCTTATAACTTGGCTTCCTAATGTCCTAGAGAGATCAGGTTTGTTTTAATGTACTCCAATCAACAGCCCCTACAACCACAAAAAGGAATGGAGTCATTAGCACTTATGGTTTGTAAATGGCACCCAAATTATGTTGCACGAAGCACAATTTCACATCATTCTGGGTCCATTTGTGTGAAAACAAGGTCCAATCAGGCTGAAACACTACAAGAAGGTAGAATCTATTGAGTTGTAAGTGATCTGAACGTTTCATGATGATAGCACTTTCCTAAGGGGGTCAAACCATGTCCCAAAGGTCACCGGATCTGGTGTCAATTTAAAGAAGTAGTCCAGTTACACATTTGTGGGCTTATAACTTGGCTTCTGAATGTCCTAGAGAGATCAGGTTTGTTTTAATGCACTTCAGTCAACAGCCCCTACAACCACAAAAAGGAATGGAGTCATTAGCACTTATGGTTTGTAAATGGCACCCAGAATTATGTTGCACGAAGCACAATTTCACTTCATTCTGGGTCCAATTGTGTGAAAACAAGGTCCAATCAGGCTGAAATGTTACAGGAAGGTAGAATCTATTGAGTTGTAAGTGATCTGAACGTTTCATGATGATAGCACTTTCCTAAGGGGGTCCAACCATGTCCCAAAGGTCACCGGATCTGGTGTCAATTTAAAGAATTAGTCCAGTTACACATTTGTGGGCTTATAACTTGGCTTCTGAATGTCCTAGAGAGATCAGGTTTGTTTTAGTGTACTCCAATCAACAGCCCCTACAACCACAAAAAGGAATGGAGTCATTCGGACTTAAGGTTTGTAAATGGCACCCAGAATTATTTTGCACGAAGCACAATTTCACATCATTCTGGGTCCATTTGTGTGAAAACAAGGTCCAATCAGGCTGAAACGCTACAAGAAGGTAGAATCTATTGAGTTGTAAGTGATCTGAACGTTTCAAGATGATCGCACATTCCTATAGGGGGTAAAACCATGTCCCAAAGGTCACCGGGCCTGGTGTCACTTTAAAGAAGTAGTCCAGTTACACCTTTGTGGGCTTATAACTTGGCTTCTGAATGTCCTAGAGAGGTCAGGTTTGTTTTAGTGTACTCCAATCAACAGCCCCTACAACCACAAAAAGGAATGGAGTCATTAGCACTTATGGTTTGTAAATGGCACCCAGAATTATGTTGCACGAAGCACAATTTCACATCATTCTGGGTTCATTTGTGTGAAAACAAGGTCCAATCAGGCTGAAACGTTACAGGAAGGTAGAATCTATTGAGTTGTAAGTGATCTGAACGTTTCATGATGATCGCTCTTTCCTAAGGGGGTCAAACCATGTCCCAAAGGTCACCGGATCTGGTGTCAATTTAAAGAAGTAGTCCAGTTACACATTTGTGGGCTTATAACTTGGCTTCTGAATGTCCTAGAGAGATCAGGTTTGTTTTAGTGTACTCCAATCAACAGCCCCTACAACCTCAAAAAGGAATGGAGTCATTAGCACTTATGGTTTTTAAATGGCACCCAGAATTATGCTAAACTAAGCACAATTTCACATCATTCTGGGTTCATTTGTGTGAAAACAAGGTCCAATCAGGCTGAAACGTTACAGGAAGGTAGAATCTATTGAGTTGTAAGTGATCTGAACGTTTCATGATGATAGCACTTTCCTAAGGGGGTCAAACCATGTCCCAAATGTCACCAGGCCTGGTGTCACTTTAAAGAAGTAGTCCAGTTACACCTTTGTCAAGAGTCAAGAGTCAAGAGACAAGAGTCAAGAGTCAAGAGTCAAGAGTCATTTATTGTCATATTCTCCACATGTGCAGGACATACAGAGAAATGAAATTCAGTTTCAGCACACACAATTCAAAGATCAGACATACGTGGGTAAGACACATAACAAGAATTGGTGACTGCGGTCATTCGCAACATGAGTCGCGCTACCTTAATAGTTAGATGAAAAGGGTGTTACATGAGGAAAGTTCAGGGAGGGGAAAAAAAGGCATTAACAGGGTTACACCAGCAGGGTGTAGCACTCCAATGCAAAAAAAACACCCGACATGGAAGCACAGACAGCACGTGTACAACATCAGAGTCCAATGGGGAGGTGGGGGTGGGCGGGATCCTGAAGCCTCCAATGGGAGCTGCCACTGCGGCGCATCGACCAGCTGCAGAACAACAGGTGGGAGGGAGAGATAAGGAACAGAGAGCGCATTGAGGCCCTGCAGACATGTCAGCCTGAAGGGAGAGGGTGAAGGTCGGGACACAGCATCTGTCGGCATTCCTCCTTTTGTGGGGGTGTGTTGAGGCAGCCTTGAGAGGCTGCTATGGCGTCAGATAGGGATAAACATAACTTTGTTTAGGGAAGACAGAGATAATCTTCCCCTCCGTCTTGTAGTCTCTAAGTGGTCATTCATGTCCACCAGTGAAGCCAATTTTACATTCCACATCCCCGCATCGTCCGGCGACCCTCTCCAAGATCAAATCCATCTTGCGCACTAACACAGGCAACGCCGCAAGGACATTGTCCAGCTTACGGTTCACCTCGAGTAACGTCCCAGTCTGTGAGGTCACCGCACGAGCGGCACATTCCGTGGGTACGGGTCGCACTCCAATCGCTCCCGTCTTCCCAAATTTCCAGAAAACCAGATATCCTCCCACTCCAATCAGAAGAAATCCAGTGATCATTAGGCCGAATATCCACAAATCTTCCACGTCCTCGATGGACAGCTGAGAGAGGCACACGATTCGCCAGACCTCCCAAGAATCGAGTGCATATCCCGATGCGAATGTCCCCTCGGGACAGGTGGGAGCCCCCTTCTCCGTTCTCATCGTAGAGAAAATTTTGTCAATCACGTTGAATGACCAATTAATTAAGTCCATATTTCCAAAAAAAAGAGTAGTGGTTTCAGGAGAAATGCAGAGAAGTGCTCTGTAGGCAGACAGGACAAGAGCCTTGGGGAAGCCGATAAGGGAGCTGAGAAAAAAGCGTCTGTACTCTCTGAAGGCTTATAACTTGGCTTCTTAATGTCCTAGAGAGGTTAGGTTTGTTTTAGTGTACTCCAATCAAAAGCCCCTACAACCACAAAAAGGAATGGAGTCATTAGCACTTATGGTTTGTAAATGGCACCCAGAATTATGTTGCATGAAGCACAATTTCACATCATTCTGGGTTCATTTGTGTGAAAACAAGGTCCAATCAGGCTGAAACGTTACAGGAAGGTAGAATCTATTGAGTTGTAAGTGATCTGAACGCTTCATGATGATAGCACTTTCCTAAGGGGGTCAAACCATGTCCCAAAGGTCACCGGATCTGGTGTCAATTTAAAGAAGTAGTCCAGTTACACATTTGTGGGCTTATAACTTGGCTTCTGAATGTCCTAGAGAGATCAGGTTTGTTTTAATGTGCTCCAATCAACAGCCCCTACAACCACAAAAAGGAATGGAGTCATTAGCACTTATGGTTTGTAAATGGCACCGAGAATTATGTTGCACGAAGCATAATTTCACTTCATTCTGGGTCCATTTGTGTGAAAACAAGGTCCAATCAGGCTGAAACGTTACAGGAAGGTAGAATCTATTGATTTGTAAGTGATCTGATTCAACCACAAAAAGGAATGGAGTCTTTAGCACTTATGGTTTGTAAATGGCACCCAGAATTATGTTGCACGAAGCACAATTTCACTTCATTCTGGGTCCATTTGTGTGAAAACAAGGTCCAATCAGGCTGAAACGTTACAGGAAGGTAGAATCTACTGATTTGTAAGTGATCTGAACGTTTCATCATGATAGCACTTTCCTAAGGGGGTCAAACCATGTCCCAAAGGTCACCGGATCTGGTGTCAATTTAAAGAAGTAGTCCAGTTACACATTTGTGGGCTTATAACTTGGCTTCTGAATGTCCTAGAGAGATCAGGTTTGTTTTAGTGTACTCCAATCAACAGCCCCTACAACCACAAAAAGGAATGGAGTCATTAGCACTTATGGTTTGTAAATGGCACCCAGAATTATGTTGCACGAAGCACAATTTCACATCATTCTGGGTTCATTTGTGTGAAAACAAGGTCCAATCAGGCTGAAACGTTACAGGAAGGTTGAATCTATTGAGTTGTAAGTGATCTGAACGTTTCATGATGATAGCACTTTCCTAAGGGGGTCAAACCATGTCCCAAATGTCACCGGGCAAGGTGTCACTTTAAAGAAGTAGTCCAGTTACACCTTTGTGGGCTTATAACTTGGCTTCTGAATGTCCTAGAGAGGTTAGGTTTGTTTTAGTGTACTCCAATCAAAAGCCCCTACAACCACAAAAAGGAATGGAGTCATTAGCACTTATGGTTTTTAAATGGCACCCAGAATTATGTTGCACGAAGCACAATTTCACATCATTCTGGGTTCATTTGTGTGAAAACAAGGTCCAATCAGGCTGAAACGTTACAGGAAGGTAGAATCTATTGAGTTGTAAGTGATCTGAACGTTTCATGATGATAGCACTTTCCTAAGGGGGTCAAACCATGTCCCAAAGGTCACCGGATCTGGTGTCAATTTAAAGAAGTAGTTCAGTTACACATTTGTGGGCTTATAACTTGGCTTCTGAATGCCCTAGAGAGATCAGGTTTGTTTTAGTGTACTCCAATCAACAGCCCCTACAACCACAAAAAGGAATGGAGTCATTAGGACTTAAGGTTTGTAAATGGAACCCCGAATTATGTTGCACGAAGCACAATTTCACATCATTCTGGGTCCATTTGTGTGAAAAAAAGGTCCAATCAGGCTGAAACGCTACAAGAAGGTAGAATCTATTGAGTTGTAAGTGATCTGAACGTTTCAAGATGATCGCACATTCCTATAGGGGGTAAAACCATGTCCCAAAGGTCACCGGGCCTGGTGTCACTTTAAAGAAGTAGTCCAGTTACACCTTTGTGGGCTTATAACTTGGCTTCTGAATGTCCTAGAGAGGTCAGGTTTGTTTTAGTGTACTCCAATCAACAGCCCCTACAACCACAAAAAGGAATGGAGTCTTTAGCACTTATGGTTTGTAAATGGCACCCAGAATTATGTTGCACGAAGCACAATTTCACATCATTCTGGGTTCATTTGTGTGAAAACAAGGTCCAATCAGGCTGAAACGTTACAGGAATGTAGAATCTATTGAGTTGTAAGTGATCTGAACGTTTCATGATGATAGCACTTTCCTAAGGGGGTTAAACCATGTCCCAAATGTCACCGGATCTGGTGTCAATTTAAAGAAGTAGTCCAGTTACACATTTGTGGGCTTATAACTTGGCTTCTGAATGTCCTAGAGAAATCACGTTTGTTTTAGTGTACTCCAATCAACAGCCCCTACAACCACAAAAAGGAATGGAGTCTTTAGCACTTATGGTTTGTAAATGGCACCCAGAATTATGTTGCACGAAGCACAATTTCACTTCATTCTGGGTCCATTTGTGTGAAAACAAGGTCCAATCAGGCTGAAACGTTACAGGAAGGTAGAATCTATTGATTTGTAAGTGATCTGATTGTTTCATGATGATAGCACTTTCCTAAGGGGGTCAAACCATGTCCCAAATGTCACCGGGCAAGGTGTCACTTTAAAGAAGTAGTCCAGTTACACCTTTGTGAGCTTATAACTTGGCTTCTGAATGTCCTAGAGAGGTTAGGTTTGTTTTAGTGTACTCCAATCAAAAGCCCCTACAACCACAAAAAGGAATGGAGTCATTAGCACTTATGGTTTGTAAATGGCACCCAGAATTATGTTGGACAAAGCACAATTTCACATCATTCTGTGTTCATTTGTGTGAAAACAAGGTCCAATCAGGCTGAAACGTTACAGGAAGGTAGAATCTATTGAGTTGTAAGTGATCTGAACGTTTCATGATGATAGCACTTTCCTAAAGGGGTCAAACCATGTCCCAAAGGTCACCGGATCTGGTGTCAATTTAAAGAAGTAGTCCAGTTACACATTTGTGGGCTTATAACTTGGCTTCTGAATGTCCTAGAGAGATCAGGTGTGTTTTAATGTGCTCCAATCAACAGCCCCTACAACCACAAAAAGGAATGGAGTCATTAGCACTTATGGTTTGTAAATGGCACCCAGAATTATGTTGAACGAAGCACAATTTCATATCATTCTGGGTCCATTTGTGTGAAAACAAGGTCCAATCAGGCTGAAACGCCACAAGAAGGTAGAATCTATTGAGTTGTAAGTGATCTGAACGTTTCATGATGATAGCAGTTTCCTAAGGGGGTCAAACCATGTCCCAAAGGTCACCGTATCTGGTGTCAATTTGAAGAAGTAGTCCAGTTACACCTTTGTGGGCTTATAACTTGGCTTCTGAATATCCTAGAGAGATCAGGTTTGTTTTAGTGTACTCCAATCAACATCCCCTACAACCTCAAAAAGGAATGGAGTCATTAGCACTTATGGTTTTTAAATGGCACCCAGAATTATGTTGCACGAAGCACAATTTCACATCATTCTGGGTTCATTTGTGTGAAAACAAGGTCCAATCAGGCTGAAACGTTACAGGAAGGTAGAATCTATTGAGTTGTAAGTGATCTGAACGTTTCATGATGATAGCACTTTCCTAAGGGGGTCAAACCATGTCCCAAAGGTCACCGGATCTGGTGTATATTTAAAGAAGTAGTCCAGTTACACATTTGTGGGCTTATAACTTGGCTTCTGAATGTCCTAGAGAGATCAGGTTTGTTTTAGTGTACTCCAATCAACAGCCCCTACAACCACAAAAAGGAATGGAGTCATTAGCACTTAAGGTTTGTAAATGGCACCCAGAATTATGTTGCACGAAGCACAATTTCACATCATTCTGGGTTCATTTGTGTGAAAACAAGGTCCAATCAGGCTGAAACGCTACAAGAAGGTAGAACCTAATGAGTTGTAAGTGATCTGAACGTTTCAAGATGATCGCACATTCCTATAGCTGGTAAAACCATGTCCCAAAGGTCACCGGGCCTGGTGTCTCTTTAAAGAAGTAGTCCAGTTACACCTTTGTGGGCTTATAACTTGGCTTCTGAATGTCCTAGAGAGGTTAGGTTTGTTTTAGTGTACTCCAATCAACAGCCCCTACAACCACAAAAAGGAATGGAGTCATTAGCCTTATGGTTTGTAAATGGCACCCAGAATTATGTTGCACGAAGCACAATTTCACATCATTCTGGGTTCATTTGTGTGAAAACAATGTCCAATCAGGCTGAAACGTTACAGGAAGGTAGAATCTATTGAGTTGTAAGTGATCTGAACGTTTCATGATGATAGCACTTTCCTAAGGGGATCAAACCATGTCCCAAAGGTCACCGGATCTGGTGTATATTTAAAGAAGTAGTCCAGTTACACATTTGTGGGCTTATAACTTGGCTTCTGAATGTCCTAGAGAGATCAGGTTTGTTTTAGTGTACTCCAATCAACAGCCCCTACAACCACAAAAAGGAATGGAGTCATTAGCACTTAAGGTTTGTAAATGGCACCCAGAATTATGTTGCACGAAGCACAATTTCACATCATTCTGGGTCCATTTGTGTGAAAACAAGGTCCAATCAGGCTGAAACGCTACAAGAAGGTAGAACCTATTGAGTTGTAAGTGATCTGAACGTTTCAAGATGATCGCACATTCCTATAGGGGGTAAAACCATGTCCCAAAGGTCACCGGGCCTGGTGTCTCTTTAAAGAAGTAGTCCAGTTACACCTTTGTGGGCTTATAACTTGGATTCTGAATGTCCTAGAGAGGTTAGGTTTGTTTTAGTGTACTCCAATCAACAGCCCCTACAACCACAAAAAGGAATGGAGTCATTAGCCTTATGGTTTGTAAATGGCACCAAGAATTATGTTGCACGAAGCACAATTTCACATCATTCTGGGTTCATTTGTGTGAAAACAAGGTCCAATCAGGCTGAAACGTTACAGGAAGGTAGAATCTATTGAGTTGTAAGTGATCTGAACGTTTCATGATGATAGCACTTTCCTAAGGGGGTCAAACCATGTCCCAAAGGTCACCGGATCTGGTGTCAATTTAAAGAAGTAGTCCAGTTACACATTTGTGGGCTTATAACTTGGCTTCTGAATGTCCTAGAGAGGTTAGGTTTGTTTTAGTGTACTCCAATCAACAGCCCCTACAACCACAAAAAGGAATGGAGTCATTAGCACTTAAGGTTTGTAAATGGCACCCAGAATTATGTTGCACGAAGCACAATTTCACATCATTCTGGGTCCATTTGTGTGAAAACAAGGTCCAATCAGGCTGAAACGCTACAAGAAGGTAGAATCTATTGAGTTGTAAGTTATCTGAACGTTTCAAGATGATCGCACATTCCTATAGGGGGTAAAACCATGTCCCAAAGGTCACCGGGCCTGGTGTCACTTTAAAGAAGTAGTCCAGTTACACCTTTGTGGGCTTATAACTTGGCTTCTGAATGTCCTAGAGAGGTTAGGTTTGTTTTAGTGTTCTCCAATCAAAAGCCCCTACAACCACAAAAAGGAATGGAGTCATTGGCACTCATGGTTTGTAAATGGCACCCAGAATTATGCTGCACAAAGCAAAATTTCACATCATTCTGGGTTCATTTGTGTGAAAACAAGGTCCAATCAGGCTGAAACATAACAGGAAGGTAGAATCTATTGAGTTGTAAGTGATCTGAACGTTTCATGATGATAGCACTTTCCTAAGGGGGTCAAACCATGTCCCAAAGGTCACCGGATCTGGTGTCAATTTAAAGTAGTCCAGTTACACATTTGTGGGCTTATAACTTGGCTTCTGAATGTCCTAGAGAGACCAGGTTTGTTTTAATGTACTCCAATCAACAGCCCCTACAACCACAAAAAGGAATGGAGTCATTAGCACTTATGGTTTGTAAATGGCACCCAGAATTATGTTGCACGAAGCACAATTTCACATCATTCTGGGTTCATTTGTGTGAAAACAAGGTCCAATCAGGCTGAAACGTTACAGGAAGGTAGAATCTATTGAGTTGAAAGTGATCTGAACGTTTCATGATGATAGCACTTTCCTAAGGGGGTCAAACCATGTACCAAAGGTCACCGGATCTGGTGTATATTTAAAGAAGTAGTCCAGTTACACATTTGTGGGCTTATAACTTGGCTTCTGAATGTCCTAGAGATATCAGGTTTGTTTTAGTGTACTCCAATCAACAGCCCCTACAACCACAAAAAGGAATAGAGTCATTAGCACTTAAGGTTTGTAAATGGCACCCAGAATTATGTTGCACGAAGCACAATTTCACATCATTCTGGGTCCATTTGTGTGAAAACAAGGTCCAATCAGGCTGAAACGTTACAGGAAGGTAGAATCTATTGAGTTGTAAGTGATCTGAACGTTTCATGATGATCGCACATTCCTAAGGGGATCAAACCATGTCCCAAAGGTCACCGGATCTGGTGTCAATTTAAAGAAGTAGTCCAGTTACACATTTGTGGGCTTATAACTTGGCTTTTGAATGTCCTAGAGAGATCAGGTTTGTTTTAGTGTACTCCAATTAACAGCCCCTACAACCACAAAAAGGAATGGAGTCATTAGCACTTAAGGTTTGTAAATGGCACCCAGAATTATGTTGCACGAAGCACAATTTCACATCATTCTGGGTCAATTTGTGTGAAAACAAGGTCCAATCAGGCTGAAACGCTACAAGAAGGTAGAATTTATTGAGTTGTAAGTGATCTGAACGTTTCATGATGATCGCACATTCCTATAGGGGGTCAAACCATGTCCCAAAGGTCACCGGGCCTGGTGTCACTTTAAAGAAGTAGTCCAGTTACACCTTTGAGGTCTTATAACTTGGCTTCTGAATGTCCTAGAGAGATCAGGTTTGTTTTAGTGTACTCCAATCAACAGCCCCTACAACCTCAAAAAGGAATGGAGTCATTAGCACTTATGGTTTTTAAATGGCACCCAGAATTAAGTTGCACGAAGCACAATTTCACATCATTCTGGGTTCATTTGTGTGAAAACAAGGTCCAATCAGGCTGAAACGTTACAGGAAGGTAGAATCTATTGAGTTGAAAGTGATCTGAACGTTTCATGATGATAGCACTTTCCTAAGGGGGTCAAACCATGTCCCAAAGGTCACCGGATCTGGTGTATATTTAAAGAAGTAGTCCAGTTACACATTTGTGGGCTTATAACTTGGCTTCTGAATGTCCTAGAGAGATCAGGTTTGTTTTAGTGTACACCAATCAACAGCCACTACAACCACAAAAAGGAATAGAGTCATTAGCACTTAAGGTTTGTAAATGGCACCCAGAATTATGTTGCACGAAGCACAATTTCACATCATTCTGGGTCCATTTGTGTGAAAACAAGGTCCAATCAGGCTGAAACGTTACAGGAAGGTAGAATCTATTGAGTTGTAAGTGATCTGAACGTTTCATGATGATCGCACATTCCTAAGGGGATCAAACCATGTCCCAAAGGTCACCGGATCTGGTGTCAATTTAAAGAAGTAGTCCAGTTACACATTTGTGGGCTTATAACTTGGCTTTTGAATGTCCTAGAGAGATCAGGTTTGTTTTAGTGTACTCCAATTAACAGCCCCTACAACCACAAAAAGGAATGGAGTCATTAGCACTTAAGGTTTGTAAATGGCACCCAGAATTATGTTGCACGAAGCACAATTTCACATCATTCTGGGTCAATTTGTGTGAAAACAAGGTCCAATCAGGCTGAAACGCTACAAGAAGGTAGAATTTATTGAGTTGTAAGTGATCTGAACGTTTCATGATGATCGCACATTCCTATAGGGGGTCAAACCATGTCCCAAAGGTCACCGGGCCTGGTGTCACTTTAAAGAAGTAGTCCAGTTACACCTTTGAGGTCTTATAACTTGGCTTCTGAATGTCCTAGAGAGATCAGGTTTGTTTTAGTGTACTCCAATCAACAGCCCCTACAACCTCAAAAAGGAATGGAGTCATTAGCACTTATGGTTTTTAAATGGCACCCAGAATTATGTTGCACGAAGCACAATTTCACATCATTCTGGGTTCATTTGTGTGAAAACAAGGTCCAATAAGGCTGAAATGTTACAGGAAGGTAGAATCTATTGAGTTGTAAGTGATCTGAACGTTTCATGATGATAGCACTTTCCTAAGGGGGTCAAACCATGTCCCAAAGGTCACCGGATCTGGTGTCAATTTAAAGAAGTAGTCCAGTTACACCTTTGTGGGCTTATAACTTGGCTTCTGAATGTCCTAGAGAGATCAGGTTTGTTTTAGTATACTCCAATCAACAGCCCCTACAACCACAAAAAGGAATGGAGTCATTAGCACTTATGGTTTTTAAATGGCACCCAGAATTATGTTGCACGAAGCACAATTTCACATCATTCTGGGTTCATTTGTGTGAAAACAAGGTCCAATCAGGCTGAAACGTTACAGGAAGGTAGAATCTATTGAGTTGTAAGTGATCTGAACGTTTCATCATGATAGCACTTTCCTAAGGGGGTCAAACCATGTCCCAAAGGTCACCGGATCTGGTGTCAATTTAAAGAAGTAGTCCAGTTACACATTTGTGGGCTTATAACTTGGCTTCTGAATGTCGTAGAGAGATCAGGTTTGTTTTAATGTACTCCAATCAACAGCCCCTACAACCACAAAAAGGAATGGAGTCATTAGCACTTATGGTTTGTAAATGGCACCCAGAATTATGTTGCACGAAGCACAATTTCACATCATTCTGGGTTCATTTGTGTGAAAACAAGGTCGATTCAGGCTGAAACGCTACAAGAAGGTAGAATCTTTTGAGTTGTAAGTGATCTGAACGTTTCATGATGATAGAACTTTCCTAAGGGGGTCAAACCATGTCCCAAAGGTCACCGGACCTGGTGTCACTTTAAAGAAGTAGTCCAGTTACACCTTTGTGGGCTTATAACTTGGCTTCTGAATGTCCTAGAGAGATCAGGTTTGTTTGAATGTACTCTAATCAACAGCCCCTACAACCACAAAAAGGAATTGAGTCATTAGCACTTATGGTTTGTAAATGGCACCCAGAATTATGTTGCATGAAGCACAATTTCACATCATTCTGGGTCCATTTGTGTGAAAACAAGGTCCAATCAGGCTGAAACGCTACAAGAAGGTAGAATCAATTGAGTTGTAAGTGATCTGAACGTTTCAAGATGATCACACATTCCTATAGGTGGTAAAACCATGTCCCAAAGGTCACCGGGCCTTGTGTCACTTTAAAGAAGTAGTCCAGTTACACCTTTGTGGGCTTATTACTTGGCTTCTGAATGTCCTAGAGAGGTTAGATTTGTTTTAGTGTACTCCAATCAACAGCCCCTACAACCACAAAAAGGAATGGAGTCATTAGCACTTATGGTTTGTAAATGGCACCCAGAATTATGTTGCACGAAGCACAATTTCACATCATTCTGGGTTCATTTGTGTGAAAACAAGGTCCAATCAGGCTGAAACGTTACAGGAAGGTTGAATCTATTGAGTTGTAAGTGATCTGAACGTTTCATGATGAAGGCATTTTCCTAAGGGGGGTCAAACCATGTCCCAAAGGTCACCGGATCTGGTGTAAATTTAAAGAAGTAGTCCAGTTACACATTTGTGGGCTTATAACTTGGCTTCTGAATGTCCTAGAGAGATCAGGTTTGTTTTAGTGTACTCCAATCAACATCCTCTACAACCTCAAAAAGGAATGGAGTCATTAGCACTTATGGTTTTTAAATGGCACCCAGAATTATGCTGCACTAAGCACAATTTCACATCATTCTGGGTTCATTTGTGTGAAAACAAGGTCCAATCAGGCTGAAACGTTACAGGAAGGTAGAATCTTTTGAGTTGTAAGTGATCTGAACGTTTCATGATGATAGCACTTTCCTAAGGGTGTCAAACCATGTCCCAAAGGTCACCGGATCTGGTGTCAATTTAAAGAAGTAGTCCAGTTACACATTTGTGGGCTCATAACTTGGCTTCTGAATGTCCTAGAGAGATCAGGTGTGTTTTAATGTACTCCAACCAACAGCCCCTACAACCACAAAAAGGAATGGAGTCATTAGCACTTATGTTCTGTAAATGGCACCCAGAATTATGTTGCACGAAGCACAATTTCACATCATTCTGGGTCCATTTGTGTGAAAACAAGGTCCAATAAGGCTGAAACGTTACAAGAAGGTAGAATCTATTGAGTTGTAAGTGATCTGAACGTTTCATGATGATCGCACATTCCTATAGGGGGTCAAACCATGTCCCAAAGGTCACCGGGCCTGGTGTCACTTTAAAGAAGTAGTCCAGTTACACCTTTGAGGGCTTATAACTTGGCTTCTGAATATCCTAGAGAGATCAGGTTTGTTTTAGTGTACTCCAATCAACAGCACCTACAACCTCAAAAAGGAATGGAGTCATTAGCACTTATGGTTTTTAAATGGCACCCAGAATTATGTTGCACGAAGCACAATTTCACATCATTCTGGGTTCATTTGTGTGAAAACAAGGTCCAATCAGGCTGAAATGTTACAGGAAGGTAGAATCTATTGAGTTGTAAGTGATCTGAACGTTTCATGATGATAGCACTTTCCTAAGGGGGTCAAACCATGTCCCAAAGGTCACCGGATCTGGTGTCAATTTAAAGAAGTAGTCCAGTTACACATTTGTGGGCTTATAACTTGGCTTCTGAATGTCCTAGAGAGATCAGGTTTGTTTTAGTGTACTCCAATCAACATCCTCTATAACCTCAAAAAGGAATGGAGTCATTAGCACTTATGGTTTTTAAATGGAACCCAGAATTATGCTGCACTAAGCACAATTTCACATCATTCTGGGTTCATTTGTGTGAAAACAAGAACCAATCAGGCTGAAACGTTACAGGAAGGTAGAATGTATTGAGTTGTAAGTGATCTGAACGTTTCATGATGATAGCACTTTCCTAAGGGTGTCAAACCATGTCCCAAAGGTCACCGGATCTGGTGTCAGTTTAAAGAAGTAGTCCAGTTACACATTTGTGGGCTCATAACTTGGCTTCTGAATGTCCTAGAGAGATCAGGTGTGTTTTAATGTACTCCAACCAACAGCCCCTACAACCACAAAAAGGAATGGAGTCATTAGCACTTATGTTTTGTAAATGGCACCCAGAATTATGTTGCACGAAGCACAATTTCACATCATTCTGGGTCCATTTGTGTGAAAACAAGGTCCAATAAGGCTGAAACGTTACAGGAAGGTAGAATCTATTGAGTTGTAAGTGATCTGAACGTTTCAAGATGATCGCACATTCCTATAGGGGGTCAAACCATGTCCCAAAGGTCACCGGGCCTGGTGTCACTTTAAAGAAGCAGTCCATTTACACCTTTGTGGGCTTATAACATGGCTTCTGAATGTCCTAGAGAGGTTAGGTTTGTTTTAGTGTTCTCCAATCACCAGCCCCTACAACCACAAAAAGGAATGGAGTCATTAGCACTTATGGTTTGTAAATGGCACCCAGAATTATGTTGCACGAAGCACAATTTCACATCATTCTGGGTTCATTTGTGTGAAAACAAGGTCCAATCAGGCTGAAACGTTACAGGAAGGTAGAATCTATTGAGTTGTAAGTGATCTGAACGTTTCATGATGATAGCGCTTTCCTAAGGGGGTCAAACCATGTCCCAAAGGTCACCGGGCCTGGTGTCACTTTAAAGAAGTAGTCCAGTTACACCCTTGTGGGCTTATAACTTGGCTTCTGAATGTCCTAGAGAGGTTAGGTTTGTTTTAGTGTACTCCAATCAACAGCCCCTACAATCACAAAAAGGAATGGAGTCATTAGCACTTAAGGTTTGTAAATGGCACTCAGAATTATGTTGCACGAAGCACAATTTCACATCATTCTGGGTCCATTTGTGTGAAAACAAGGTCCAATCAGGCTGAAACGCTACAAGAAGGTAGAATCTATTGAGTTGTAAGTGATCTGAACGTTTCAAGATGATCGCACATTCCTATAGTGGGTAAAACCATGTCCCAAAGGTCACCGGGCCTGGTGTCACTTTAAAGAAGTAGTCCAGTTACACCTTTGAGGGCTTATAACATGGCTTCTGAATGTCCTAGAGAGGTTAGGTTTGTTTTAGTGTTCTCCAATCACCAGCCCCTACAACCACAAAAAGGAATGGAGTCATTAGCACTTATGGTTTGTAAATGGCACCCAGAATTATGTTGCACGAAGCACAATTTCACATCATTCTGGGTTCATTTGTGTGAAAACAAGGTCCAATCAGGCTGAAACGTTACAGGAAGGTTGAATCTATTGAGTTGTAAGTGATCTGAACGTTTCATGATGATAGCACTTTCCTAAGGGGGTCAAACCATGTCCCAAAGGTCACCGGGCCTGGTGTCACTTTAAAGAAGTAGTCCAGTTACACCTTTGTGGGCTTATAACTTGGCTTCTGAATGTCCTAGAGAGGTTAGGTTTGTTTTAGTGTACTCCAATCAACAGCCCCTACAACCACAAAAAGGAATGGAGTCATTAGCACTTAAGGTTTGTAAATGGCACCCAGAATTATGTTGCACGAAGCACAATTTCACATCATTCTGGGTCCATTTGTGTGAAAACAAGGTCCAATCAGGCTGAAATGCTACAAGAAGGTAGAATCTATTGAGTTGTAAGTGATCTGAACGTTTCAAGATGATCGCACATTCCTATAGGGGGTAAAACCATGTCCCAAAGGTCACCGGGCCTGGTGTCACTTTAAAGAAGTAGTGCAGTTACACCTTTGAGGGCTTATAACTTGGCTTCTGAATGTCCTAGAGAGATCAGGTTTGTTTTAGTGTACTCCAATCAACAGCCCCTACAACCTCAAAAAGGAATGGAGTCATTATTTCTTATGGTTTTTAAATCGCACCCAGAATTATGTTGCATGAAGCACAATTTCACATCATTCTGGGTTCATTTGTGTGAAAACAAGGTCCAATCAAGCTGAAATGTTACAGGAAGGTAGAATCTATTGAGTTGTAAGTGATCTGAACGTTTCATGATGATAGCACTTTCCTAAGGGGGTCAAACCATGTCCCAAAGGTCACCGGATCTGGTGTCCATTTAAAGAAGTAGTCCAGTTACACCTTTGTGGGCTTATAACTTGGCTTCTGAATGTCCTAGAGAGATCAGGTTTGTTTTAGTGTACTCCAATAAACATCCTCTATAACCTCAGAAAAGGAATGGAGTCATTAGCACTTATGGTTTTTAAATGGCACCCAGAATTATGCTGCACTAAGCACAATTTCACATCATTCTGGGTTCATTTGTGTGAAAACAAGGTCCAATCAGGCTGAAACGTTACAGGAAGGTAGAATCTATTGAGTTGTAAGTGATCTTAACGTTTCATGATGATAGCACTTTTCTAAGGGTGTCAAACCATGTCCCAAAGGTCACCGGATCTGGTGTCAATTTAAAGAAGTAGTCCAGTTACACATTTGTGGGCTCATAACTTGGCTTCTGAATGTCCTAGAGAGATCAGGTGTGTTTTAATGTACTCCAACCAACAGCCCCTACAACCACAAAAAGGAATGGAGTCATTAGCACTTATGGTTTTTAAATGGCACCCAGAATTATGTTGCACGAAGCACAATTTCACATCATTCTGGGTTCATTTGTGTGAAAACAAGGTCCAATCGGGCTGAAACGTTACAGGAAGGTAGAATCTATTGAGTTGTAAGTGATCTGAACGTTTCAAGATGATCGCACATTCCTATAGGGGGTCAAACCATGTCCCAAAGGTCACCGGGCCTGGTGTCACTTTAAAGAAGCCGTCCAGTTACACCTTTGTGGGCTTATAACATGGCTTCTGAATGTCCTAGAGAGGTTAGGTTTGTTTTAGTGTTCTCCAATCACCAGCCCCTACAACCACAAAAAGGAATGGAGTCATTAGCACTTATGGTTTGTAAATGGCACCCAGAATTATGTTGCACGAAGCACAATTTCACATCATTCTGGGTTCATTTGTGTGAAAACAAGGTCCAATCAGGCTGAAACGTTACAGTAAGGTAGAATCTATTGAGTTGTAAGTGATCTGAACGTTTCAAGATGATCGCACATTCCTATAGGGGGTAAAACCATGTCCCAAAGGTCACCGGGCCTGGTGTCACTTTAAAGAAGTAGTCCAGTTACTCCTTTGTGGGCTTATAACTTGGCTTCTGAATGTCCTAGAGAGGTTAGATTTGTTTTAGTGTACTCCAATCAACAGCCCCTACAACCACAAAAAGGAATGGAGTCATTAGCACTTATGAATTGTAAATGGCACCCAGAATTATGTTGCACGAAGCACAATTTCACATCATTCTGGGTTCATTTGTGTGAAAACAAGGTCCAATCAGGCTGAAACGTTACAGGAAGGTAGAATCTATTGAGATGTAAGAGATCTGAACGTTTCATGACGATAGCACTTTCCTAAGGGGGTCAAACCATGTCCCAAAGGTCACCGGATCTGGTGCCAATTTAAAGAAGTAGTCCAGTTACACATTTGTGGGCTTATAACTTGGCTTCTGAATGTCCTAGAGAGATCAGGTTTGTTTTAATGTACTCCAACCAACAGCCCCTACAACCACAAAAAGGAATGGAGTCATTAGCACTTATGGTTTGTAAATGGCACCCAGAATTATGTTGTACGAAGCACAATTTCACATCATTCTGGGTCCATTTGTGTGAAAACAAGGTCCAATAAGGCTGAAACGTTACAGGAAGGTAGAATCTATTGAGTTGTAAGTGATCTGAACGTTTCATGATGATAGCACTTTCCTAAGGGGGTCAAACCATGTCCCAAAGGTCACCGGATCTGGTGTCAATTTAAAGAAGTAGTTCAGTTACACATTTGTGGGCTTATAACTTGGCTTCTGAATGCCCTAGAGAGATCAGGTTTGTTTTAGTGTACTCCAATCAACAGCCCCTACAACCACAAAAAGGAATGGAGTCATTAGGACTTAAGGTTTGTAAATGGCACCCAGAATTATGTTGCACGAAGCACAATTTCACATCATTCTGGGTCCATTTGTGTGAAAAAAAGGTCCAATCAGGCTGAAACGCTACAAGAAGGTAGAATCTATTGAGTTGTAAGTGATCTGAACGTTTCAAGATGATCGCACATTCCTATAGGGGGTAAAACCATGTCCCAAAGGTCACCGGGCCTGGTGTCACTTTAAAGAAGTAGTCCAGTTACACCTTTGTGGGCTTATAACTTGGCTTCTGAATGTCCTAGAGAGGTCAGGTTTGTTTTAGTGTACTCCAATCAACAGCCCCTACAACCACAAAAAGGAATGGAGTCTTTAGCACTTATGGTTTGTAAATGGCACCCAGAATTATGTTGCACGAAGCACAATTTCACTTCATTCTGGGTCCATTTGTGTGAAAACAAGGTCCAATCAGGCTGAAACGTTACAGTAAGGTAGAATCTACTGATTTGTAAGTGATCTGATTGTTTCATGATGATAGCACTTTCCTAAGGGGGTCAAACCATGTCCCAAAGGTCACCGGATCTGTTGTCAATTTAAAGAAGTAGTCCAGTTACACATTTGTGGGCTTATAACTTGGCTTCCTAATGTCCTAGAGAGATCAGGTTTGTTTTAATGTACTCCAATCAACAGCCCCTACAACCACAAAAAGGAATGGAGTCATTAGCACTTATGGTTTGTAAATGGCACCCAAATTATGTTGCACGAAGCACAATTTCACATCATTCTGGGTCCATTTGTGTGAAAACAAGGTCCAATCAGGCTGAAACACTACAAAAAGGTAGAATCTATTCAGTTGTAAGTGATCTGAACGTTTCATGATGATCGCACATTCCTATAGGGGGTAAAACCATGTCCCAAAGGTCACCGGGCCTGGTGTCACTTTAAAGAAGTAGTCCAGTTACACCTTTGTGGGCTTATAACTTGGCTTCTGAATGTCCTAGAGAGGTTAGGTTTGTTTTAGTGTACTCCAATCAAAAGCCCCTACAACCACAAAAAGGAATGGAGTCATTAGCACTTATGGTTTTTAAATGGCACCCAGAATTATGTTGCACGAAGCACAATTTCACATCATTCTGGGTTCATTTGTGTGAAAACAAGGTCCAATCAGGCTGAAACGTTACAGGAAGGTAGAATCTATTGAGTTGTAAGTGATCTGAACGTTTCATGATGATAGCACTTTCCTAAGGGGGTCAAACCATGTCCCAAATGTCACCGGATCTGGTGTCAATTTAAAGAAGCAGTCCAGTTACACATTTGTGAGCTTATAACTTGGCTTCGGAATGTCCTAGAGAGATCAGGTTTGTTTTAATGTACTCCAATCAACAGCCCCTACAACTACAAAAAGGAATGGAGTCATTAGCACTTATGGTTTGTAAATGGCACCCAGAATTATGTTGCACGAAGCCCAATTTCACATCATTCTGGGTCCATTTGTGTGAAAACAAGGTCCAATCAGGCTGAAACGTTACAGGAAGGTAGAATCTATTGAGTTGTAAGTGATCTGAACGTTTCATGATGATAGCACTTTCCTAAGGGGGTCAAACCATGTCCCAAAGGTCACCGGATCTGGTGTCAATTTAAAGAAGTAGTTCAGTTACACATTTGTGGGCTTATAACTTGGCTTCTGAATGCCCTAGAGAGATCAGGTTTGTTTTAGTGTACTCCAATCAACAGCCCCTACAACCACAAAAAGGAATGGAGTCATTAGGACTTAAGGTTTGTAAATGGCACCCCGAATTATGTTGCACGAAGCACAATTTCACATCATTCTGGGTCCATTTGTGTGAAAAAAAGGTCCAATCAGGCTGAAACGCTACAAGAAGGTAGAATCTATTGAGTTGTAAGTGATCTGAACGTTTCAAGATGATCGCACATTCCTATAGGGGGTAAAACCATGTCCCAAAGGTCACCGGGCCTGGTGTCACTTTAAAGAAGTAGTCCAGTTACACCTTTGTGGGCTTATAACTTGGCTTCTGAATGTCCTAGAGAGGTCAGGTTTGTTTTAGTGTACTCCAATCAACAGCCCCTACAACCACAAAAAGGAATGGAGTCTTTAGCACTTATGGTTTGTAAATGGCACCCAGAATTATGTTGCACGAAGCACAATTTCACATCATTCTGGGTTCATTTGTGTGAAAACAAGGTCCAATCAGGCTGAAACGTTACAGGAATGTAGAATCTATTGAGTTGTAAGTGATCTGAACGTTTCATGATGATAGCACTTTCCTAAGGGGGTTAAACCATGTCCCAAATGTCACCGGATCTGGTGTCAATTTAAAGAAGTAGTCCAGTTACACATTTGTGGGCTTATAACTTGGCTTCTGAATGTCCTAGAGAAATCACGTTTGTTTTAGTGTACTCCAATCAACAGCCCCTACAACCACAAAAAGGAATGGAGTCTTTAGCACTTATGGTTTGTAAATGGCACCCAGAATTATGTTGCACGAAGCACAATTTCACTTCATTCTGGGTCCATTTGTGTGAAAACAAGGTCCAATCAGGCTGAAACGTTACAGGAAGGTAGAATCTATTGATTTATAAGTGATCTGATTGTTTCATGATGATAGCACTTTCCTAAGGGGGTCAAACCATGTCCCAAATGTCACCGGGCAAGGTGTCACTTTAAAGAAGTAGTCCAGTTACACCTTTGTGGGCTTATAACTTGGCTTCTGAATGTCCTAGAGAGGTTAGGTTTGTTTTAGTGTACTCCAATCAAAAGCCCCTACAACCACAAAAAGGAATGGAGTCATTAGCACTTATGGTTTGTAAATGGCACCCAGAATTATGTTGGACAAAGCACAATTTCACATCATTCTGTGTTCATTTGTGTGAAAACAAGGTCCAATAAGGCTGAAATGTTACAGGAAGGTAGAATCTATTGAGTTGTAAGCGATCTGAACGTTTCATGATGATAGCACTTTCCTAAGGGGGTCAAACCATGTCCCAAAGGTCACCGGATCTGGTGTCAATTTAAAGAAGTTGTCCAGTTACACATTTGTGGGCTTATAACTTGGCTTCTGAATGTCCTAGAGAGATCAGGTTTGTTTTAATGTGCTCCAATCAACAGCCCCTACAACCACAAAAAGGAATGGAGTCATTAGCACTCATGGTTTGTAAATGGCACCCAGAATTATGTTGAACGAAGCACAATTTCATATCATTCTGGGTCCATTTGTGTGAAAACAAGGTCCAATCAGGCTGAAATGCCACAAGAAGGTAGAATCTATTGAGTTGTAAGTGATCTGAACGTTTCATGATGATAGCAGTTTCCTAAGGGGGTCAAACCATGTCCCAAAGGTCACCGTATCTGGTGTCAATTTGAAGAAGTAGTCCAGTTACACCTTTGTGGGCTTATAACTTGGCTTCTGAATATCCTAGAGAGATCAGGTTTGTTTTAGTTTACTCCAATCAACATCCCCTACAACCTCAAAAAGGAATGGAGTCATTAGCACTTATGGTTTTTAAATGGCACCCAGAATTATGTTGCACGAAGCACAATTTCACGTCATTCTGGGTTCATTTGTGTGAAAACAAGGTCCAATCAGGCTGAAACGTTACAGGAAGGTAGAATCTATTGAGTTGTAAGTGATCTGAACGTTTCATGATGATAGCACTTTCCTAAGGGGGTCAAACCATGTCCCAAAGGTCACCGGATCTGGTGTATATTTAAAGAAGTAGTCCAGTTACACATTTGTGGGCTTATAACTTGGCTTCTGAATGTCCTAGAGAGATCAGGTTTGTTTTAGTGTACTCCAATCAACAGCCCCTACAACCACAAAAAGGAATGGAGTCATTAGCACTTAAGGTTTGTAAATGGCACCCAGAATTATGTTGCACGAAGCACAATTTCACATCATTCTGGGTCCATTTGTGTGAAAACAAGGTCCAATCAGGCTGAAACGCTACAAGAAGGTAGAACCTATTGAGTTGTAAGTGATCTGAACGTTTCAAGATGATCGCACATTCCTATAGGGGGTAAAACCATGTCCCAAAGGTCACCGGGCCTGGTGTCTCTTTAAAGAAGTAGTCCAGTTACACCTTTGTGGGCTTATAACTTGGCTTCTGAATGTCCTAGAGAGGTTAGGTTTGTTTTAGTGTACTCCAATCAACAGCCCCTACAACCACAAAAAGGAATGGAGTCATTAGCCTTATGGTTTGTAAATGGCACCCAGAATTATGTTGCACGAAGCACAATTTCACATCATTCTGGGTTCATTTGTGTGAAAACAATGTCCAATCAGGCTGAAACGTTACAGGAAGGTAGAATCTATTGAGTTGTAAGTGATCTGAACGTTTCATGATGATAGCACTTTCCTAAGGGGATCAAACCATGTCCCAAAGGTCACCGGATCTGGTGTATATTTAAAGAAGTAGTCCAGTTACACATTTGTGGGCTTATAACTTGGCTTCTGAATGTCCTAGAGGGATCAGGTTTGTTTTAGTGTACTCCAATCAACAGCCCCTACAACCACAAAAAGGAATGGAGTCATTAGCACTTAAGGTTTGTAAATGGCACCCAGAATTATGTTGCACGAAGCACAATTTCACATCATTCTGGGTCCATTTGTGTGAAAACAAGGTCCAATCAGGCTGAAACGCTACAAGAAGGTAGAACCTATTGAGTTGTAAGTGATCTGAACGTTTCAAGATGATCGCACATTCCTATAGGGGGTAAAACCATGTCCCAAAGGTCACCGGGCCTGGTGTCTCTTTAAAGAAGTAGTCCAGTTACACCTTTGTGGGCTTATAACTTGGATTCTGAATGTCCTAGAGAGGTTAGGTTTGTTTTAGTGTACTCCAATCAACATCCCCTACAACCACAAAAAGGAATGGAGTCATTAGCCTTATGGTTTGTAAATGGCACCCAGAATTATGTTGCACGAAGCACAATTTCACATCATTCTGGGTTCATTTGTGTGAAAACAAGGTCCAATCAGGCTGAAACGTTACAGGAAGGTAGAATCTATTGAGTTGTAAGTGATCTGAACGTTTCATGATGATAGCACTTTCCTAAGGGGGTCAAACCATGTCCCAAAGGTCACCGGATCTGGTGTCAATTTAAAGAAGTAGTCCAGTTACACATTTGTGGGCTTATAACTTGGCTTCTGAATGTCCTAGAGAGGTTAGGTTTGTTTTAGTGTACTCCAATCAACAGCCCCTACAACCACAAAAAGGAATGGAGTCATTAGCACTTAAGGTTTGTAAATGGCACCCAGAATTATGTTGCACGAAGCACAATTTCACATCATTCTGGGTCCATTTGTGTGAAAACAAGGTCCAATC
The DNA here is from genome assembly GCF_043380555.1 of Nothobranchius furzeri. Classification (NCBI taxonomy): domain Eukaryota; kingdom Metazoa; phylum Chordata; class Actinopteri; order Cyprinodontiformes; family Nothobranchiidae; genus Nothobranchius; species Nothobranchius furzeri. Next base: position 34,669,095 of record NC_091742.1, read on the forward strand.
AGGCTGAAACGCTACAAGAAGGTAGAATCTATTGAGTTGTAAGTTATCTGAACGTTTCAAGATGATCGCACATTCCTAAAGGGGGTGAAACCATGTCCCAAAGGTCACCGGGCCTGGTGTCACTTTAAAGAAGTAGTCCAGTTACACCTTTGTGGGCTTATAACTTGGCTTCTGAATGTCCTAGAGAGGTTAGGTTTGTTTTAGTGTTCTCCAATCAAAAGCCCCTACAACCACAAAAAGGAATGGAGTCATTGGCACTCATGGTTTGTAAATGGCACCCAGAATTATGCTGCACAAAGCAAAATTTCACATCATTCTGGGTTCATTTGTGTGAAAACAAGGTCCAATCAGGCTGAAACGTAACAGGAAGGTAGAATCTATTGAGTTGTAAGTGATCTGAACGTTTCATGATGATAGCACTTTCCTAAGGGGGTCAAACCATGTCCCAAAGGTCACCGGATCTGGTGTCAATTTAAAGTAGTCCAGTTACACATTTGTGGGCTTATAACTTGGCTTCTGAATGTCCTAGAGAGACCAGGTTTGTTTTAATGTACTCCAATCAACAGCCCCTACAACCACAAAAAGGAATGGAGTCATTAGCACTTATGGTTTGTAAACGGCACCCAGAATTATGTTGCACGAAGCACAATTTCACATCATTCTGGGTTCATTTGTGTGAAAACAAGGTCCAATCAGGCTGAAACGTTACAGGAAGGTAGAATCTATTGAGTTGAAAGTGATCTGAACGTTTCATGATGATAGCACTTTCCTAAGGGGGTCAAACCATGTCCCAAAGGTCACCGGATCTGGTGTATATTTAAAGAAGTAGTCCAGTTACACATTTGTGGGCTTATAACTTGGCTTCTGAATGTCCTAGAGAGATCAGGTTTGTTTTAGTGTACTCCAATCAACAGCCCCTACAACCACAAAAAGGAATAGAGTCATTAGCACTTAAGGTTTGTAAATGGCACCCAGAATTATGTTGCACGAAGCACAATTTCACATCATTCTGGGTCCATTTGTGTGAAAACAAGGTCCAATCAGGCTGAAACGTTACAGGAAGGTAGAATCTATTGAGTTGTAAGTGATCTGAACGTTTCATGATGATCGCACATTCCTAAGGGGATCAAACCATGTCCCAAAGGTCACCGGATCTGGTGTCAATTTAAAGAAGTAGTCCAGTTACACATTTGTGGGCTTATAACTTGGCTTTTGAATGTCCTAGAGAGATCAGGTTTGTTTTAGTGTACTCCAATTAACAGCCCCTACAACCACAAAAAGGAATGGAGTCATTAGCACTTAAGGTTTGTAAATGGCACCCAGAATTATGTTGCACGAAGCACAATTTCACATCATTCTGGGTCAATTTGTGTGAAAACAAGGTCCAATCAGGCTGAAACGCTACAAGAAGGTAGAATTTATTGAGTTGTAAGTGATCTGAACGTTTCATGATGATCGCACATTCCTATAGGGGGTCAAACCATGTCCCAAAGGTCACCGGGCCTGGTGTCACTTTAAAGAAGTAGTCCAGTTACACCTTTGAGGTCTTATAACTTGGCTTCTGAATGTCCTAGAGAGATCAGGTTTGTTTTAGTGTACTCCAATCAACAGCCCCTACAACCTCAAAAAGGAATGGAGTCATTAGCACTTATGGTTTTTAAATGGCACCCAGAATTATGTTGCACGAAGCACAATTTCACATCATTCTGGGTTCATTTGTGTGAAAACAAGGTCCAATAAGGCTGAAATGTTACAGGAAGGTAGAATCTATTGAGTTGTAAGTGATCTGAACGTTTCATGATGATAGCACTTTCCTAAGGGGGTCAAACCATGTCCCAAAGGTCACCGGATCTGGTGTCAATTTAAAGAAGTAGTCCAGTTACACCTTTGTGGGCTTATAACTTGGCTTCTGAATGTCCTAGAGAGATCAGGTTTGTTTTAGTATACTCCAATCAACAGCCCCTACAACCACAAAAAGGAATGGAGTCATTAGCACTTATGGTTTTTAAATGGCACCCAGAATTATGTTGCACGAAGCACAATTTCACATCATTCTGGGTTCATTTGTGTGAAAACAAGGTCCAATCAGGCTGAAACGTTACAGGAAGGTAGAATCTATTGAGTTGTAAGTGATCTGAACGTTTCATCATGATAGCACTTTCCTAAGGGGGTCAAACCATGTCCCAAAGGTCACCGGATCTGGTGTCAATTTAAAGAAGTAGTCCAGTTACACATTTGTGGGCTTATAACTTGGCTTCTGAATGTTGTAGAGAGATCAGGTTTGTTTTAATGTACTCCAATCAACAGCCCCTACAACCACAAAAAGGAATGGAGTCATTAGCACTTATGGTTTGTAAATGGCACCCAGAATTATGTTGCACGAAGCACAATTTCACATCATTCTGGGTTCATTTGTGTGAAAACAAGGTCGATTCAGGCTGAAACGCTACAAGAAGGTAGAATCTATTGAGTTGTAAGTGATCTGAACGTTTCATGATGATAGAACTTTCCTAAGGGGGTCAAACCATGTCCCAAAGGTCACCGGACCTGGTGTCACTTTAAAGAAGTAGTCCAGTTACACCTTTGTGGGCTTATAACTTGGCTTCTGAATGTCCTAGAGAGATCAGGTTTGTTTGAATGTACTCTAATCAACAGCCCCTACAACCACAAAAAGGAATTGAGTCATTAGCACTTATGGTTTGTAAATGGCACCCAGAATTATGTTGCACGAAGCACAATTTCACATCATTCTGGGTCCATTTGTGTGAAAACAAGGTCCAATCAGGCTGAAACGCTACAAGAAGGTAGAATCAATTGAGTTGTAAGTGATCTGAACGTTTCAAGATGATCACACATTCCTATAGGTGGTAAAACCATGTCCCAAAGGTCACCGGGCCTTGTGTCACTTTAAAGAAGTAGTCCAGTTACACCTTTGTGGGCTTATTACTTGGCTTCTGAATGTCCTAGAGAGGTTAGATTTGTTTTAGTGTACTCCAATCAACAGCCCCTACAACCACAAAAAGGAATGGAGTCATTAGCACTTATGGTTTGTAAATGGCACCCAGAATTATGTTGCACGAAGCACAATTTCACATCATTCTGGGTTCATTTGTGTGAAAACAAGGTCCAATCAGGCTGAAACGTTACAGGAAGGTAGAATCTATTGAGTTGTAAGTGATCTGAACGTTTCATGATGAAGGCATTTTCCTAAGGGGGGTCAAACCATGTCCCAAAGGTCACCGGATCTGGTGTAAATTTAAAGAAGTAGTCCAGTTACACATTTGTGGGCTTATAACTTGGCTTCTGAATGTCCTAGAGAGATCAGGTTTGTTTTAGTGTACTCCAATCAACATCCTCTACAACCTCAAAAAGGAATGGAGTCATTAGCACTTATGGTTTTTAAATGGCACCCAGAATTATGCTGCACTAAGCACAATTTCACATCATTCTGGGTTCATTTGTGTGAAAACAAGGTCCAATCAGGCTGAAACGTTACAGGAAGGTAGAATCTATTGAGTTGTAAGTGATCTGAACGTTTCATGATGATAGCACTTTCCTAAGGGTGTCAAACCATGTCCCAAAGGTCACCGGATCTGGTGTCAATTTAAAGAAGTAGTCCAGTTACACATTTGTGGGCTCATAACTTGGCTTCTGAATGTCCTAGAGAGATCAGGTGTGTTTTAATGTACTCCAACCAACAGCCCCTACAACCACAAAAAGGAATGGAGTCATTAGCACTTATGTTCTGTAAATGGCACCCAGAATTATGTTGCACGAAGCACAATTTCACATCATTCTGGGTCCATTTGTGTGAAAACAAGGTCCAATAAGGCTGAAACGTTACAAGAAGGTAGAATCTATTGAGTTGTAAGTGATCTGAACGTTTCATGATGATCGCACATTCCTATAGGGGGTCAAACCATGTCCCAAAGGTCACCGGGCCTGGTGTCACTTTAAAGAAGTAGTCCAGTTACACCTTTGAGGGCTTATAACTTGGCTTCTGAATATCCTAGAGAGATCAGGTTTGTTTTAGTGTACTCCAATCAACAGCACCTACAACCTCAAAAAGGAATGGAGTCATTAGCACTTATGGTTTTTAAATGGCACCCAGAATTATGTTGCACGAAGCACAATTTCACATCATTCTGGGTTCATTTGTGTGAAAACAAGGTCCAATCAGGCTGAAATGTTACAGGAAGGTAGAATCTATTGAGTTGTAAGTGATCTGAACGTTTCATGATGATAGCACTTTCCTAAGGGGGTCAAACCATGTCCCAAAGGTCACCGGATCTGGTGTCAATTTAAAGAAGTAGTCCAGTTACACATTTGTGGGCTTATAACTTGGCTTCTGAATGTCCTAGAGAGATCAGGTTTGTTTTAGTGTACTCCAATCAACATCCTCTATAACCTCAAAAAGGAATGGAGTCATTAGCACTTATGGTTTTTAAATGGCACCCAGAATTATGCTGCACTAAGCACAATTTCACATCATTCTGGGTTCATTTGTGTGAAAACAAGAACCAATCAGGCTGAAACGTTACAGGAAGGTAGAATCTATTGAGTTGTAAGTGATCTGAACGTTTCATGATGATAGCACTTTCCTAAGGGTGTCAAACCATGTCCCAAAGGTCACCGGATCTGGTGTCAGTTTAAAGAAGTAGTCCAGTTACACATTTGTGGGCTCATAACTTGGCTTCTGAATGTCCTAGAGAGATCAAGTGTGTTTTAATGTACTCCAACCAACAGCCCCTACAACCACAAAAAGGAATGGAGTCATTAGCACTTATGTTTTGTAAATGGCACCCAGAATTATGTTGCACGAAGCACAATTTCACATCATTCTGGGTCCATTTGTGTGAAAACAAGGTCCAATAAGGCTGAAACGTTACAAGAAGGTAGAATCTATTGAGTTGTAAGTGATCTGAACGTTTCATGATGATCGCACATTCCTATAGGGGGTCAAACCATGTCTCAAAGGTCACCGGGCCTGGTGTCACTTTAAAGATGTAGTCCAGTTAGACCTTTGAGGGCTTATAACTTGGCTTCTGAATATCCTAGAGAGATCAGGTTTGTTTTAGTGTACTCCAATCAACAGCCCCTAAAACCTCAAAAAGGAATGGAGTCATTAGCACTTATGGTTTTTAAATGGCACCCAGAATTATGTTGCACGAAGCACAATTTCACATCATTCTGGGTTCATTTGTGTGAAAACAAGGTCCAATCAGGCTGAAATGTTACAGGAAGGTAGAATCTATTGAGTTGTAAGTGATCTGAACGTTTCATGATGATAGCACTTTCCTAAGGGGGTCAAACCATGTCCCAAAGGTCACCGGATCTGGTGTCAATTTAAAGAAGTAGTCCAGTTACACCTTAGTGGGCTTATAACTTGGCTTCTGAATGTCCTAGAGAGATCAGGTTTGTTTTAGTATACTCCAATAAACAGCCCCTACAACCACAAAAAGGAATGGAGTCATTAGCACTTATGGTTTTTAAATGGCACCCAGAATTATGTTGCACGAAGCACAATTTCACATCATTCTGGGTTCATTTGTGTGAAAACAAGGTCCAATCAGGCTGAAACGTTACAGGAAGGTAGAATCTATTGAGTTGTAAGTGATCTGAACGTTTCATGATGATAGCGCTTTCCTAAGGGGGTCAAACCATGTCCCAAAGGTCACCGGGCCTGGTGTCACTTTAAAGAAGTAGTCCAGTTACACCCTTGTGGGCTTATAACTTGGCTTCTGAATGTCCTAGAGAGGTTAGGTTTGTTTTAGTGTACTCCAATCAACAGCCCCTACAATCACAAAAAGGAATGGAGTCATTAGCACTTAAGGTTTGTAAATGGCACCCAGAATTATGTTGCACGAAGCACAATTTCACATCATTCTGGGTCCATTTGTGTGAAAACAAGGTCCAATCAGGCTGAAACGCTACAAGAAGGTAGAATCTATTGAGTTGTAAGTGATCTGAACGTTTCAAGATGATCGCACATTCCTATAGTGGGTAAAACCATGTCCCAAAGGTCACCGGGCCTGGTGTCACTTTAAAGAAGTAGTCCAGTTACACCTTTGAGGGCTTATAACATGGCTTCTGAATGTCCTAGAGAGGTTAGGTTTGTTTTAGTGTTCTCCAATCACCAGCCCCTACAACCACAAAAAGGAATGGAGTCATTAGCACTTATGGTTTGTAAATGGCACCCAGAATTATGTTGCACGAAGCACAATTTCACATCATTCTGGGTTCATTTGTGTGAAAACAAGGTCCAATCAGGCTGAAACGTTACAGGAAGGTTGAATCTATTGAGTTGTAAGTGATCTGAACGTTTCATGATGATAGCACATTCCTAAGGGGGTCAAACCATGTCCCAAAGGTCACCGGATCTGGTGTCAATTTAAAGAAGTAGTCCAGTTACACATTTGTGGGCTTATAACTTGGCTTCTGAATGTCCTAGAGAGATCAGGTTTGTTTTAGTGTACTCCAATCAACAGCCCCTACAACCACAAAAAGGAATGGAGTCATTAGCACTTATGGTTTGTAAATGGCACCCAGAATTATGTTGCACGAAGCACAATTTCACATCATTCTGGGTCCATTTGTGTGAAAACAAGGTCCAATCAGGCTGAAACGCTACAAGAAGGTAGAATCAATTGAGTTGTAAGTGATCTGAACGTTTCAAGATGATCGCACATTCCTATAGGGGGTAAAACCATGTCCCAAAGGTCACCGGGCCTGGTGTCACTTTAAAGAAGTAGTCCAGTTACTCCTTTGTGGGCTTATAACTTGGCTTCTGAATGTCCTAGAGAGGTTAGATTTGTTTTAGTGTACTCCAATCAACAGCCCCTACAACCACAAAAAGGAATGGAGTCATTAGCACTTATGAATTGTAAATGGCACCCAGAATTATGTTGCACGAAGCACAATTTCACATCATTCTGGGTTCATTTGTGTGAAAACAAGGTCCAATCAGGCTGAAACGTTACAGGAAGGTAGAATCTATTGAGATGTAAGTGATCTGAACGTTTCATGATGATAGCCCTTTCCTAAGGGGGTCAAACCATGTCCCAAAGGTCACCGGATCTGGTGCCAATTTAAAGAAGTAGTCCAGTTACACATTTGTGGGCTTATAACTTGGCTTCTGAATGTCCTAGAGAGATCAGGTTTGTTTTAATGTACTCCAACCAACAGCCCCTACAACCACAAAAAGGAATGGAGTCATTAGCACTTATGGTTTGTAAATGGCACCCAGAATTATGTTGTACGAAGCACAATTTCACATCATTCTGGGTCCATTTGTGTGAAAACAAGGTCCAATAAGGCTGAAACGTTACAAGAAGGTAGAATCTATTGAGTTGTAAGTGATTTGAACGTTTCATGATGATCGCACATTCCTATAGGGGGTCAAACCATGTCCCAACGGTCACCGGGCCTGGTGTCACTTTAAAGAAGTAGTCCAGTTACACCTTTGAGGGCTTATAACTTGGCTTCTGAATATCCTAGAGAGATCAGGTTTGTTTTAGTGTACTCCAATCAACAGCCCCTACAACCTCAAAAAGGAATGGAGTCATTAGCACTTATGGTTTTTAAATGGCATCCAGAATTATGTTGCACGAAGCACAATTTCACATTATTCTGGGTTCATTTGTGTGAAAACAAGGTCCAATCAGGCTGAAATGTTACAGGAAGGTAGAATCTATTGAGTTGTAAGTGATCTGAACGTTTCATGATGATAGCACTTTCCTAAGGGGGTCAAACCATGTCCCAAATGTCACCGGATCTGTTGTCAATTTAAAGAAGTAGTCCAGTTAAACATTTGTGGGCTTATAACTTGGCTTCTGAATGTCCTAGAGAGATCAGGTTTGTTTTAGTATACTACAATCAACAGCCCCTACAACCACAAAAAGGAATGGAGTCATTAGCACTTATGGTTTTTAAATGGCACCCAGAATTATGTTGCACGAAGCACAATTTCACATCATTCTGGGTTCATTTGTGTGAAAACAAGGTCAAATAGGGCTGAAACGTTACAGGAAGGTAGAATCTATTGAGTTGTAAGTGATCTGAACGTTTCAAGATGATCGCACATTCCTATAGGGGGTCAAACCATGTCCCAAAGGTCACCGGGCCTGGTGTCACTTTAAAGAAGCAGTCCAGTTACACCTTTGTGGGCTTATAACATGGCTTCTGAATGTCCTAGAGAGGTTAGGTTTGTTTTAGTGTTCTCCAATCACCAGCCCCTACAACCACAAAAAGGAATGGAGTCATTAGCACTTATGGTTTGTAAATGGCACCCAGAATTATGTTGCACGAAGCACAATTTCACATCATTCTGGGTTCATTTGTGTGAAAACAAGGTCCAAACAGGCTGAAACGTTACAGGAAGGTAGAATCTATTGAGTTGTAAGTGATCTGAACGTTTCATGATGATAGCACTTTCCTAAGGGGGTCAAACCATGTCCCAAAGGTCACCGGGCCTGGTGTCACTTTAAAGAAGCAGTCCAGTTACACCTTTGTGGGCTTACAACTTGGCTTCTGAATGTCCTAGAGAGGTTAGGTTTGTTTTAGTGTACTCCAATCAACAGCCCCTACAACCACAAAAAGGAATGGAGTCATTAGCACTTAAGGTTTGTAAATGGCACCCAGAATTATGTTGCACGAAGCACAATTTCACATCATTCTGGGTCCATTTGTGTGAAAACAAGGTCCAATCAGGCTGAAACGCTACAAGAAGGTAGAATCTATTGAGTTGTAAGTGATCTGAACGTTTCAAGATGATCGCACATTCCTATAGGGGGTAAAACCATGTCCCAAAGGTCACCGGGCCTGGTGTCACTTTAAAGAAGTAGTCCAGTTACACCTTTGAGGGCTTATAACTTGGCTTCTGAATGTCCTAGAGAGATCAGGTTTGTTTTAGTGTACTCCAATCAACAGCCCCTACAACCACAAAAAGGAATGGAGTCATTAGCACTTATGGTTTTTAAATGGCACCCAGATTTATGTTGCACGAAGCACAATTTCACATCATTCTGGGTTCATTTGTGTGAAAACAAGGTCCAATCAGGCTGAAATGTTACAGGAAGGTAGAATCTATTGAGTTGTAAGTGATCTGAACGTTTCATGATGATAGCACTTTCCTAAGGGGGTCAAACCATGTCCCAAAGGTCACCGGATCTGGTGTCAATTTAAAGAAGTAGTCCAGTTACACCTTTGTGGGCTTATAACTTGGCTTCTGAATGTCCTAGAGAGATCAGGTTTGTTTTAGTATACTCCAATCAACAGCCCCTACAACCACAAAAAGGAATGGAGTCATTAGCACTTAAGGTTTGTAAATGGCACCCAGAATTATGTTGCACGAAGCACAATTTCACATCATTCTGGGTTCATTTGTGTGAAAACAAGGTCCAATCAGGCTGAAACGTTACAGGAAGGTAGAATCTATTGAGTTGTAAGTGATCTGAACGTTTCATCATGATAGCACTTTCCTAAGGGGGTCAAACCATGTCCCAAAGGTCACCGGATCTGGTGTCAATTTAAAGAAGTAGTCCAGTTACACATTTGTGGGCTTATAACTTGGCTTCTGAATGTCCTAGAGAGATCAGGTTTGTTTTAGTGTACTCCAATCAACAGCCCCTACAACCACAAAAAGGAATGGAGTCATTAGCACTTATGGTTTGTAAATGGCACCCAGAATTATGTTGCACGAAGCACAATTTCACATCATTCTGGGTTCATTTGTGTGAAAACAAGGTCAAATAGGGCTGAAACGTTACAGGAAGGTAGAATCTATTGAGTTGTAAGTGATCTGAACGTTTCAAGATGATTGCACATTCCTATAGGGGGTCAAACCATGTCCCAAAGGTCACCGGGCCTGGTGTCACTTTAAAGAAGCAGTCCAGTTACACCTTTGTGGGCTTATAACATGGCTTCTGAATGTCCTAGAGAGGTTAGGTTTGTTTTAGTGTTCTCCAATCACCAGCCCCTACAACCACAAAAAGGAATGGAGTCATTAGCACTTATGGTTTGTAAATGGCACCCAGAATTATGTTGCACGAAGCACAATTTCACATCATTCTGGGTTCATTTGTGTGAAAACAAGGTCCAATCAGGCTGAAACGTTACAGGAAGGTAGAATCTATTGAGTTGTAAGTGATCTGAACGTTTCATGATGATAGCACTTTCCTAAGGGGGTCAAACCATGTCCCAAAGGTCACCGGGCCTGGTGTCACTTTAAAGAAGTAGTCCAGTTACACCTTTGTGGGCTTATAACTTGGCTTCTGAATGTCCTAGAGAGGTTAGGTTTGTTTTAGTGTACTCCAATCAACAGCCCCTACAACCACAAAAAGGAATGGAGTCATTAGCACTTAAGGTTTGTAAATGGCACCCAGAATTATGTTCCACGAAGCACAATTTCACATCATTCTGGGTCCATTTGTGTGAAAACAAGGTCCAATCAGGCTGAAACGCTACAAGAAGGTAGAATCTATTGAGTTGTAAGTGATCTGAACGTTTCAAGATGATCGCACATTCCTATAGGGGGTAAAACCATGTCCCAAAGGTCACCGGGCCTGGTGTCACTTTAAAGAAGTAGTCCAGTTACACCTTTGAGGGCTTATAACTTGGCTTCTGAATGTCCTAGAGAGATCAGGTTTGTTTTAGTGTACTCCAATCAACAGCCCCTACAACCACAAAAAGGAATGGAGTCATTAGCACTTAAGGTTTGTAAATGGCACCCAGAATTATGTTGCACGAAGCACAATTTCACATCATTCTGGGTCCATTTGTGTGAAAACAAGGTCCAATCAGGCTGAAACGCTACAAGACGGTAGAATCTATTGAGTTGTAAGTGATCTGAACGTTTCAAGATGATCGCACATTCCTATAGTGGGTAAAACCATGTCCCAAAGGTCACCGGGCCTGGTGTCACTTTAAAGAAGTAGTCCAGTTACACCTTTGAGGGCTTATAACATGGCTTCTGAATGTCCTAGAGAGGTTAGGTTTGTTTTAGTGTTCTCCAATCACCAGCCCCTACAACCACAAAAAGGAATGGAGTCATTAGCACTTATGGTTTGTAAATGGCACCCAGAATTATGTTGCACGAAGCACAATTTCACATCATTCTGGGTTCTTTTGTGTGAAAACAAGGTCCAATCAGGCTGAAACGTTACAGGAAGGTTGAATCTATTGAGTTGTAAGTGATCTGAACGTTTCATGATGATAGCACTTTCCTAAGGGGGTCAAACCATGTCCCAAAGGTCACCGGGCCTGGTGTCACTTTAAAGAAGTAGTCCAGTTACACGTTTGTGGGCTTATAACTTGACTTCTGAATGTCCTAGAGAGGTTAGGTTTGTTTTAGTGTACTCCAATCAACAGCCCCTACAACCACAAAAAGGAATGGAGTCATTAGCACTTAAGGTTTGTAAATGGCACCCAGAATTATGTTGCACGAAGCACAATTTCACATCATTCTGGGTCCATTTGTGTGAAAACAAGGTCCAATCAGGCTGAAACGCTACAAGAAGGTAGAATCTATTGAGTTGTAAGTGATCTGAACGTTTCAAGATGATCGCACATTCCTATAGGGGGTAAAACCATGTCCCAAAGGTCACCGGGCCTGGTGTCACTTTAAAGAAGTAGTCCAGTTACACCTTTCAGGGCTTATAACTTGGCTTCTGAATGTCCTAGAGAGATCAGGTTTGTTTTAGTGTACTCCAATCAACAGCCCCTACAACCTCAAAAAAGAATGGAGTCATTAGCACTTATGGTTTTTAAATCGCACCCAGAATTATGTTGCATGAAGCACAATTTCACATCATTCTGGGTTCATTTGTGTGAAAACAAGGTCCAATCAGGCTGAAATGTTACAGGAAGGTAGAATCTATTGAGTTGTAAGTGATCTGAACGTTTCATGATGATAGCACTTTCCTAAGGGGGTCAAACCATGTCCCAAAGGTCACCGGATCTGGTGTCCATTTAAAGAAGTAGTCCAGTTACACCTTTGTGGGCTTATAACTTGGCTTCTGAATGTCCTAGAGAGATCAGGTTTGTTTTAGTATACTCCAATCAACAGCCCCTACAACCACCAAAAGGAATGGAGTCATTAGCACTTATGGTTTTTAAATGGCACCCAGAATTATGTTGCACGAAGCACAATTTCACATCATTCTGGGTTCATTTGTGTGAAAACAAGGTCCAATCAGGCTGAAACGTTACAGGAAGGTAGAATCTATTGAGTTGTAAGTGATCTGAACGTTTCATCATGATAGCACTTTCCTAAGGGGGTCAAACCATGTCCCAAAGGTCACCGGATCTGGTGTCAATTTAAAGAAGTAGTCCAGTTACACATTTGTGGGCTTATAACTTGGCTTCTGAATGTCCTAGAGAGATCAGGTTTGTTTTAGTGTACTCCAATCAACAGCCCCTACAACCACAAAAAGGAATGGAGTCATTAGCACTTATGGTTTGTAAATGGCACCCAGAATTATGTTGCACGAAGCACAATTTCACATCATTCTGGGTTCATTTGTGTGAAAACAAGGTCCAATCAGGCTGAAACGTTACAGGAAGGTTGAATCTATTGAGTTGTAAGTGATCTGAACGTTTCATGATGTAGCACTTTCCTAAGGGGGTCAAACCATGTCCCAAAGGTCACCGGGCCTGGTGTCACTTTAAAGAAGTAGTCCAGTTACACCTTTGTGGGCTTATAACTTGGCTTCTGAATGTCCTAGAGAGGTTAGGTTTGTTTTAGTGTACTCGAATCAACAGCCCCTACAACCACAAAAAGGAATGGAGTCATTAGCACTTAAGGTTTGTAAATGGCACCCAGAATTATGTTGCATGAAGCACAATTTCACATCATTCTGGGTCCATTTGTGTGAAAACAAGGTCCAATCAGGCTGAAACGCTACAAGAAGGTAGAATCTATTGAGTTGTAAGTGATCTGAACGTTTCAAGATGATCGCACATTCCTATGGGGGGTAAAACCATGTCCCAAAGGTCACCGGGCCTGGTGTCACTTTAAAGAAGTAGTCCAGTTACACCTTTGAGGGCTTATAACTTGGCTTCTGAATGTCCTAGAGAGATCAGGTTTGTTTTAGTGTACTCCAATCAACAGCCCCTACAACCTCAAAAAGGAATGGAGTCATTAGCACTTATGGTTTTTAAATCGCACCCAGAATTATGTTGCATGAAGCACAATTTCACATCATTCTGGGTTCATTTGTGTGAAAACAAGGTCCAATCAGGCTGAAATGTTACAGGAAGGTAGAATCTATTGAGTTTTAAGTGATCTGAACGTTTCATGATGATAGCACTTTCCTAAGGGGGTCAAACCATGTCCCAAAGGTCACCGGATCTGGTGTCCATTTAAAGAAGTAGTCCAGTTACACCTTTGTGGGCTTATAACTTGGCTTCTGAATGTCCTAGAGAGATCAGGTTTGTTTTAGTATACTCCAATCAACAGCCCCTACAACCACAAAAAGGAATGGAGTCATTAGCACTTATGGTTTTTAAATGGCACCCAGAATTATGTTGCACGAAGCACAATTTCACATCATTCTGGGTTCATTTGTGTGAAAACAAGGTCCAATCAGGCTGAAACGTTACAGGAAGGTAGAATCTATTGAGTTGTATGTGATCTGAACGTTTCATCATGATAGCACTTTCCTAAGGGGGTCAAACCATGTCCCAAAGGTCACCGGATCTGGTGTCAATTTAAAGAAGTAGTCCAGTTACACATTTGTGGGCTTATAACTTGGCTTCTGAATGTCCTAGAGAGATCAGGTTTGTTTTAGTGTACTCCAATCAACAGCCCCTACAACCACAAAAAGGAATGGAGTCATTAGCACTTATGGTTTGTAAATGGCACCCAGAATTATGTTGCACGAAGCACAATTTCACATCATTCTGGGTCCATTTGTGTGAAAACAAGGTCCAATCAGGCTGAAACGCTACAAGAAGGTAGAATCAATTGAGTTGTAAGTGATCTGAACGTTTCAAGATGATCGCACATTCCTATAGGGGGTAAAACCATGTCCCAAAGGTCACCGGGCCTGGTGTCACTTTAAAGAAGTAGTCCAGTTACTCCTTTGTGGGCTTATAACTTGGCTTCTGAATGTCCTAGAGAGGTTAGGTTTGTTTTAGTGTACTCCAATCAACAGCCCCTACAACCACAAAAAGAAATGGAGTCATTAGCACTTATGAATTGTAAATGGCACCCAGAATTATGTTGCACGAAGCACAATTTCACATCATTCTGGGTTCATTTGTGTGAAAACAAGGTCCAATCAGGCTGAAACGTTACAGGAAGGTAGAATCTATTGAGTTGTAAGTGATCTGAACGTTTCATAATGATAGCACTTTCCTAAGGGGGTCAAACCATGTCCCAAAGGTCACCGGATCTGGTGTCAATTTAAAGAAGTAGTCCAGTTAAACCTTTGTGGGCTTATAACTTGGCTTCTGAATGTCCTAGAGAGATCAGGTTTGTTTTAGTATACTCCAATCAACAGCCCCTACAACCACAAAAAGGAATGGAGTCATTAGCACTTATGGTTTTTAAATGGCACCCAGAATTATGTTGCACGAAGCACAATTTCACATCATTCTGGGTTCATTTGTGTGAAAACAAGGTCAAATAGGGCTGAAACGTTACAGGAAGGTAGAATCTATTGAGTTGTAAGTGATCTGAACGTTTCATGATGATAGCACTTTCCTAAGGGGGTCAAACCATGTCCCAAAGGTCACCGGGCCTGGTGTCACTTTAAAGAAGTAGTCCAGTTACACCTTTGTGGGCTTATAACTTGGCTTCTGAATGTCCTAGAGAGGTTAGGTTTGTTTTAGTGTACTCCAATCAACAGCCCCTACAACCACAAAAAGAAATGGAGTCATTAGCACTTATGAATTGTAAATGGCACCCAGAATTATGTTGCACGAAGCACAATTTCACATCATTCTGGGTTCATTTGTGTGAAAACAAGGTCCAATCAGGCTGAAACTTTACAGGAAGGTAGAATCTATTGAGTTGTAAGTGATCTGAACGTTTCATAATGATAGCACTTTCCTAAGGGGGTCAAACCATGTCCCAAAGGTCACCGGATCTGGTGTCAATTTAAAGAAGTAGTCCAGTTAAACCTTTGTGGGCTTATAACTTGGCTTCTGAATGTCCTAGAGAGATCAGGTTTGTTTTAGTGTACTCCAATCAACAGCCCCTACAACCACAAAAAGGAATGGAGTCATTAGCACTTATGGTTTTTAAATGGCACCCAGAATTATGTTGCACGAAGCACAATTTCACATCATTCTGGGTTCATTTGTGTGAAAACAAGGTCAAATAGGGCTGAAACGTTACAGGAAGGTAGAATCTATTGAGTTGTAAGTGATCTGAACGTTTCATGATGATAGCACTTTCCTAAGGGGGTCAAACCATGTCCCAAAGGTCACCGGGCCTGGTGTCACTTTAAAGAAGTAGTCCAGTTACACCTTTGTGGGCTTATAACTTGGCTTCTGAATGTCCTAGAGAGGTTAGGTTGGTTTTAGTGTACTCCAATCAACAGCCCCTACAACCACAAAAAGGAATGGAGTCATTAGCACTTAAGGTTTGTAAATGGCACCCAGAATTATGTTGCACGAAGCACAATTTCACATCATTCTGGGTCCATTTGTGTGAAAACAAGGTCCAATCAGGCTGAAACGCTACAAGAAGGTAGAATCTATTGAGTTGTAAGTGATCTGAACGTTTCAAGATGATCGCACATTCCTATAGGGGGTAAAACCATGTCCCAAAGCTCACCGGGCCTGGTGTCACTTTAAAGAAGGAGTCCAGTTACACCTTTGAGGGCTTATAACTTGGCTTCTGAATGTCCTAGAGAGATCAGGTTTGTTTTAGTGTACTCCAATCAACAGCCCCTACAACCACAAAAAGGAATGGAGTCATTAGCACTTATGGTTTTTAAATGGCACCCAGATTTATGTTGCACGAAGCACAATTTCACATCATTCTGGGTTCATTTGTGTGAAAACAAGGTCCAATCAGGCTGAAATGTTACAGGAAGGTAGAATCTATTGAGTTGTAAGTGATCTGAACGTTTCATGATGATAGCACTTTCCTAAGGGGGTCAAACCATGTCCCAAAGGTCACCGGATCTGGTGTCAATTTAAAGAAGTAGTCCAGTTACACCTTTGTGGGCTTATAACTTGGCTTCTGAATGTCCAAGAGAGATCAGGTTTGTTTTAGTATACTCCAATCAACAGCCCCTACAACCACAAAAAGGAATGGAGTCATTAGCACTTATGGTTTTTAAATGGCACCCAGAATTATGTTGCACGAAGCACAATTTCACATCATTCTGGGTTCATTTGTGTGAAAACAAGGTCCAATCAGGCTGAAACGTTACAGGAAGGTAGAATCTATTGAGTTGTAAGTGATCTGAACGTTTCAAGATGATCGCACATTCCTATAGGGGGTCAAACCATGTCCCAACGGTCACCGGGCCTGGTGTCACTTTAAAGAAGTAGTCCAGTTACACCTTTGTGGGCTTATAACTTGGCTTCTGAATGTCCTAGAGAGGTTAGGTTTGTTTTAGTGTACCCCAATCAACAGCCCCTACAACCACAAAAAGGAATGGAGTCATTAGCACTTAAGGTTTGTAAATGGCAGCCAGAATTATGTTGCACGAAGCACAATTTCACATCACTCTGGGTCCATTTGTGTGAAAACAAGGTCCAATCAGGCTGAAACGCTACAAGAAGGTAGAATCTATTGAGTTGTAAGTGATCTGAACGTTTCAAGATGATCGCACAATCCTATAGGGGGTAAAACCATGTCCCAAAGGTCACCGGGCCTGGTGTCACTTTAAAGAAGTAGTCCAGTTACACCTTTGAGGGCTTATAACTTGGCTTTTGAATGTCCTAGAGAGATCAGGTTTGTTTTAGTATACTCCAGTCAACAGCCCCTACAACCACAAAAAGGAATGGAGTCATTAGCACTTATGGTTTTTAAATGGCACCCAGAATTATGTTGCACGAAGCACAATTTCACATCATTCTGGGTTCATTTGTGTGAAAACAAGGTCCAATCAGGCTGAAACGTTACAGGAAGGTAGAATCTATTGAGTTGTAAGTGATGTGAACGTTTCATCATGATAGCACTTTCCAAAGGGGGTCAAACCATGTCCCAAAGGTCACCGGATCTGGTGTCAATTTAAAGTAGTCCAGTTACACATTTGTGGGCTTATAACTTGGCTTCTGGATGTCCTAGAGAGATCGGGTTTGTTTTAGTATACTCCAATCAATAGCCCCTACAACCACAAAAAGGAATGGAGTCATTAGCACTTATGGTTTTTAAATGGCAACCAGATTTATGTTGCACGAAGCACAATTTCACATCATTCTGGGTTCATTTGTGTGAAAACAAGGTCCAATCAGGCTGAAACGTTACAGGAAGGTAGAATCTATTGAGTTGTAAGTGATCTGAACGTTTCATCATGATAGCACTTTCCTAAGGGGGTCAAACCATGTCCCAAAGGTCACCGGATCTGGTGTCAATTTAAAGAAGTAGTCCAGTTACACATTTGTGGGCTTATAACTTGGCTTCTGAATGTCCTAGAGAGATCAGGTTTGTTTTAGTATACTCCAATCAACAGCCCCTACAACCACAAAATGAATGGAGTCATTAGCACTTATGGTTTGTAAATGGCACCCAGAATTATGTTGCACGAAGCACAATTTCATATCATTCTGGGTTCATTTGTGTGAAAACAAGGTCCAATCAGGCTGAAACGCTACAAGAAGGTAGAATCTATTGAGTTGTAAGTGATCTGAACGTTTCATGATGATAGCACTTTCCTAAGGGGGTCAAACCATGTCCCAAAGGTCACCGGGCCTGGTGTCACTTTAAAGAAGTAGTCCAGTTACACCTTTGTGGGCTTATAACCTGGCTTCTGAATGTCCTAGAGAGGTTAGGTTTGTTTTAGTGTACTCCAATCAACATTCCCTACAACCACACAAAGGAATGGAGTCATTAGCACCTAAGGTTTGTAAATGGCACCCAGAATTATGTTGCACGAAGCACAATTTCACATCATTCTGGGTCCATTTGTGTGAAAACAAGGTCCAATCAGGCTGAAACGCTACAAGAAGGTAGAATCTATTGAGTTGTAAGTGATCTGAACATTTCAAGATGATCCCACATTCCTATAGGGGGTAAAACCATGTCCCAAAGGTCACCGGGCCTGGTGTCACTTTAAAGAAGTAGTCCAGTTACACCTTTGAGGGCTTATAACTTGGCTTCTGAATGTCCTAGAGAGATCTGGTTTGTTTTAGTGTACTCCAATCAACAGCCCCTACAACCTCAAAAAGGAATGGAGTCATTAGCACTTATGGTTTTTAAATGGCACCCAGAATTATGTTGCACGAAGCACAATTTCACATCATTCTGGGTGCATTTGTGTGAAAACAAGGTCCAATCAGGCTGAAACGTTACAGGAAGGTAGAATCTATTGAGTTGTAAGTGATCTGAACGTTTCATGATGATAGCCCTTTCCTAAGGGGGTCAAACCATGTCCCAAAGGTCACCGGATCTGGCGTCCATTTAAATAAGTAGTCCAGTTACACCTTTGTGGGCTTATAACTTGGCTTCTGAATGTCCTGGAGAGATCAGGTTTGTTTTAGTATACTCCAATCAACAGCCCCTACAACCACAAAAAGGAAAGGAGTCATTAGCACTTATGGTTTTTAAATGGCACCCAGAATTATGTAGCACGAAGCACAATTTCACATCATTCTGGGTTCATTTGTGTGAAAACAAGGTCCAATCAGGCTGAAACGTTACAGGAAGGTAGAATCTATTGTGTTGTAAGTGATCTGATCGTTTCATCATGATAGCACTTTCCTAAGGGGGTCAAACCATGTCCCAAAGGTCACCGGATCTGGTGTCAATTTAAAGAAGTAGTCCAGTTACACATTTGTGGGCTTATAACTTGGCTTCTGGATGTCCTAGAGAGATCAGGTTTGTTTTAGTATACTCCAATCAACAGCCCCTACAACCACTAAAAGGAATGGAGTCATTAGCACTTATGGTTTGTAAATGGCACCCAGAATTATGTTGCACGAAGCACAATTTCACATCATTCTGGGTCCATTTGTGTGAAAACAAGGTCCAATCAGTCTGAAACGCTACAAGAAGGTAGAATCAATTGAGTTGTAAGTGATCTGAACGTTTCAAGATGATCGCACATTCCTATAGGGGGTAAAGCCATGTCCCAAAGGTCACCGGGCCTGGTGTCACTTTAAAGAAGTAGTCCAGTTACACCTTTGTGGGCTTATAACTTGGCTTCTGAATGTCCTAGAGAGGTTAGGTTTGTTTTAGTGTACTCCAATCAACAGCCCCTACAACCACAAAAAGGAATGGAGTCATTAGCACTTATGGTTTGTAAATGGCACCCAGAATTATGTTGCACGAAGCACAATTTCACATCATTCTGGGTTCATTTGTGTGAAAACAAGGTCCAATCATGCTGAAACGTTACAGGAAGGTAGAATCTATTGAGTTGTAAGTGATCTGAACGTTTCATGATGATAGCACTTTCCTAAGGGGGTCAAACCATGTCCCAAAGGTCACCGGATCTGGTGCCAATTTAAAGAAGTAGTCCAGTTACACATTTGTGGGCTTATAACTTGGCTTCTGAATGTCCTAGAGAGATCAGGTTTGATTTAATGTACTCCAACCAACAGCCCCTACAACCACAAAAAGGAATGGAGTCATTCGCACTTATGGTTTGTAAATGGCACCCAGAATTATGTTGCACGAAGCACAATTTCACATCATTCTGGGTCCATTTGTGTGAAAACAAGGTCCAATAAGGCTGAAACGTTACAAGAAGGTAGAATCTATTGAGTTGTAAGTGATCTGAACGTTTCATGATGATCGCACATTCCTATAGGGGGTCAAACCATGTCCCAAAGGTCACCGGGCCTGGTGTCACTTTAAAGAAGTAGTCCAGTTACACCTTTGAGGGCTTATAACGTGGCTTCTGAATATCCTAGAGAGGTTAGGTTTGTTTTAGTGTTCTCCAATCACCAGCCCCTACAACCACACAAAGGAATGGAGTCATTAGCACCTAAGGTTTGTAAATGGCATCCAGAATTATGTTGCACGAAGCACAATTTCACATCATTCTGGGTCCATTTGTGTGAAAACAAGGTCCAATCAGGCTGAAACGCTACAAGAAGGTAGAATCTATTGACCTGTAAGTTATCTGAACGTTTCAAGATGATCCCACATTCCTATAGGGGGTAAAACCATGTCCCAAAGGTCACCGGGCCTGGTGTCACTTTAAAGAAGTAGTCCAGTTACACCTTTGAGGGCTTATAACTTGGCTTCTGAATGTCCTAGAGAGATCAGGTTTGTTTTAGTGTACTCCAATCAACAGCCCCTACAACCTCAAAAAGGAATGGAGTCATTAGCACTTATGGTTTTTAAATGGCACCCAGAATTATGTTGCACGAAGCACAATTTCACATCATTCTGGGTGCATTTGTGTGAAAACAAGGTCCAATCAGGCTGAAACGTTACAGGAAGGTAGAATCTATTGAGTTGTAAGTGATCTGAACGTTTCATGATGATAGCACTTTCCTAAGGGGGTCAAACCATGTCCCAAAGGTCACCGGATCTGGCGTCCATTTAAATAAGTAGTCCAGTTACACCTTTGTGGGCTTATAACTTGGCTTCTGCATGTCCTGGAGAGATCAGGTTTGTTTTAGTATACTCCAATCAACAGCCCCTACAACCACAAAAAGGAATGGAGTCATTAGCACTTATGGTTTTTAAATGGCACCCAGAATTATGTTGCACGAAGCACAATTTCACATCATTCTGGGTTCATTTGTGTGAAAACAAGGTCCAATCAGGCTGAAACGTTACAGGAAGGTAGAATCTATTGTGTTGTAAGTGATCTGAACGTTTCATCATGATAGCACTTTCCTAAGGGGGTCAAACCATGTCCCAAAAGTCACCGGATCTGGTGTCAATTTAAAGAAGTAGTCCAGTTACACATTTGTGGGCTTATAACTTAGCTTCTGGATGTCCTAGAGAGATCAGGTTTGTTTTAGTATACTCCAATCAACAGCCCCTACAACCACAAAAAGGAATGGAGTCATTAGCACTTATGGTTTGTAAATGGCACCCAGAATTATGTTGCACGAAGCACAATTTCACATCATTCTGGGTCCATTTGTGTGAAAACAAGGTCCAATCAGTCTGAAACGCTACAAGAAGGTAGAATCAATTGAGTTGTAAGTGATCTGAACGTTTCAAGATGATCGCACATTCCAATAGGGGGTAAAACCATGTCCCAAAGGTCACCGGGCCTGGTGTCACTTTAAAGAAGTAGTCCAGTTACACCTTTGTGGGCTTATAACTTGGCTTCTGAATGTCCTAGAGAGGTTAGGTTTGTTTTAGTGTACTCCAATCAACAGCCCCTACAACCACAAAAAGGAATGGAGTCATTAGCACTTATGGTTTGTAAATGGCACCCAGAATTATGTTGCACGAAGCACAATTTCACATCATTCTGGGTTCATTTGTGTGAAAACAAGGTCCAATCATGCTGAAACGTTACAGGAAGGTAGAATCTATTGAGTTGTAAGTGATCTGAACGTTTCATGATGATAGCACTTTCCTAAGGGGGTCAAACCATGTCCCAAAGGTCACCGGATCTGGTGCCAATTTAAAGAAGTAGTCCAGTTACACATTTGTGGGCTTATAACTTGGCTTCTGAATGTCCTAGAGAGATCAGGTTTGTTTTAATGTACTCCAACCAACAGCCCCTACAACCACAAAAAGGAATGGAGTCATTAGCACTTATGGTTTGTAAATGGCACCCAGAATTATGTTGCACGAAGCACAATTTCACATCATTCTGGGTCCATTTGTGTGAAAACAAGGTCCAATAAGGCTGAAACGTTACAAGAAGGTAGAATCAATTGAGTTGTAAGTGATCTGAACGTTTCAAGATGATCGCACATTCCAATAGGGGGTAAAACCATGTCCCAAAGGTCACCGGGCCTGGTGTCACTTTAAAGAAGTAGTCCAGTTACACCTTTTAGGGCTTATAACTTGGCTTCTGAATATCCTAGAGAGATCAGGTTTGTTTTAGTGTACTCCAATCAACAGCCCCTAAAACCTCAAAAAGGAATGGAGTCATTAGCACTTATGGTTTGTAAATGGCACCCAGAATTATGTTGCACGAAGCACAATTTCACATCATTCTAGGTTCATTTGTGTGAAAACAAGGTCCAATCATGCTGAAACGTTACAGGAAGGTAGAATCTATTGAGTTGTAAGTGATCTGAACGTTTCATGATGATAGCACTTTCCTAAGGGGGTCAAACCATGTCCCAAAGGTCACCGGATCTGGTGCCAATTTAAAGAAGTAGTCCAGTTACACATTTGTGGGCTTATAACTTGGCTTCTGAATGTCCTAGAGAGATCAGGTTTGTTTTAATGTACTCCAACCAACAGCCCCTACAACCACAAAAAGGAATGGAGTCATTAGCACTTATGGTTTGTAAATGGCACCCAGAATTATGTTGCACGAAGCACAATTTCACATCATTCTGGGTCCATTTGTGTGAAAACAAGGTCCAATAAGGCTGAAACGTTACAAGAAGGTAGAATCTATTGAGTTGTAAGTGATCTGAACGTTTCATGATGATCGCACATTCCTATAGGGGGTCAAACCATGTCCCAAAGGTCACCGGGCCTGGTGTCACTTTAAAGAAGTAGTCCAGTTACACCTTTGAGGGCTTATAACTTGGCTTCTGAATATCCTAGAGAGATCAGGTTTGTTTTAGTGTACTCCAATCAACAGCCCCTAAAACCTCAAAAAGGAATGGAGTCATTAGCACTTATGGTTTTTAAATGGCACCCAGAATTATGTTGCACGAAGCACAATTTCACATCATTCTGGGTTCATTTGTGTGAAAACAAGGTCAAATAGGGCTGAAACGTTATAGGAAGGTAGAATCTATTGAGTTGTAAGTGATCTGAACGTTTCAAGATGATCGCACATTCCTATAGGGGGTCAAACCATGTCCCAAAGGTCACCGGGCGTGGTGTCACTTTAAAGAAGCAGTCCAGTTACACCTTTGTGGGCTTATAACATGGCTTCTGAATGTCCTAGAGAGGTTAGGTTTGTTTTAGTGTTCTCCAATCACCAGCCCCTACAACCACAAAAAGGAATGGAGTCATTAGCACTTATCGTTTGTAAATGGCACCCAGAATTATGTTGCACGAAGCACAATTTCACATCATTCTGGGTTCATTTGTGTGAAAACAAGGTCCAATCATGCTGAAACGTTACAGGAAGGTAGAATCTATTGAGTTGTAAGTGATCTGAACGTTTCATGATGATAGCACTTTCCTAAGGGGGTCAAACCATGTCCCAAAGGTCACCGGATCTGGTGCCAATTTAAAGAAGTAGTCCAGTTACACATTTGTGGGCTTATAACTTGGCTTCTGAATGTCCTAGAGAGATCAGGTTTGTTTTAATGTACTCCAACCAACAGCCCCTACAACCACAAAAAGGAATGGAGTCATTAGCACTTATGGTTTGTAAATGGCACCCAGAATTATGTTGCACGAAGCACAATTTCACATCATTCTGGGTCCATTTGTGTGAAAACAAGGTCCAATAAGGCTGAAACGTTACAAGAAGGTAGAATCAATTGAGTTGTAAGTGATCTGAACGTTTCAAGATGATCGCACATTCCAATAGGGGGTAAAACCATGTCCCAAAGGTCACCGGGCCTGGTGTCAATTTAAAGAAGTAGTCCAGTTACACCTTTGAGGGCTTATAACTTGGCTTCTGAATATCCTAGAGAGATCAGGTTTGTTTTAGTGTACTCCAATCAACAGCCCCTAAAACCTCAAAAAGGAATGGAGTCATTAGCACTTATGGTTTGTAAATGGCACCCAGAATTATGTTGCACGAAGCACAATTTCACATCATTCTAGGTTCATTTGTGTGAAAACAAGGTCCAATCATGCTGAAACGTTACAGGAAGGTAGAATCTATTGAGTTGTAAGTGATCTGAACGTTTCATGATGATAGCACTTTCCTAAGGGGGTCAAACCATGTCCCAAAGGTCACCGGATCTGGTGCCAATTTAAAGAAGTAGTCCAGTTACACATTTGTGGGCTTATAACTTGGCTTCTGAATGTCCTAGAGAGATCAGGTTTGTTTTAATGTACTCCAACCAACAGCCCCTACAACCACAAAAAGGAATGGAGTCATTAGCACTTATGGTTTGTAAATGGCACCCAGAATTATGTTGCACGAAGCACAATTTCACATCATTCTGGGTCCATTTGTGTGAAAACAAGGTCCAATAAGGCTGAAACGTTACAAGAAGGTAGAATCTATTGAGTTGTAAGTGATCTGAACGTTTCATGATGATCGCACATTCCTATAGGGGGTCAAACCATGTCCCAAAGGTCACCGGGCCTGGTGTCACTTTAAAGAAGTAGTCCAGTTACACCTTTGAGGGCTTATAACTTGGCTTCTGAATATCCTAGAGAGATCAGGTTTGTTTTAGTGTACTCCAATCAACAGCCCCTAAAACCTCAAAAAGGAATGGAGTCATTAGCACTTATGGTTTTTAAATGGCACCCAGAATTATGTTGCACGAAGCACAATTTCACATCATTCTGGGTTCATTTGTGTGAAAACAAGGTCAAATAGGGCTGAAACGTTATAGGAAGGTAGAATCTATTGAGTTGTAAGTGATCTGAACGTTTCAAGATGATCGCACATTCCTATAGGGGGTCAAACCATGTCCCAAAGGTCACCGGGCGTGGTGTCACTTTAAAGAAGCAGTCCAGTTACACCTTTGTGGGCTTATAACATGGCTTCTGAATGTCCTAGAGAGGTTAGGTTTGTTTTAGTGTTCTCCAATCACCAGCCCCTACAACCACAAAAAGGAATGGAGTCATTAGCACTTATCGTTTGTAAATGGCACCCAGAATTATGTTGCACGAAGCACAATTTCACATCATTCTGGGTTCATTTGTGTGAAAACAAGGTCCAATCAGGCTGAAACGTTACAGGAAGGTAGAATCTATTGAGTTGTAAGTGATCTGAACGTTTCATGATGATAGCACTTTCCTAAGGGGGTCAAACCATGTCCCAAAGGTCACCGGGCCTGGTGTCACTTTAAAGAAGTAGTCCAGTTACACCTTTGTGGGCTTATAACTTGGCTTCTGAATGTCCTAGAGAGGTTAGGTTTGTTTTAGTGTACTCCAATCAACAGCCCCTACAACCACAAAAAGGAATGGAGTCATTAGCACTTAAGGTTTGTAAATGGCACCCAGAATTATGTTGCACGAAGCACAATTTCACATCATTCTGGGTAGCCTAGTGAACTAGACCAAATTCTTGCTTTGCAAAGAATGGTCTAGGCATGCTCCATTGGAACCTCCACAGCTCCTACCAGGACTCTGGCTAGCCAATCACAGCTCTCTAGAGGGGTTTCAAACACATAAAGAGTTGTGATTGGTCCATAATGGTGGGCCAATCATGGTGCTCTATCTGCTAAGTGAACAAATCACAGAGCTTTATCCGCTTTATGGGCCAATCGGGGCACTCTATATGCCTGGTGGGTGGGAGGATGCAACAGAGTGAAACAAGAGGATGTCACATTCATTGTCCAGTGGAATGTGGAGATCATTTGAAAGACAACGGTAGAACCCGCCCCACAACCAAGAGCCGTCAATGGAGCGTTGCCAGACTAAATAATACATTTATTTAGTCTGGCTTGCCAGGCTACATTCTGGGTCCATTTGTGTTAAAACAAGGTCCAATCAGGCTGAAACGTTACAGGAAGGTAGAATCTATTGAGTTGTAAGTGATCTGAACGTTTCAAGATGATCGCACATTCCTATAGGGGGTCAAACCATGTCCCAACGGTCACCGGGCCTGGTGTCACTTTAAAGAAGTAGTCCAGTTACACCTTTGTGGGCTTATAACTTGGCTTCTGAATGTCCTAGAGAGGTTAGGTTTGTTTTAGTGTACTCCAATCAACAGCCCCTACAACCACAAAAAGGAATGGAGTCATTAGCACTTAAGGTTTGTAAATGGCACCCAGAATTATGTTGCACGAAGCACAATTTCACATCATTTTGGGTCCATTTGAGTGAAAACAAGGTCCATTCAGGCTGAAACGCTACAAGAAGGTAGAATCTATTGAGTTGTAAGTGATCTGAACGTTTCAAGATGATCGTACAATCCTATAGGGGGTAAAACCATGTCCCAAAGGTCACCGGGCCTGGTGTCACTTTAAAGAAGTAGTCCAGTTACACCTTTGAGGGCTTATAACTTGGCTTCTGAATGTCCTAGAGAGATCAGGTTTGTTTTAGTATACTCCAGTCAACAGCCCTTACAACCACAAAAAGGAATGGAGTCATTAGCACTTATGGTTTTTAAATGGCACCCAGAATTATGTTGCACGAAGCACAATTTCACATCATTCTGGGTTCATTTGTGTGAAAACAAGGTCCAATCAGGCTGAAACGTTACAGGAAGGTAGAATCTATTGAGTTGTAAGTGATCTGAACGTTTCATCATGATAGCACTTTCCTAAGGGGGTCAAACCATGTCCCAAAGGTCACCGGATCTGGTGTCAATTTAAAGTAGTCCAGTTACACATTTGTGGGCTTACAACTTGGCTTCTGGATGTCCTAGAGAGATCAGGTTTGTTTTAGTATACTCCAATCAATAGCCCCTACAACCACAAAAAGGAATGGAGTCATTAGGACTTATGGTTTTTAAATGGCACCCAGATTTATGTTGCAAAAAGCACAATTTCACATCATTCTGGGTTCATTTGTGTGAAAACAAGGTCCAATCAGGCTGAAACGTTACAGGAAGGTAGAATCTATTGAGTTGTAAGTGATCTGAACGTTTCATCATGATAGCACTTTCCTAAGGGGGTCAAACCATGTCCCAAAGGTCACCGGATCTGGTGTCAATTTAAAGAAGTAGTCCAGTTACACATTTGTGGGCTTATAACTTGGCTTCTGAATGTCCTAGAGAGATCAGGTTTGTTTTAGTATACTCCAATCAACAGCCCCTACAACCACAAAAAGGAATGGAGTCATTAGCACTTATGGTTTGTAAATGGCACCCAGAATTATGTTGCACGAAGCACAATTTCACATCATTCTGGGTTCATTTGTGTGAAAACAAGGTCCAATCAGGCTGAAACGCTACAAGAAGGTAGAATCTATTGAGTTGTAAGTGATCTGAACGTTTCATGATGATAGCACTTTCCTAAGGGGGTTAAACCATGTCCTAAAGGTCACCGGGCCTGGTGTCACTTTAAAGAAGTAGTCCAGTTAAACCTTTGTGGGCTTATAACTTGGCTTCTGAATGTCCTAGAGAGATCAGGTTTGTTAGACCTGTTTGTGTAGTGTATGTTTAGGGACATAGTTTGACCTCCTTGGGAAAGTGCTATCAGCATGAAACGTTCAGATCACTTACAACTCAATAGATTCTACCTTCCTGTAACGTTTCAGCCTGATTGGACCTTGTTTTCACACAAATGAACCCAGAATGATGTGAAATTGTGCTTCGTGCAACATAATTCTGGGTGCCATTTAAAAACCATAAGTGCTAATGACTACATTACTTTTTGGGGTAATGGGGGCTGTTAACTGGAGTACTCTAAAACAAACCTGACCTCTTTAGGATATTCAGAAGCCAAGTTATAAGCTCACAAAGGTGTAACTGGACTACTTCTTTAAAGTGACACCAGGCCCGGTGACCTTTGGGACATGGTTTTACCCCCTACAGGAATGTGTGATCATCATGAAACGTTCAGATCACTTACAACTCAATAGATTCTACCTTCTTGTAACGTTTCAGCCTGATTGGACCTTGTTTTCACACAAATGGACCCAGAATGATGTGAAATTGTGCTTCGTGCAACATAATTCTGGGTGCCATTTAAAACCATTAGTGCTAATCACTCCATTCCTTTTTGTGGTGGTAGGGGCTGTTGATTGGAGTACACTAAAACAAGCCTGACCTCTCTAGGACATTCAGAAGCCAAGTTATAAGCCCACAAATGTGTAACTGGACTACTTCTTTAAATTGACACCAGATCCGTTGACCTTTGGGACATGGTTTGACCCCCTTAGGAAAGTGCTATCATCATGAAACGTTCAGATCACTTACAACTCAATAGATTCTACCTTCCTGTAACGTTTCAGCCTGATTGGACCTTGTTTTCACACAAATGAACCCAGAATGATGTGAAACTGTGCTTCGTGCAACATAATTCTGGGTGCCATTTACAAACCATAAGTGCTAATGACTCCATTCCTTTTTGTGGTTGTAGGGGCTGTTTATTGGAGTACACTAAATTAAACCTGATCTCTCTAGGACATTCAGAAGCCAAGTTATAAGCCCACAAATGTGTAACTGGACTACTTCTTTAAATTGACACCAGATCCGGTGACCTTTGGGACATAGTTTGACCTCCTTAGGAAAGTGCTATCAGCATGAAACGTTCAGATCACTTACAACTCAATAGATTCTACCTTCCTGTAACGTTTCAGCCTGATTGGACCTTGTTTTCACACAAATGGACCCAGAATGATTTGAAATTGTGCTTCGTACAACTTAATTCTGGATGCCATTTACAAACCATAAGTGCTAATGACTCCATTCCTTTTTGTGGTTGTAGAGGCTGTTGACTGGAGTACACTAAAACAAGCCTGACCTCTCTAGGACATTCAGAAGCCAAGTTATAAGCCCACAAATGTTGGTACTGGACTACTTCTTTAAATTGACACCAGATCCGGTGACCTTTGGGACATGGTTTGACCCCCTTAGGAAAGTGCTATCATCATGAAACGTTCAGATCACTTACAACTCAATAGATTCTACCTTTCTGTAACGTTTCAGCCTGATTGGACCTTGTTTTCACACAAATGAACCCAGAATGATGTGAAATTGTGCTTCGTGCAACATAATTCTGGGTGCCATTTACAAACCATAAGTGCTAATGACTCCATTCCTTTTTGTGGTTGTAGGGGCTGTTTATTGGAGTACACTAAATTAAACCTGATCCCTCTAGGACATTCAGAAGCCAAGTTATAAGCCCACAAAGGTGTAACAGGACTACTTCTTTAAAGTGACACCAGGCCCGGTGACCTTTGGGACATGGTTTGACCCCCTATAGGAATGTGCGATCATCATGAAACGTTCAGATCACTTACAACTCAATAGATTCTACCTTCTTGTAACGTTTCAGCCTGATTGGACCTTTTTTTCACACAAATGGACCCAGAATGATGTGAAATTGTGCTTCGTGCAACATATTTCTGGGTGCCATTTACAAACCATAAGTGCTAATCACTCCATTCCTTTTTGTGGTTGTAGGGGCTGTTGACTGGAGTACACTAAAACAAGCCTGACCTCTCTAGGACATTCAGAAGCCAAGTTATAAGCCCACAAATGTGTAACTGGACTACTTCTTTAAATTGACACCAGATCCGGTGACCTTTGGGACATGGTTTGACCCCCTTAGGAAAGTGCTATCATCATGAAACGTTCAGATCACTTACAACTCAATAGATTCTACCTTCCTGTAACGTTTCAGCCTGATTGGACCTTGTTTTCACACAAATGAACCCAGAATGATGTGAAATTGTGCTTCGTGCAACATAATTCTGGGTGCCATCTAAAAACCATAAGTGCTAATGACTCCATTCCTTTTTGGGGTAATAGGGGCTGTTGATTGGAGTACCCTAAAACAAACCTGACCTCTCTAGGATATTCAGAAGCCAAGTTATAAGCCCACAAATGTGTAACTGGACTACTTCTTTAAAGTGACACCAGGCCCGGTGACCTTTGGGACATGGTTTTACCCCCTACAGGAATGTGTGATCATCATGAAACGTTCAGATCACTTACAACTCAATAGATTCTACCTTCTTGTAACGTTTCAGCCTGATTGGACCTTGTTTTCACACAAATGGACCCAGAATGATGTGAAATTGTGCTTCGTGCAACATAATTCTGGGTGCCATTTAAAACAATTAGTGCTAATCACTCCATTCCTTTTTGTGGTGGTAGGGGCTGTTGATTGGAGTACACTAAAACAAGCCTGACCTCTCTAGGACATTCAGAAGCCAAGTTATAAGCCCACAAATGTGTAACTGGACTACTTCTTTAAATTGACACCAGATCCGGTGACCTTTGGGACATGGTTTGACCCCCTTAGGAAAGTGCTATCATCATGAAACGTTCAGATCACTTACAACTCAATAGATTCTACCTTCCTGTAACGTTTCAGCCTGATTGGACCTTGTTTTCACACAAATGAACCCAGAATGATGTGAAATTGTGCTTCGTGCAACATAATTCTGGGTGCCATTTACAAACCATAAGTGCTAATGACTCCATTCCTTTTTTTGGTTGTAGGGGCTGTTTATTGGAGTACACTAAATTAAACCTGATCTCTCTAGGACATTCAGAAGCCAAGTTATAAGCCCACGAAGGTGTAACAGGACTACTTCTTTAAAGTGACACCAGGCCCGGTGACCTTTGGGACATGGTTTGACCCCCTATAGGAATGTGCGATCATCATGAAACGTTCAGATCACTTACAACTCAATAGATTCTACCTTCTTGTAACGTTTCAGCCTGATTGGACCTTGTTTTCACACAAACGGACCCAGAATGATGTGAAATTGTGCTTCGTGCAACATATTTCTGGGTGCCATTTACAAACCATAAGTGCTAATCACTCCATTCCTTTTTGTGGTTGTAGGGGCTGTTGATTGGAGTACACTAAAACAAGCCTGACCACTCTAGGACATTCAGAAGCCAAGTTATAAGCCCACAAATGTGTAACTGGACTACTTCTTTAAATTGACACCAGATCCGGTGACCTTTGGGACATGGTTTGACCCCCTTAGTAAAAGTGCTATCATCATGAAACGTTCAGATCACTTACAACTCAATAGATTCTACCTTCCTGTAACGTTTCAGCCTGATTGGACCTTGTTTTCACACAAATGAACCCAGAATGATGTGAAATTGTGCTTCGTGCAACATAATTCTGGGTGCCATTTACAAACCATAAGTGCTAATGACTCCATTCCTTTTTGTGGTTGTAGGGGCTGTTTATTGGAGTACACTAAATTAAACCTGATCTCTCTAGGACATTCAGAAGCCAAGTTATAAGCCCACAAATGTGTAACTGGACTACTTCTTTAAATTGACACCAGATCCGGTGACCTTTGGGACATAGTTTGACCTCCTTAGGAAAGTGCTATCAGCATGAAACGTTCAGATCACTTACAACTCAATAGATTCTACCTTCCTGTAACGTTTCAGCCTGATTGGACCTTGTTTTCACACAAATGGACCCAGAATGATTTGAAATTGTGCTTCGTACAACTTAATTCTGGATGCCATTTACAAACCATAAGTGCTAATGACTCCATTCCTTTTTGTGGTTGTAGGGGCTGTTGACTGGAGTACACTAAAACAAGCCTGACCTCTCTAGGACATTCAGAAGCCAAGTTATAAGCCCACAAATGTTGGTACTGGACTACTTCATTAAATTGACACCAGATCCGGTGACCTTTGGGACATGGTTTGACCCCCTTAGGAAAGTGCTATCATCATGAAACGTTCAGATCACTTACAACTCAATAGATTCTACCTTCCTGTAACGTTTCAGCCTGATTGGACCTTGTTTTCACACAAATGAACCCAGAATGATGTGAAATTGTGCTTCGTGCAACATAATTCTGGGTGCCATTTACAAACCATAAGTGCTAATGACTCCATTCCTTTTTGTGGTTGTAGGGGCTGTTGATTGGAGTACAATAAAACAAACCTGATCGCTCTAGGACATTCAGAAGCCAAGTTATAAGCCCACAAATGTGTAACTGGACTACTTCTTTAAATTGACACCAGATCCGGTGACCTTTGGGACATGGTTTGACCCCCTTAGGAAAGTGCTATCATCATGAAACGTTCAGATCACTTACAACTCAATAGATTCTACCTTCCTGTAACATTTCAGCCTGATTGGACCTTGTTTTCACACAATTGGACCCAGAATGAAGTGAAATTGTGCTTCGTGCAACATAATTCTGGGTGCCATTTACAAACCATAAGTGCTAATGACTCCATTCCTTTTTGTGGTTGTAGGGGCTGTTGACTGAAGTGCATTAAAACAAACCTGATCTCTCTAGGACATTCAGAAGCCAAGTTATAAGCCCACAAATGTGTAACTGGACTACTTCTTTAAATTGACACCAGATCCGGTGACCTTTGGGACATGGTTTGACCCCCTTAGGAAAGTGCTATCATCATGAAACGTTCAGATCACTTAAAACTCAATAGATTCTACCTTCCTGTAACGTTTCAGCCTGATTGGACCTTGTTTTCACACAAATGAACCCAGAATGATGTGAAATTGTGCTTAGTGCAGCATCATTCTGGGTGCCAATTACAAACCATAAGTGCTAATGATTCCATTCCTTTTTGTGGTTGTAGGGGCTGTTGACTGGAGTACACTAAAACAAGCCTGACCTCTCTAGGACATTCAGAAGCCAAGTTATAAGCCCACAAATGTTGGTACTGGACTACTTCATTAAATTGACACCAGATCCGGTGACCTTTGGGACATGGTTTGACCCCCTTAGGAAAGTGCTATCATCATGAAACGTTCAGATCACTTACAACTCAATAGATTCTACCTTCCTGTAACGTTTCAGCCTGATTGGACCTTGTTTTCACACAAATGAACCCAGAATGATGTGAAATTGTGCTTCGTGCAACATAATTCTGGGTGCCATTTACAAACCATAAGTGCTAATGACTCCATTCCTTTTTGTGGTTGTAGGGGCTGTTGATTGGAGTACAATAAAACAAACCTGATCGCTCTAGGACATTCAGAAGCCAAGTTATAAGCCCACAAATGTGTAACTGGACTACTTCTTTAAATTGACACCAGATCCGGTGACCTTTGGGACATGGTTTGACCCCCTTAGGAAAGTGCTATCATCATGAAACGTTCAGATCACTTACAACTCAATAGATTCTACCTTCCTGTAACATTTCAGCCTGATTGGACCTTGTTTTCACACAATTGGACCCAGAATGAAGTGAAATTGTGCTTCGTGCAACATAATTCTGGGTGCCATTTACAAACCATAAGTGCTAATGACTCCATTCCTTTTTGTGGTTGTAGGGGCTGTTGACTGAAGTGCATTAAAACAAACCTGATCTCTCTAGGACATTCAGAAGCCAAGTTATAAGCCCACAAATGTGTAACTGGACTACTTCTTTAAATTGACACCAGATCCGGTGACCTTTGGGACATGGTTTGACCCCCTTAGGAAAGTGCTATCATCATGAAACGTTCAGATCACTTAAAACTCAATAGATTCTACCTTCCTGTAACGTTTCAGCCTGATTGGACCTTGTTTTCACACAAATGAACCCAGAATGATGTGAAATTGTGCTTAGTGCAGCATCATTCTGGGTGCCAATTACAAACCATAAGTGCTAATGATTCCATTCCTTTTTGTGGTTGTAGGGGCTTTTGATTGGAGTACACTAAAACAAACCTAACCTCTCTAGGACATTCAGAAGCCAAGTTATAAGCCCACAAAGGTGTAACTGGACTACTTCTTTAAAGTGACACCAGGCCCGGTGACCTTTGGGACATGGTTTTACCCCCTATAGGAATGTGCGATCATTTTGAAACGTACAGATCACTTACAACTCAATAGATTCTACCTTCTTGTAGCGTTTCAGCCTGATTGGACCTTGTTTTCACACAAATGGACCCAGAATGATGTGAAATTGTGCTTCGTGCAACATAATTCTGGGTGCCATTTACAAACCATAAGTGCTAATGACTCCATTCCTTTTTGTGGTTGTAGGGGCTGTTGATTGGAGTACATTAAAACAAACCTGATCTCTCTAGGACATTCAGAAGCCAAGTTATAAGCCCACAAATGTGTAACTGGACTACTTCTTTAAATTGACACCAGATCCGGTGACCTTTGGGACATGGTTTGACACCCTTAGGAAAGTGCTATCATCATGAAACGTTCAGATCACTTACAACTCAATAGATTCTACCTTCCTGTAACATTTCAGCCTGATTGGACCTTGTTTTCACACAAATGAACCCAGAATGATGTGAAATTGTGCTTAGTGCAGCATAATTCTGGGTGCCATTTAAAAACCATAAGTGCTAATGACTCCATTCCTTTTTGAGGTTGTAGGGGATGTTGATTGGAGTACACTAAAACAAACCGAATCTCTCTAGGACATTCAGAAGCCAAGTTATAAGCCCACAAATGTGTAACTGGACTACTTCTTTAAATTGACACCAGATCCGGTGACCTTTGGGACATGGTTTGACCCCGTTAGGAAAGTGCTATCATCATGAAATGTTCAGATCACTTACAACTCAATAGATTCTACCTTCCTGTAACGTTTCAGCCTGATTGGACCTTGTTTTCACACAAATGAACCCAGAATGATGTGAAATTGTGCTTCGTGCAACATAATTCTGGGTGCCATTTACAAACCATAAGTGCTATTGACTCCATTCCTTTTTGTGGTTGTAGGGGCTGTTGATTGGAGTACATTAAAACAAACCTGATCTCTCTAGGACATTCAGAAGCCAAGTTATAAGCCCACAAAGGTGTAACTGGACTACTTCTTTAAAGTGACACCAGGTCCGGTGACCTTTGGTACATAGTTTGACCCCCTTAGGAAAGTTCTATCATCATGAAACGTTCAGATCACTTACAACTCAATAGATTCTACCTTCTTGTAGCGTTTCAGCCTGATTGGACCTTGTTTTCACACAAATGAACCCAGAATGATGTGAAATTGTGCTTCGTGCAACATAATTCTAGGTGCCATTTACAAACCATAAGTGCTAATGACTCCATTCCTTTTTGTGGTTGTAGGGGCGGTTGATTGAAGTACATTAAAACAAACCTGATCTCTCTAGGACATTCAGAAGCCAAGTTATAAGCCCACAAAGGTGTAACTGGACTACTTCTTTAAATTGACACCAGATCCGGTGACCTTTGGGACATGGTTTGACCCCCTTAGGAAAGTGCTATCATCATGAAACGTTCAGATCGCTTACAACTCAATAGATTCTACCTTCCTGTAACATTTCAGCCTTATTGGACCTTGTTTTCACACAAATGAACCCATAATGATGTGAAATTGTGCTTCGTGCAACATAATTCTGGGTGCCATTTAAAAACCATAAGTGCTAATGACTCCATTCCTTTTTGAGGTTGTAGGGGCTGTTGATTGGAGTACACTAAAACAAACCTGATCTCTCTAGGACATTCAGAAGCCAAGTTATAAGACCTCAAAGGTGTAACTGGACTACTTCTTTAAAGTGACACCAGGCCCGGTGACTTTTGAGACATGGCTTGACCCCCTATAGGAATGTGCGATCATAATGAAACGTTCAGATCACTTACAACTCAATAGATTCTACCTTCTTGTAGCGTTTCAGCCTGATTGGACCTTGTTTTCACACAAATGGACCCAGAATGATGTGAAATTGTGCTTAGTGCAGCATAATTCTGGGTGCCATTTAAAAACCATAAGTGCTAATGACTCCATTCCTTTTTGAGGTTGTAGGGGATGTTGATTGGAGTACACTAAAACAAACCTGATCTCTCTAGGACATTCAGAAGCCAAGTTATAAGCCCACAAATGTGTAACTGGACTACTTCTTTAAATTGACACCAGATCCGGTGACCTTTGGGACATGGTTTGACCCCGTTAGGAAAGTGCTATCATCATGAAATGTTCAGATCACTTACAACTCAATAGATTCTACCTTCCTGTAACGTTTCAGCCTGATTGGACCTTGTTTTCACACAAATGAACCCAGAATGATGTGAAATTGTGCTTCGTGCAACATAATTCTGGGTGCCATTTACAAACCATAAGTGCTATTGACTCCATTCCTTTTTGTGGTTGTAGGGGCTGTTGATTGGAGTACATTAAAACAAACCTGATCTCTCTAGGACATTCAGAAGCCAAGTTAAAAGCCCACAAAGGTGTAACTGGACTACTTCTTTAAAGTGACACCAGGTCCGGTGACCTTTGGGACATGGTTTGACCCCCCTTAGAAAAGTTCTATCATCATGAAACGTTCAGATCACTTACAACTCAATAGATTCTACCTTCTTGTAGCGTTTCAGCCTGATTGGACCTTGTTTTCACACAAATGAACCCAGAATGATGTGAAATTGTGCTTCGTGCAACATAATTCTGGGTGCCATTTACAAACCATAAGTGCTAATGACTCCATTCCTTTTTGTGGTTGTAGGGGCGGTTGATTGAAGTACATTAAAACAAACCTGATCTCTCTAGGCCATTCAGAAGCCAAGTTATAAGCCCACAAAGGTGTAACTGGACTACTTCTTTAAATTGACACCAGATCCGGTGACCTTTGGGACATGGTTTGACCCCCTTAGGAAAGTGCTATCATCATGAAACGTTCAGATCGCTTACAACTCAATAGATTCTACCTTCCTGTAACATTTCAGCCTTATTGGACCTTGTTTTCACACAAATGAACCCATAATGATGTGAAATTGTGCTTCGTGCAACATAATTCTGGGTGCCATTTAAAAACCATAAGTGCTAATGACTCCATTCCTTTTTGAGGTTGTAGGGGCTCTTGATTGGAGTACACTAAAACAAACCTGATCTCTCTAGGACATTCAGAAGCCAAGTTATAAGACCTCAAAGGTGTAACTGGACTACTTCTTTAAAGTGACACCAGGCCCGGTGACTTTTGAGACATGGTTTGACCCCCTATAGGAATGTGCGATCATAATGAAACGTTCAGATCACTTACAACTCAATAGATTCTACCTTCTTGTAGCGTTTCAGCCTGATTGGACCTTGTTTTCACACAAATGGACCCAGAATGATGTGAAATTGTGCTTCGTGCAACATAATTCTGGGTGCCATTTAAAAACCATAAGTGCTAACGACTCCATTCCTTTTTGTGGTTGTAGGGGCTGTTGATTGGAGAACACTAAAACAAACCTAACCTCTCTAGGACATTCAGAAGCCAAGTTATAAGCCCACAAAGGTGTAACTGGACTACTTCTTTAAAGTGACACCAGGCCCGGTGACCTTTGGGACATGGTTTTACCCCATAAAGGAATGTGCGATCATCTTGAAACGTTCAGATCACTTACAACTCAATAGATTCTACTTTCTTGTAGCGTTTCAGCCTGATTGGACCTTGTTTTCACACAAATGGACCCAGAATGATGTGAAATTGTGCTTCGTGCAACATAATTCTGGGTGCCATTTACAAACCTTAAGTGCTAATGACTCCATTCCTTTTTGTGGTTGTAGGGGCTGTTGAATGGAGTACACTAAAACAAACCTGATCTCTCTAGGACATTCAGAAGCCAAGTTATAAGCCCACAAAGGTGTAACTGGACTACTTCTTTAAAGTGACACCAGGCACGGTGACCTTTGGGACATGGTTTTACCCCCTATAGGAATGTGCGATCATCTTGAAACGTTCAGATCACTTACAACTCAATAGATTCTACCTTCTTGTAGCGTTTCAGCCTGATTGGACCTTGTTTTCACACAAATGGACCCAGAATGATGTGAAATTGTGCTTCGTGCAACGTCATTCTGGGTGCCATTTACAAACCTTAAGTGCTAATGACTCCATTCCTTTTTGTGGTTGTAGGGGCTGTTGATTGGAGTACAATAAAACAAACCTGATCTCTCTAGGACATTCAGAAGCCAAGTTATAAGCCCACAAATGTGTAACTGGACTACTTCTTTAAATTGACACCATATCCGGTGACCTTTGGGACATGGTTTGATCCCCTTAGGAATGTGAGATCATCATGAAACGTTCAGATCACTTACAACTCAATAGATTCTACCTTCCTGTAACGTTTCAGCCTGATTGGACCTTGTTTTCACACAAATGGACCCAGAATGATGTGAAATTGTGCTTCGTGCAACATAATTCTGGGTGCCATTTACAAACCATAAGTGCTAATGACTCCATTCCGTTTTGTGGTTGTAGGGGCTGTTTATTGGAGTATACTAAAACAAACCTGATCTCTCTAGGACATCCAGAAGCCAAGTTATAAGCCCACAAATGTGTAACTGGACTACTTCTTTAAATTGACACCAGATCCGGTGACCTTTGGGACATGGTTTGACCCCCTTAGGAAAGTGCTATCATGATGAAACGTTCAGATCACTTACAACACAATAGATTCTACCTTCCTGTAACGTTTCAGCCTGATTGGACCTTGTTTTCACACAAATAAACCCAGAATGATGTGAAATTGTGCTTCGTGCAACATAATTCTGGGTGCCATTTAAAAACCATAAGTGCTAATGACTCCATTCCTTTTTGTGGTTGTAGGGGCTGTTGATTGGAGTATACTAAAACAAACCTGATCTCTCCAGGACATTCAGAAGCCAAGTTATAAGCCCACAAAGGTGTAACTGGACTACTTATTTAAATGGACGTCAGATCCGGTGACCTTTGGGACATGGTTTGACCCCCTTAGGAAAGCGCTATCATCATGAAACGTTCAGATCACTTACAACTCAATAGATTCTACCTTCCTGTAACGTTTCAGCCTGATTGGACCTTGTTTTCACACAAATGCACCCAGAATGATGTGAAATTGTGCTTCGTGCAACATAATTCTGGGTGCCATTTAAAAACCATAAGTGCTAATGACTCCATTCCTTGTTGAGGTTGTAGGGGCTGTTGATTGGAGTACACTAAAACAAACCTGATCTCTCTAGGACATTCAGAAGCCAAGTTATAAGCCCTCAAAGGTGTACCTGGACTACTTCTTTAAAGTGACACCAGGCCCGGTGACCTTTGGGATATGGTTTTACCCCCTATAGGAATGTTCGATCATCTTGAAACGTTCAGATCACTTACAACTCAATAGATTCTACCTTCTTGTAGCGTTTCAGCCTGATTGGACCTTGTTTTCACACAAATGGACCCAGAATGATGTGGAATTGTGCTTCATGCAACATAATTCTGGGTGCCATTTACAAACCTTAAGTGCTAATGACTCCATTCCTTTTTGTGGTTGTAGGGGCTGTTGATTGGAGTACACTAAAACAAACCTAACCTCTCTAGGACATTCAGAAGCCAAGTTATAAGCCAACAAAGGTGTAACTGGACTACTTCTTTAAAGTGACACCAGGCCCGGTGACCTTTGGGACATGGTTTGACCCCCTTAGGAAAGTGCTATCATCATGAAACATTCAGATCACTTACAACTCCATAGATTCTACCTTCATGTAACGTTTCAGCCTGATTGGACCTTGTTTTCATACAAATTAACCCAGAATGATGTGAAATTGTGCTTCGTGCAACATAATTCTGGGTGCCATTTAAAAACCATAAGTGCTAATGACTCCATTCCTTTTTGTGGTTGTAGGGGATGTTGATTGTTGTATACTAAAACAAACCTGATCTCTCTAGGACATTCAGAAGCCAAGTTATAAGCCCTCAAAGGTGTAACTGGACTACTTCTTTAAAGTGACACCAGCTCCGGTGACCTTTGGGACATGGTTTTACCCCCTATAGGAATGTGGGATCATCTTGAAACGTTCAGATCACTTACAACTCAATAGATTCTACCTTCTTGTAGCGTTTCAGCCTGATTGGACCTTGTTTTCACACAAATGGACCCAGAATGATGTGAAATTGTGCTTCGTGCAACATAATTCTGGGTGCCATTTACAAACCTTAGGTGCTAATGACTCCATTCCTTTGTGTGGTTGTAGGGAATGTTGATTGGAGTACACTAAAACAAACCTAACCTCTCTAGGACATTCAGAAGCCAGGTTATAAGCCCACAAAGGTGTAACTGGACTACTTCTTTAAAGTGACACCAGGCCCGGTGACCTTTGGGACATGGTTTGACCCCCTTAGGAAAGTGCTATCATCATGAAACGTTCAGATCACTTACAACTCAATAGATTCTACCTGCTTGAAGCGTTTCAGCCTGATTGGACCTTGTTTTCACACAAATGAACCCAGAATGATGTGAAATTGTGCTTCGTGCAACATAATTCTGGGTGCCATTTACAAACCATAAGTGCTAATGACTCCATTCCTTTTTGTGGTTGTAGGGGCTGTTGATTGGAGTATACTAAAACAAACCTGATCTCTCTAGGACATTCAGAAGCCAAGTTATAAGCCCACAAATGTGTAACTGGACTACTTCTTTAAATTGACACCAGATCCGGTGACCTTTGGGACATGGTTTGACCCCCTTAGGAAAGTGCTATCATGATGAAACGTTCAGATCACTTACAACTCAATAGATTCTACCTTCCTGTAACGTTTCAGCCTGATTGGACCTTGTTTTCACACAAATGAACCCAGAAAGATGTGAAATTGTGCTTCGTGCAACATAAATCTGCGTGCCATTTAAAAACCATAAGTGCTAATGACTCCATTCCTTTTTGTGGTTGTAGCGGCTATTGATTGGAGTATACTAAAACAAACCTGATCTCTCTAGGACATCCAGAAGCCAAGTTATAAACCCACAAATGTGTAACTGGACTACTTTAAATTGACACCAGATCCGGTGACCTTTGGGACATGGTTTGACCCCCTTAGGAAAGTGCTATCATGATGAAACGTTCAGATCACTTACAACTCAATAGATTCTACCTTCCTGTAACGTTTCAGCCTGATTGGACCTTGTTTTCACACAAATGAACCCAGAATGATGTGAAATTGTGCTTCGTGCAACATAATTCTGGGTGCCATTTAAAAACCATAAGTGCTAATGACTCCATTCCTTTTTGTGGTTGTAGGGGCTGTTGACTGGAGTATACTAAAACAAACCTGGTCACTCTAGGACATTCAGAAGCCAAGTTATAAGCCCTCAAAGGTGTAACTGGACTACTTCTTTAAAGTGACACCAGGCCCGGTGACATTTGGGACATGGTTTTACCCCCTATAGGATTGTGCGATCATCTTGAAACGTTCAGATCTATTGAGTTGTAAGTGATCTGAACGTTTCAAGATGATCGCACAATCCTATAGGGGGTAAAACCATGTCCCAAATGTCACCGGATTCGGTGTCAATTTAAAGAAGTAGTCCAGTTACACCTTTGTGGGCTTATAACTTGGCTTCTGAATGTCCTAGAGAGATCAGGTTTGTTTTAGTATACTCCAATCAACAT
Source organism: Nothobranchius furzeri (assembly GCF_043380555.1). Taxonomy (NCBI): domain Eukaryota; kingdom Metazoa; phylum Chordata; class Actinopteri; order Cyprinodontiformes; family Nothobranchiidae; genus Nothobranchius; species Nothobranchius furzeri. The sequence goes on from NC_091742.1 coordinate 34,710,392, forward strand.
TCCCTACAACCACAAAAAGGAATGGAGTCATTAGCACTTATGGTTTTTAAATGGCACCCAGAATTATGTTGCACGAAGCACAATTTCACATCATTCTGGGTTCATTTGTGTGAAAACAAGGTCCAATCAGGCTGAAACGCTACAAGAAGGTAGAATCTATTGAGTTGTAAGTGATCTGAACGTTTCATCATGATCGCACATTCCTATAGGGGGTCAAACCATGTCCCAACGGTCACCGGGCCTGGTGTCACTTTAAAGAAGTAGTCCAGTTACACCTTTGTGGGCTTATAACTTGGCTTCTGAATGTCCTAGAGAGGTTAGGTTTGTTTTAGTGTACTCCAATCAACAGCCCCTACAACCACAAAAAGGAATGGAGTCATTAGCACTTAAGGTTTGTAAATGGCACCCAGAATTATGTTGCACGAAGCACAATTTCACATCATTCTGGGTCCATTTGTGTGAAAACAAGGTCCAATCAGGCTGAAACGCTACAAGAAGGTAGAATCTATTGAGTTGTAAGTGATCTGAACGTTTCAAGATGATCGCACAATCCTATAGGGGGTAAAACCATGTCCCAAATGTCACCGGGCCTGGTGTCACTTTAAAGAAGTAGTCCAGTTACACCTTTGAGGGCTTATAACTTGGCTTCTGAATGTCCTAGAGAGACCAGGTTTGTTTTAGTATACTCCAGTCAACAGCCCCTACAACCACAAAAAGGAATGGAGTCATTAGCACTTATGGTTTTTAAATGGCACCCAGAATTATGTTGCACGAAGCACAATTTCACATCATTCTGGGTTCATTTGTGTGAAAACAAGGTCCAATCAGGCTGAAACGTTACAGGAAGGTAGAATCTATTGAGTTGTAAGTAATCTGAACGTTTCATCATGATAGCACTTTCCTAAGGGGGTCAAACCATGTCCCAAAGGTCACCGGATCTGGTGTCAATTTAAAGTAGTCCAGTTACACATTTGTGGGTTTATAACTTGGCTTCTGGATGTCCTAGAGAGATCAGGTTTGTTTTAGTATACTCCAATCAATAGCCACTACAACCACAAAAAGGAATGGAGTCATTAGCACTTATGGTTTTTAAATGGCACGCAGATTTATGTTGCACGAAGCACAATTTCACATCATTCTGGGTTCATTTGTGTGAAAACAAGGTCCAATCAGGCTGAAACGTTACAGGAAGGTAGAATCTATTGAGTTGTAAGTGATCTGAACGTTTCATCATGATAGCACTTTCCTAAGGGGGTCAAACCATGTCCCAAAGGTCACCGGATCTGGTGTCAATTTAAAGAAGTAGTCCAGTTACACATTTGTGGGCTTATAACTTGGCTTCTGAATGTCCTAGAGAGATCAGGTTTGTTTTAGTATACTCCAATCAACAGCCCCTACAACCACAAAAAGGAATGGAGTCATTAGCACTTATGGTTTGTAAATGGCACCCAGAATTATGTTGCACGAAGCACAATTTCACATCATTCTGGGTTCATTTGTGTGAAAACAAGGTCCAATCAGGCTGAAACGCTTCAAGCAGGTAGAATCTATTGAGTTGTAAGTGATCTGAACGTTTCATGATGATAGCACTTTCCTAAGGGGGTCAAACCATGTCCCAAAGGTCACCGGGCCTGGTGTCACTTTAAAGAAGTAGTCCAGTTACACCTTTGTGGGCTTATAACCTGGCTTCTGAATGTCCTAGAGAGGTTAGGTTTGTTTTAGTGTACTCCAATCAACATTCCCTACAACCACACAAAGGAATGGAGTCATTAGCACCTAAGGTTTGTAAATGGCACCCAGAATTATGTTGCACGAAGCACAATTTCACATCATTCTGGGTCCATTTGTGTGAAAACAAGGTCCAATCAGGCTGAAACGCTACAAGAAGGTAGAATCTATTGAGTTGTAAGTGATCTGAACGTTTCAAGATGATCCCACATTCCTATAGGGGGTAAAACCATGTCCCAAAGGTCACCGGAGCTGGTGTCACTTTAAAGAAGTAGTCCACCTTTGAGGGCTTATAACTTGGCTTCTGAATGTCCTAGAGAGATCAGGTTTGTTTTAGTATACAACAATCAACATCCCCTACAACCACAAAAAGGAATGGAGTCATTAGCACTTATGGTTTTTAAATGGCACCCAGAATTATGTTGCACGAAGCACAATTTCACATCATTCTGGGTTAATTTGTGTGAAAACAAGGTCCAATCAGGCTGAAACGTTACATGAAGGTAGAATCTATGGAGTTGTAAGTGATCTGAATGTTTCATGATGATAGCACTTTCCTAAGGGGGTCAAACCATGTCCCAAAGGTCACCGGGCCTGGTGTCACTTTAAAGAAGTAGTCCAGTTACACCTTTGTTGGCTTATAACTTGGCTTCTGAATGTCCTAGAGAGGTTAGGTTTGTTTTAGTGTACTCCAATCAACAGCCCCTACAACCACAAAAAGGAATGGAGTCATTAGCACTTAAGGTTTGTAAATGGCACCCAGAATTATGTTGCATGAAGCACAAATCCACATCATTCTGGGTCCATTTGTGTGAAAACAAGGTCCAATCAGGCTGAAACGCTACAAGAAGGTAGAATCTATTGAGTTGTAAGTGATCTGAACGTTTCAAGATGATCGAACATTCCTATAGGGGGTAAAACCATGTCCCAAAGGTCACCGGGCCTGGTGTCACTTTAAAGAAGTAGTCCAGGTACACCTTTGAGGGCTTATAACTTGGCTTCTGAATGTCCTAGAGAGATCAGGTTTGTTTTAGTGTACTCCAATCAACAGCCCCTACAACCTCAACAAGGAATGGAGTCATTAGCACTTATGGTTTTTAAATGGCACCCAGAATTATGTTGCACGAAGCACAATTTCACATCATTCTGGGTGCATTTGTGTGAAAACAAGGTCCAATCAGGCTGAAACGTTACAGGAAGGTAGAATCTATTGAGTTGTAAGTGATCTGAACGTTTCATGATGATAGCGCTTTCCTAAGGGGGTCAAACCATGTCCCAAAGGTCACCGGATCTGACGTCCATTTAAATAAGTAGTCCAGTTACACCTTTGTGGGCTTATAACTTGGCTTCTGAATGTCCTGGAGAGATCAGGTTTGTTTTAGTATACTCCAATCAACAGCCCCTACAACCACAAAAAGGAATGGAGTCATTAGCACTTATGGTTTTTAAATGGCACCCAGAATTATGTTGCACGAAGCACAATTTCACATCATTCTGGGTTCATTTGTGTGAAAACAAGGTCCAATCAGGCTGAAACGTTACAGGAAGGTAGAATCTATTGTGTTGTAAGTGATCTGAACGTTTCATCAGGATAGCACTTTCCTAAGGGGGTCAAACCATGTCCCAAAGGTCATCGGATCTGGTGTCAATTTAAAGAAGTAGTCCAGTTACACATTTGTGGGCTTATAACTTGGCTTCTGGATGTCCTAGAGAGATCAGGTTTGTTTTAGTATACTCCAATAAACAGCCCCTACAACCACAAAAAGGAATGGAGTCATTAGCACTTATGGTTTGTAAATGGCACCCAGAATTATGTTGCACGAAGCACAATTTCACATCATTCTGGGTCCATTTGTGTGAAAACAAGGTCCAATCAGGTTGAAACGTTACAGGAAGGTAGAATCTATTGAGTTGTAAGTGATCTGAACGTTTCATGATGATCGCACATTCCTAAGGGGATCAAACAATGTCCCAAAGGTCACCGGATATGGTGTCAATTTAAAGAAGTAGTCCAGTTACATATTTGTGGGCTTATAACTTGGCTTCTGAATGTCCTAGAGAGATCAGGTTTGTTTTATTGTACTCCAATCAACAGCCCCTACAACCACAAAAAGGAATGGAGTCATTAGCACTTAAGGTTTGTAAATGGCACCCAGAATGACGTTGCACGAAGCACAATTTCACATCATTCTGGGTCCATTTGTGTGAAAACAAGGTCCAATCAGGCTGAAACGCTACAAGAAGGTAGAATCTATTGAGTTGTAAGTGATCTGAACGTTTCAAGATGATCGCACATTCCTATAGGGGGTAAAACCATGTCCCAAAGGTCACCGGGCCTGGTGTCACTTTAAAGAAGTAGTCCAGTTACACCTTTGTGGGCTTATAACTTGGCTTCTGAATGTCCTAGAGAGATCAGGTTTGTTTTAGTGTACTCCATTCAACAGCCCCTACAACCACAAAAAGGAATGGAGTCATTAGCACTTAAGGTTTGTAAATGGCACCCAGAATTATGTTGCACGAAGCACAATTTCACATCATTCTGGGTCCATTTGTGTGAAAACAAGGTCCAATCAGGCTGAAACGCTACAAGAAAGTAGAATCTATTGAGTTGTAAGTGATCTGAACGTTTCAAGATGATCGCACATTCCTTTATGGGGTAAAACCATGTCCCAAAGGTCACCGGGCCTGGTGTCACTTTAAAGAAGTAGTCCAGTTACACCTTTGTGGGCTTATAACTTGGCTTCTGAATGTCCTAGAGAGGTTAGGTTTGTTTTAGTGTTCTCCAATCAACAGCCCCTACAACCACAAAAAGGAATGGAGTCATTAGCACTTATGGTTTTTAAATGGCACCCAGAATTATGTTGCACGAAGCACAATTTCACATCATTCTGGGTCCATTTGTGTGAAAACAAGGTCCAATCAGGCTGAAACGCTACAAGAAGGTAGAATCTAATGAGTTGTAAGTGATCTGAACGTTTCATTATGATCGCTCATTCCTATAGGGGGTCAAACCATGTCTCAAAAGTCACCGGGCCTGGTGTCACTTTAAAGAAGTAGTCCAGTTACACCTTTGAGGTCTTATAACTTGGCTTCTGAATGTCCTAGAGAGATCAGGTTTGTTTTAGTGTACTCCAATCAAGAGCCCCTACAACCTCAAAAAGGAATGGAGTCATTAGCACTTATGGTTTTTAAATGGCACCCAGAATTATGTTGCACGAAGCACAATTTCACATCATTATGGGTTCATTTGTGTGAAAACAAGGTCCAATAAGGCTGAAATGTTACAGGAAGGTAGAATCTATTGAGTTGTAAGCGATCTGAACGTTTCATGATGATAGCACTTTCCTAAGGGGGTCAAACCATGTCCCAAAGGTCACCGGATCTGGTGTCACTTTAAAGAAGTAGTCCAGTTACACCTTTGTGGGCTTTTAACTTGGCTTCTGAATGTCCTAGAGAGATCAGGTTTGTTTTAATGTACTCCAATCAACAGCCCCTACAACCACAAAAAGGAATGGAGTCAATAGCACTTATGGTTTGTAAATGGCACCCAGAATTATGTTGCACGAAGCACAATTTCACATCATTCTGGGTTCATTTGTGTGAAAACAAGGTCCAATCAGGCTGAAACGTTACAGGAAGGTAGAATCTATTGAGTTGTAAGTGATCTGAACATTTCATGATGATAGCACTTTCCTAACGGGGTCAAACCATGTCCCAAAGGTCACCGGATCTGGTGTCAATTTAAAGAAGTAGTCCAGTTACACATTTGTGGGCTTATAACTTGGCTTCTGAATGTCCTAGAGAGATCAGGTTTGTTTTAGTGTACTCCAATCAACATCCCCTACAACCTCAAAAAGGAATGGAGTCATTAGCACTTATGGTTTTTAAATGGCACCCAGAATTATGCTGCACTAAGCACAATTTCACATCATTCTGGGTCCATTTGTGTGAAAACAAGGTCCAATCAGGCTGAAACGCTACAAGAAGGTAGAATCTATTGAGTTGTAAGTGATCTGAACGTTTCATTATGATCGCACATTCCTATAGGGGGTCAAGCCATGTCTCAAAAGTCACCGGGCCTGGTGTCACTTTAAAGAAGTAGTCCAGTTACACCTTTGAGGTCTTATAACTTGGCTTCTGAATGTCCTAGAGAGATCAGGTTTGTTTTAGTGTAATCCAATCAACAGCCCCTACAACCTCAAAAAGGAATGGAGTCATTAGCACTTATGGTTTTTAAATGGCACCCAGAATTATGTTGCACGAAGCACAATTTCACATCATTATGGGTTCATTTGTGTGAAAACAAGGTCCAATAAGGCTGAAATGTTACAGGAAGGTAGAATCTATTGAGTTGTAAGCGATCTGAACGTTTCATGATGATAGCACTTTCCTAAGGGGGTCAAACCATGTCCCAAAGGTCACCGGATCTGGTGTCAATTTAAAGAAGTAGTCCAGTTACACCTTTGTGGGCTTATAACTTGGCTTCTGAATGTCCTAGAGAGATCAGGTTTGTTTTAATGTACTTCAATCAACCGCCCCTACAACCACAAAAAGGAATGGAGTCATTAGCACTTATGGTTTGTAAATGGCACCCAGAATTATGTTGCACGAAGCACAATTTCACATCATTCTGGGTTCATTTGTGTGAAAACAAGGTCCAATCAGGCTGAAACGCTACAAGAAGGTAGAATCTATTGAGTTGTAAGTGATCTGAACGTTTCATGATGATAGAACTTTCCTAAGGGGGTCAAACCATGTCCCAAAGGTCACCGGACCTGGTGTCACTTTAAAGAAGTAGTCCAGTTACACCTTTGTGGGCTTATAACTTGGCTTCTGAATGTCCTAGAGAGATCAGGTTTGTTTTAATGTACTCCAATCAACAGCCCCTACAACCACAAAAAGGAATGGAGTCAATAGCACTTATGGTTTGTAAATGGCACCCAGAATTATGTTGCACGAAGCACAATTTCACATCATTCTGGGTTCATTTGTGTGAAAACAAGGTCCAATCAGGCTGAAACGTTACAGGAAGGTAGAATCTATTGAGTTGTAAGTGATCTGAACATTTCATGATGATAGCACTTTCCTAACGGGGTCAAACCATGTCCCAAAGGTCACCGGATCTGGTGTCAATTTAAAGAAGTAGTCCAGTTACACATTTGTGGGCTTATAACTTGGCTTCTGAATGTCCTAGAGAGATCAGGTTTGTTTTAGTGTACTCCAATCAACATCCCCTACAACCTCAAAAAGGAATGGAGTCATTAGCACTTATGGTTTTTAAATGGCACCCAGAATTATGCTGCACTAAGCACAATTTCACATCATTCTGGGTTCATTTGTGTGAAAACAAGGTCCAATCAGGCTGAAATGTTACAGGAAGGTAGAATCTATTGAGTTGTAAGTGATCTGAACGTTTCATGATGATAGCACTTTCCTAAGGGTGTCAAACCATGTCCCAAAGGTCACCGGATCTGGTGTCAATTTAAAGAAGTAGTCCAGTTACACATTTGTGGGCTTATAACTTGGCTTCTGAATGTCCTAGAGAGATCAGGTTTGTTTTAATGTACTCCAATCAACAGCCCCTACAACCACAAAAAGGAATGGAGTCATTAGCACTTATGGTTTGTAAATGGCACCCAGAATTATGTTGCACGAAGCACAATTTCACATCATTCTGGGTCCATTTGTGTGAAAACAAGGTCCAATCAGGCTGAAACGCTACAAGAAGGTAGAATCTATTGAGTTGTAAGTGATCTGTACGTTTCAAAATGATCGCACATTCCTATAGGGGGTAAAACCATGTCCCAAAGGTCACCGGGCCTGGTGTCACTTTAAAGAAGTAGTCCAGTTACACCTTTGTGGGCTTATAACTTGGCTTCTGAATGTCCTAGAGAGATCAGGTTTGTTTTAGTGTACTCCAATCAAGAGCCCCTACAACCTCAAAAAGGAATGGAGTCATTAGCACTTATGGTTTTTAAATGGCACCCAGAATTATGTTGCACGAAGCACAATTTCACATCATTATGGGTTCATTTGTGTGAAAACAAGGTCCAATAAGGCTGAAATGTTACAGGAAGGTAGAATCTATTGAGTTGTAAGTGATCTGAACGTTTCATGATGATAGCACTTTCCTAAGGGGGTCAAACCATGTCCCAAAGGTCACCGGATCTGGTGTCAATTTAAAGAAGTAGTCCAGTTACACATTTGTGGGCTTATAACTTGGCTTCTGAATGTCCTAGAGAGATCAGGTTTGTTTTAATGTACTTCAATCAACCGCCCCTACAACCACAAAAAGGAATGGAGTCATTAGCACTTATGGTTTGTAAATGGCACCCAGAATTATGTTGCACGAAGCACAATTTCACATCATTCTGGGTTCATTTGTGTGAAAACAAGGTCCAATCAGGCTGAAACGCTACAAGAAGGTAGAATCTATTGAGTTGTAAGTGATCTGAACGTTTCATGATGATAGAACTTTCCTAAGGGGGTCAAACCATGTCCCAAAGGTCACCGGACCTGGTGTCACTTTAAAGAAGTAGTCCAGTTACACCTTTGTGGGCTTTTAACTTGGCTTCTGAATGTCCTAGAGAGATCAGGTTTGTTTTAATGTACTCCAATCAACAGCCCCTACAACCACAAAAAGGAATGGAGTCAATAGCACTTATGGTTTGTAAATGGCACCCAGAATTATGTTGCACGAAGCACAATTTCACATCATTCTGGGTTCATTTGTGTGAAAACAAGGTCCAATCAGGCTGAAACGTTACAGGAAGGTAGAATCTATTGAGTTGTAAGTGATCTGAACATTTCATGATGATAGCACTTTCCTAACGGGGTCAAACCATGTCCCAAAGGTCACCGGATCTGGTGTCAATTTAAAGAAGTAGTCCAGTTACACATTTGTGGGCTTATAACTTGGCTTCTGAATGTCCTAGAGAGATCAGGTTTGTTTTAGTGTACTCCAATCAACATCCCCTACAACCTCAAAAAGGAATGGAGTCATTAGCACTTATGGTTTTTAAATGGCACCCAGAATTATGCTGCACTAAGCACAATTTCACATCATTCTGGGTCCATTTGTGTGAAAACAAGGTCCAATCAGGCTGAAACGCTACAAGAAGGTAGAATCTATTGAGTTGTAAGTGGTCTGAACGTTTCATTATGATCGCACATTCCTATAGGGGGTCAAGCCATGTCTCAAAAGTCACCGGGCCTGGTGTCACTTTAAAGAAGTAGTCCAGTTACACCTTTGAGGTCTTATAACTTGGCTTCTGAATGTCCTAGAGAGATCAGGTTTGTTTTAGTGTAATCCAATCAACAGCCCCTACAACCTCAAAAAGGAATGGAGTCATTAGCACTTATGGTTTTTAAATGGCACCCAGAATTATGTTGCACGAAGCACAATTTCACATCATTATGGGTTCATTTGTGTGAAAACAAGGTCCAATAAGGCTGAAATGTTACAGGAAGGTAGAATCTATTGAGTTGTAAGCGATCTGAACGTTTCATGATGATAGCACTTTCCTAAGGGGGTCAAACCATGTCCCAAAGGTCACCGGATCTGGTGTCAATTTAAAGAAGTAGTCCAGTTACACCTTTGTGGGCTTATAACTTGGCTTCTGAATGTCCTAGAGAGATCAGGTTTGTTTTAATGTACTTCAATCAACCGCCCCTACAACCACAAAAAGGAATGGAGTCATTAGCACTTATGGTTTGTAAATGGCACCCAGAATTATGTTGCACGAAGCACAATTTCACATCATTCTGGGTTCATTTGTGTGAAAACAAGGTCCAATCAGGCTGAAACGCTACAAGAAGGTAGAATCTATTGAGTTGTAAGTGATCTGAACGTTTCATGATGATAGAACTTTCCTAAGGGGGTCAAACCATGTCCCAAAGGTCACCGGACCTGGTGTCACTTTAAAGAAGTAGTCCAGTTACACCTTTGTGGGCTTATAACTTGGCTTCTGAATGTCCTAGAGAGATCAGGTTTGTTTTAATGTACTCCAATCAACAGCCCCTACAACCACAAAAAGGAATGGAGTCAATAGCACTTATGGTTTGTAAATGGCACCCAGAATTATGTTGCACGAAGCACAATTTCACATCATTCTGGGTTCATTTGTGTGAAAACAAGGTCCAATCAGGCTGAAACGTTACAGGAAGGTAGAATCTATTGAGTTGTAAGTGATCTGAACATTTCATGATGATAGCACTTTCCTAACGGGGTCAAACCATGTCCCAAAGGTCACCGGATCTGGTGTCAATTTAAAGAAGTAGTCCAGTTACACATTTGTGGGCTTATAACTTGGCTTCTGAATGTCCTAGAGAGATCAGGTTTGTTTTAGTGTACTCCAATCAACATCCCCTACAACCTCAAAAAGGAATGGAGTCATTAGCACTTATGGTTTTTAAATGGCACCCAGAATTATGCTGCACTAAGCACAATTTCACATCATTCTGGGTTCATTTGTGTGAAAACAAGGTCCAATCAGGCTGAAATGTTACAGGAAGGTAGAATCTATTGAGTTGTAAGTGATCTGAACGTTTCATGATGATAGCACTTTCCTAAGGGTGTCAAACCATGTCCCAAAGGTCACCGGATCTGGTGTCAATTTGAAGAAGTAGTCCAGTTACACATTTGTGGGCTTATAACTTGGCTTCTGAATGTCCTAGAGAGATCAGGTTTGTTTTAATGTACTCCAATCAACAGCCCCTACAACCACAAAAAGGAATGGAATCATTAGCACTTATGGTTTGTAATTGGCACCCAGAATGATGCTGCACTAAGCACAATTTCACATCATTCTGGGTTCATTTGTGTGAAAACAAGGTCCAATCAGGCTGAAACGTTACAGGAAGGTAGAATCTATTGAGTTTTAAGTGATCTGAACGTTTCATGATGATAGCACTTTCCTAAGGGGGTCAAACCATGTCCCAAAGGTCACCGGATCTGGTGTCAATTTAAAGAAGTAGTCCAGTTACACATTTGTGGGCTTATAACTTGGCTTCTGAATGTCCTAGAGAGATCAGGTTTGTTTTAATGCACTTCAGTCAACAGCCCCTACAACCACAAAAAGGAATGGAGTCATTAGCACTTATGGTTTGTAAATGGCACCCAGAATTATGTTGCACGAAGCACAATTTCACTTCATTCTGGGTCCAATTGTGTGAAAACAAGGTCCAATCAGGCTGAAATGTTACAGGAAGGTAGAATCTATTGAGTTGTAAGTGATCTGAACGTTTCATGATGATAGCACTTTCCTAAGGGGGTCCAACCATGTCCCAAAGGTCACCGGATCTGGTGTCAATTTAAAGAATTAGTCCAGTTACACATTTGTGGGCTTATAACTTGGCTTCTGAATGTCCTAGAGAGATCAGGTTTGTTTTAGTGTACTCCAATCAACATTCCCTACAACCACAAAAAGGAATGGAGTCATTCGGACTTAAGGTTTGTAAATGGCACCCAGAATTATTTTGCACGAAGCACAATTTCACATCATTCTGGGTCCATTTGTGTGAAAACAAGGTCCAATCAGGCTGAAACGCTACAAGAAGGTAGAATCTATTGAGTTGTAAGTGATCTGAACGTTTCAAGATGATCGCACATTCCTATAGGGGGTAAAACCATGTCCCAAAGGTCACCGGGCCTGGTGTCACTTTAAAGTAGTAGTCCAGTTACACCTTTGTGGGCTTATAACTTGGCTTCTGAATGTCCTAGAGAGGTCAGGTTTGTTTTAGTGTACTCCAATCAACAGCCCCTACAACCACAAAAAGGAATGGAGTCATTAGCACTTATGGTTTGTAAATGGCACCCAGAATTATGTTGCACGAAGCACAATTTCACATCATTCTGGGTTCATTTGTGTGAAAACAAGGTCCAATCAGGCTGAAACGTTACAGGAAGGTAGAATCTATTGAGTTGTAAGTGATCTGAACGTTTCATGATGATAGAACTTTCCTAAGGGGGTCAAACCATGTCCCAAAGGTCACCGGACCTGGTGTCACTTTAAAGAAGTAGTCCAGTTACACCTTTGTGGGCTTATAACTTGGCTTCTGAATGTCCTAGAGAGATCAGGTTTGTTTTAATGTACTCCAATCAACAGCCCCTACAACCACAAAAAGGAATGGAGTCAATAGCACTTATGGTTTGTAAATGGCACCCAGAATTATGTTGCACGAAGCACAATTTCACATCATTCTGGGTTCATTTGTGTGAAAACAAGGTCCAATCAGGCTGAAACGTTACAGGAAGGTAGAATCTATTGAGTTGTAAGTGATCTGAACATTTCATGATGATAGCACTTTCCTAACGGGGTCAAACCATGTCCCAAAGGTCACCGGATCTGGTGTCAATTTAAAGAAGTAGTCCAGTTACACATTTGTGGGCTTATAACTTGGCTTCTGAATGTCCTAGAGAGATCAGGTTTGTTTTAGTGTACTCCAATCAACATCCCCTACAACCTCAAAAAGGAATGGAGTCATTAGCACTTATGGTTTTTAAATGGCACCCAGAATTATGCTGCACTAAGCACAATTTCACATCATTCTGGGTTCATTTGTGTGAAAACAAGGTCCAATCAGGCTGAAATGTTACAGGAAGGTAGAATCTATTGAGTTGTAAGTGATCTGAACGTTTCATGATGATAGCACTTTCCTAAGGGTGTCAAACCATGTCCCAAAGGTCACCGGATCTGGTGTCAATTTAAAGAAGTAGTCCAGTTACACATTTGTGGGCTTATAACTTGGCTTCTGAATGTCCTAGAGAGATCAGGTTTGTTTTAATGTACTCCAATCAACAGCCCCTACAACCACAAAAAGGAATGGAATCATTAGCACTTATGGTTTGTAATTGGCACCCAGAATGATGCTGCACTAAGCACAATTTCACATCATTCTGGGTTCATTTGTGTGAAAACAAGGTCCAATCAGGCTGAAACGTTACAGGAAGGTAGAATCTATTGAGTTTTAAGTGATCTGAACGTTTCATGATGATAGCACTTTCCTAAGGGGGTCAAACCATGTCCCAAAGGTCACCGGATCTGGTGTCAATTTAAAGAAGTAGTCCAGTTACACATTTGTGGGCTTATAACTTGGCTTCTGAATGTCCTAGAGAGATCAGGTTTGTTTTAATGCACTTCAGTCAACAGCCCCTACAACCACAAAAAGGAATGGAGTCATTAGCACTTATGGTTTGTAAATGGCACCCAGAATTATGTTGCACGAAGCACAATTTCACTTCATTCTGGGTCCAATTGTGTGAAAACAAGGTCCATTCAGGCTGAAATGTTACAGGAAGGTAGAATCTATTGAGTTGTAAGTGATCTGAACGTTTCATGATGATAGCACTTTCCTAAGGGGGTCCAACCATGTCCCAAAGCTCACCGGATCTGGTGTCAATTTAAAGAATTAGTCCAGTTACACATTTGTGGGCTTATAACTTGGCTTCTGAATGTCCTAGAGAGATCAGGTTTGTTTTAGTGTACTCCAATCAACATTCCCTACAACCACAAAAAGGAATGGAGTCATTCGGACTTAAGGTTTGTAAATGGCACCCAGAATTATTTTGCACGAAGCACAATTTCACATCATTCTGGGTCCATTTGTGTGAAAACAAGGTCCAATCAGGCTGAAACGCTACAAGAAGGTAGAATCTATTGAGTTGTAAGTGATCTGAACGTTTCAAGATGATCGCACATTCCTATAGGGGGTAAAACCATGTCCCAAAGGTCACCGGGCCTGGTGTCACTTTAAAGAAGTAGTCCAGTTACACCTTTGTGGGCTTATAACTTGGCTTCTGAATGTCCTAGAGAGGTCAGGTTTGTTTTAGTGTACTCCAATCAACAGCCCCTACAACCACAAAAAGGAATGGAGTCATTAGCACTTATGGTTTGTAAATGGCACCCAGAATTATGTTGCACGAAGCACAATTTCACATCATTCTGGGTTCATTTGTGTGAAAACAAGGTCCAATCAGGCTGAAACGTTACAGGAAGGTAGAATCTATTGAGTTGTAAGTGATCTGAACGTTTCATGATGATCACTCTTTCCTAAGGGGGTCAAACCATGTCCCAAAGGTCACCGGATCTGGTGTCAATTTAAAGAAGTAGTCCAGTTACACATTTGTGGGCTTATAACTTGGCTTCTGAATGTCCTAGAGAGATCAGGTTTGTTTTAGTGTACTCCAATCAACAGCCCCTACAACCTCAAAAAGGAATGGAGTCATTAGCACTTATGGTTTTTAAATGGCACCCAGAATTATGCTAAACTAAGCACAATTTCACATCATTCTGGGTTCATTTGTGTGAAAACAAGGTCCAATCAGGCTGAAACGTTACAGGAAGGTAGAATCTATTGAGTTGTAAGTGATCTGAACGTTTCATGATGATAGCACTTTCCTAAGGGGGTCAAACCATGTCCCAAATGTCACCAGGCCTGGTGTCACTTTAAAGAAGTAGTCCAGTTACACCTTTGTCAAGAGTCAAGAGTCAAGAGACAAGAGTCAAGAGTCAAGAGTCTTTTATTGTCATATTCTCCACATGTGCAGGACATACAGAGAAATGAAATTCAGTTTCAGCACACACAATTCAAAGATCAGACATACGTGGGTAAGACACATAACAAGAATTGGTGACTGCGGTCATTCGCAACATGAGTCGCGCTACCTTAATAGTTAGATGAAAAGGGTGTTACATGAGGAAAGTTCAGGGAGGGGAAAAAAAGGCATTAACAGGGTTACACCAGCAGGGTGTAGCACTCCAATGCAAAAAAAACACCCGACATGGAAGCACAGACAGCACGTGTACAACATCAGAGTCCAATGGGGAGGTGGGGGTGGGCGGGATCCTGAAGCCTCCAATGGGAGCTGCCACTGCGGCGCATCGACCAGCTGCAGAACAACAGGTGGGAGGGAGAGATAAGGAACAGAGAGCGCATTGAGGCCCTGCAGACATGTCAGCCTGAAGGGAGAGGGTGAAGGTCGGGACACAGCATCTGTCGGCATTCCTCCTTTTGTGGGGGTGTGTTGAGGCAGCCTTGAGAGGCTGCTATGGCGTCAGATAGGGATAAACATAACTTTGTTTAGGGAAGACAGAGATAATCTTCCCCTCCGTCATGTAGTCTCTAAGTGGTCATTCATGTCCACCAGTGAAGCCAATTTTACATTCCACATCCCCGCATCGTCCGGCGACCCTCTCCAAGATCAAATCCATCTTGCGCACTAACACAGGCAACGCCGCAAGGACATTGTCCAGCTTACGGTTCACCTCGAGTAACTTCCCAGTCTGTGAGGTCACCGCACGAGCGGCACATTCCGTGGGTACGGGTCGCACTCCAATCGCTCCCGTCTTCCCAAATTTCCAGAAAACCAGATATCCTCCCACTCCAATCAGAAGAAATCCAGTGATCATTAGGCCGAATATCCACAAATCTTCCACGTCCTCGATGGACAGCTGAGAGAGGCACACGATTCGCCAGACCTCCCAAGAATCGAGTGCATATCCCGATGCGAATGTCCCCTCGGGACAGGTGGGAGCCCCCTTCTCCGTTCTCATCGTAGAGAAAATTTTGTCAATCACGTTGAATGACCAATTAATTAAGTCCATATTTCCAAAAAAAAGAGTAGTGGTTTCAGGAGAAATGCAGAGAAGTGCTCTGTAGGCAGACAGGACAAGAGCCTTGGGGAAGCCGATAAGGGAGCTGAGAAAAAAGCGTCTGTACTCTCTGAAGGCTTATAACTTGGCTTCTTAATGTCCTAGAGAGGTTAGGTTTGTTTTAGTGTACTCCAATCAAAAGCCCCTACAACCACAAAAAGGAATGGAGACATTAGCACTTATGGTTTGTAAATGGCACCCAGAATTATGTTGCACGAAGCACAATTTCACATCATTCTGGGTTCATTTGTGTGAAAACAAGGTCCAATCAGGCTGAAACGTTACAGGAAGGTAGAATCTATTGAGTTGTAAGTGATCTGAACGCTTCATGATGATAGCACTTTCCTAAGGGGGTCAAACCATGTCCCAAAGGTCACCGGATCTGGTGTCAATTTAAAGAAGTAGTCCAGTTACACATTTGTGGGCTTATAACTTGGCTTCTGAATGTCCTAGAGAGATCAGGTTTGTTTTAATGTGCTCCAATCAACAGCCCCTACAACCACAAAAAGGAATGGAGTCATTAGCACTTATGGTTTGTAAATGGCACCCAGAATTATGTTGCACGAAGCATAATTTCACTTCATTCTGGGTCCATTTGTGTGAAAACAAGGTCCAATCAGGCTGAAACGTTACAGGAAGGTAGAATCTATTGATTTGTAAGTGATCTGATTGTTTCATGATGATAGCACTTTCCTAAGGGGGTCAAACCATGTCCCAAAGGTCACCGGATCTGGTGTCAATTTAAAGAAGTAGTCCAGTTACACATTTGTGGGCTTATAACTTGGCTTCCTAATGTCCTAGAGAGATCAGGTTTGTTTTAGTGTACTCCAATCAACAGCCCCTACAACCACAAAAAGGAATGGAGTCATTAGCACTTATGGTTTGTAAATGGCACCCAAATTATGTTGCACGAAGCAAAATTTCACATCATTCTGGGTCCATTTGTGTGAAAACAAGGTCCAATCAGGCTGAAACACTACAAGAAGGTAGAATCTATTGAGTTGTAAGTGATCTGAACGTTTCATGATGATAGCACTTTCCTAAGGGGGTCAAACCATGTCCCAAATGTCACCGGATCTGGTGTCAATTTAAAGAAGTAGTCCAGTTACACATTTGTGGGCTTATAACTTGGCTTCTGAATGTCCTAGAGAGATCAGGTTTGTTTTAATGCACTTCAGTCAACAGCCCCTACAACCACAAAAAGGAATGGAGTCATTAGCACTTATGGTTTGTAAATGGCACCCAGAATTATGTTGCACGAAGCACAATTTCACTTCATTCTGGGTCCAGTTGTGTGAAAACAAGGTCCAATCAGGCTGAAATGTTACAGGAAGGTAGAATCTATTGAGTTGTAAGTGATCTGAACGTTTCATGATGATAGCACTTTCCTAAGGGGGTCCAACCATGTCCCAAAGGTCACCGGATCTGGTGTCAATTTAAAGAATTAGTCCAGTTACACATTTGTGGGCTTATAACTTGGCTTCTGAATGTCCTAGAGAGATCAGGTTTGTTTTAGTGTACTCCAATCAACAGCCCCTACAACCACAAAAAGGAATGGAGTCATTCGGACTTAAGGTTTGTAAATGGCACCCAGAATTATTTTGCACGAAGCACAATTTCACATCATTCTGGGTCCATTTGTGTGAAAACAAGGTCCAATCAGGCTGAAACGCTACAAGAAGGTAGAATCTATTGAGTTGTAAGTGATCTGAACGTTTCAAGATGATCGCACATTCCTATAGGGGGTAAAACCATGTCCCAAAGGTCACCGGGCCTGGTGTCACTTTAAAGAAGTAGTCCAGTTACACCTTTGTGGGCTTATAACTTGGCTTCTGAATGTCCTAGAGAGGTCAGGTTTGTTTTAGTGTACTCCAATCAACAGCCCCTACAACCACAAAAAGGAATGGAGTCATTAGCACTTATGGTTTGTAAATGGCACCCAGAATTATGTTGCACGAAGCACAATTTCACATCATTCTGGGTTCATTTGTGTGAAAACAAGGTCCAATCAGGCTGAAACGTTACAGGAAGGTAGAATCTATTGAGTTGTAAGTGATCTGAACGTTTCATGAAGATCGCTCTTTCCTAAGGGGGTCAAACCATGTCCCAAAGGTCACCGGATCTGGTGTCAATTTAAAGAAGTAGTTCAGTTACACATTTGTGGGCTTATAACTTGGCTTCTGAATGTCCTAGAGAGATCAGGTTTGTTTTAGTGTACTCCAATCAACAGCCCCTACAACCTCAAAAAGGAATGGAGTCATTAGCACTTATGGTTTTTAAATGGCACCCAGAATTATGCTAAACTAAGCACAATTTCACATCATTCTGGGTTCATTTGTGTGAAAACAAGGTCCAATCAGGCTGAAACGTTACAGGAAGGTAGAATCTATTGAGTTGTAAGTGATCTGAACGTTTCATGATGATAGCACTTTCCTAAGGGGGTCAAACCATGTCCCAAATGTCACCAGGCCTGGTGTCACTTTAAAGAAGTAGTCCAGTTACACCTTTGTCAAGAGTCAAGAGTCAAGAGACAAGAGTCAAGAGTCAAGAGTCAAGAGTCATTTATTGTCATATTCTCCACATGTGCAGGACATACAGAGAAATGAAATTCAGTTTCAGCACACACAATTCAAAGATCAGACATACGTGGGTAAGACACATAACAAGAATTGGTGACTGCGGTCATTCGCAACATGAGTCGCGCTACCTTAATAGTTAGATGAAAAGGGTGTTACATGAGGAAAGTTCAGGGAGGGGAAAAAAAGGCATTAACAGGGTTACACCAGCAGGGTGTAGCACTCCCAATGCAAAAAAAACACCCGACATGGAAGCACAGACAGCACGTGTACAAAATCAGAGTCCAATGGGGAGGTGGGGGTGGGCGGGATCCTGAAGCCTCCAATGGGAGCTTCCACTGCGGCGCATCGACCAGCTGCAGAACAACAGGTGGGAGGGAGAGATAAGGAACAGAGAGCGCATTGAGGCCCTGCAGACATGTCAGCCTGAAGGGAGAGGGTGAAGGTCGGGACACAGCATCTGTCGGCATTCCTCCTTTTGTGGGGGTGTGTTGAGGCAGCCTTGAGAGGCTGCTATGGCGTCAGATAGGGATAAACATAACTTTGTTTAGGGAAGACAGAGATAATCTTCCCCTCCGTCTTGTAGTCTCTAAGTGGTCATTCATGTCCACCAGTGAAGCCAATTTTACATTCCACATCCCCGCATCGTCCGGCGACCCTCTCCAAGATCAAATCCATCTTGCGCACTAACACAGGCAACGCCGCAAGGACATTGTCCAGCTTACGGTTCACCTCGAGTAACGTCCCAGTCTGTGAGGTCACCGCACGAGCGGCACATTCCGTGGGTACGGGTCGCACTCCAATCGCTCCCGTCTTCCCAAATTTCCAGAAAACCAGATATCCTCCCACTCCAATCAGAAGAAATCCAGTGATCATTAGGCCGAATATCCACAAATCTTCCACGTCCTCGATGGACAGCTGAGAGAGGCACACGATTCGCCAGACCTCCCAAGAATCGAGTGCATATCCCGATGCGAATGTCCCCTCGGGACAGGTGGGAGCCCCCTTCTCCGTTCTCATCGTAGAGAAAATTTTGTCAATCACGTTGAATGACCAATTAATTAAGTCCATATTTCCAAAAAAAAGAGTAGTGGTTTCAGGAGAAATGCAGAGAAGTGCTCTGTAGGCAGACAGGACAAGAGCCTTGGGGAAGCCGATAAGGGAGCTGAGAAAAAAGCGTCTGTACTCTCTGAAGGCTTATAACTTGGCTTCTTAATGTCCTAGAGAGGTTAGGTTTGTTTTAGTGTACTCCAATCAAAAGCCCCTACAACCACAAAAAGGAATGGAGTCATTAGCACTTATGGTTTGTAAATGGCACCCAGAATTATGTTGCACGAAGCACAATTTCACATCATTCTGGGTTCATTTGTGTGAAAACAAGGTCCAATCAGGCTGAAACGTTACAGGAAGGTAGAATCTATTGAGTTGTAAGTGATCTGAACGCTTCATGATGATAGCACTTTCCTAAGGGGGTCAAACCATGTCCCAAAGGTCACCGGATCTGGTGTCAATTTAAAGAAGTAGTCCAGTTACACATTTGTGGGCTTATAACTTGGCTTCTGAATGTCCTAGAGAGATCAGGTTTGTTTTAATGTGCTCCAATCAACAGCCCCTACAACCACAAAAAGGAATGGAGTCATTAGCACTTATGGTTTGTAAATGGCACCCAGAATTATGTTGCACGAAGCATAATTTCACTTCATTCTGGGTCCATTTGTGTGAAAACAAGGTCCAATCAGGCTGAAACGTTACAGGAAGGTAGAATCTATTGATTTGTAAGTGATCTGATTGTTTCATGATGATAGCACTTTCCTAAGGGGGTCAAACCATGTCCCAAAGGTCACCGGATCTGGTGTCAATTTAAAGAAGTAGTCCAGTTACATTTTTAGGCTTATAACTTGGCTTCCTAATGTCCTAGAGAGATCAGGTTTGTTTTAATGTACTCCAATCAACAGCCCCTACAACCACAAAAAGGAATGGAGTCATTAGCACTTATGGTTTGTAAATGGCACCCAAATTATGTTGCACGAAGCACAATTTCACATCATTCTGGGTCCATTTGTGTGAAAACAAGGTCCAATCAGGCTGAAACACTACAAGAAGGTAGAATCTATTGAGTTGTAAGTGATCTGAACGTTTCATGATGATCGCACATTCCTATAGGGGGTAAAACCATGTCCCAAAGGTCACCGGGCCTGGTGTCACTTTAAAGTAGTCCAGTTACACCTTTGTGGGCTTATAACTTGGCTTCTGAATGTCCTAGAGAGGTTAGGTTTGTTTTAGTGTACTCCAATCAAAAGCCCCTACAACCACAAAAAGGAATGGAGTCATTAGCACTTATGGTTTTTAAATGGCACCCAGAATTATGTTGCACGAAGCACAATTTCACATCATTCTGGGTTCATTTGTGTGAAAACAAGGTCCAATCAGGCTGAAACGTTACAGGAAGGTAGAATCTATTGAGTTGTAAGTGATCTGAACGTTTCATGATGATAGCACTTTCCTAAGGGGGTCAAACCATGTCCCAAAGGTCACCGGATCTGGTGTCAATTTAAAGAAGCAGTCCAGTTACACATTTGTGAGCTTATAACTTGGCTTCGGAATGTCCTAGAGAGATCAGGTTTGTTTTAATGTACTCCAATCAACAGCCCCTACAACTACAAAAAGGAATGGAGTCATTAGCACTTATGGTTTGTAAATGGCACCCAGAATTATGTTGCACGAAGCCCAATTTCACATCATTCTGGGTCCATTTGTGTGAAAACAAGGTCCAATCAGGCTGAAACGTTACAGGAAGGTAGAATCTATTGAGTTGTAAGTGATCTGAACGTTTCATGATGATAGCACTTTCCTAAGGGGGTCAAACCATGTCCCAAAGGTCACCGGATCTGGTGTCAATTTAAAGAAGTAGTTCAGTTACACATTTGTGGGCTTATAACTTGGCTTCTGAATGCCCTAGAGAGATCAGGTTTGTTTTAGTGTACTCCAATCAACAGCCCCTACAACCACAAAAAGGAATGGAGTCATTAGGACTTAAGGTTTGTAAATGGCACCCAGAATTATGTTGCACGAAGCACAATTTCACATCATTGTGGGTCCATTTGTGTGAAAAAAAGGTCCAATCAGGCTGAAACGCTACAAGAAGGTAGAATCTATTGAGTTGTAAGTGATCTGAACGTTTCAAGATGATCGCACATTCCTATACGGGGTAAAACCATGTCCCAAAGGTCACCGGGCCTGGTGTCACTTTAAAGAAGTAGTCCAGTTACACCTTTGTGGGCTTATAACTTGGCTTCTGAATGTCCTAGAGAGGTCAGGTTTGTTTTAGTGTACTCCAATCAACAGCCCCTACAACCACAAAAAGGAATGGAGTCTTTAGCACTTATGGTTTGTAAATGGCACCCAAATTATGTTGCACGAAGCACAATTTCACATCATTCTGGGTCCATTTGTGTGAAAACAAGGTCCAATCAGGCTGAAACACTACAAGAAGGTAGAATCTATTGAGTTGTAATTGATCTGAACGTTTCATGATGATCGCACATTCCTATAGGGGGTAAAACCATGTCCCAAAGGTCACCGGGCCTGGTGTCACTTTAAAGAAGTAGTCCAGTTACACCTTTGTGGGCTTATAACTTGGCTTCTGAATGTCCTAGAGAGGTTAGGTTTGTTTTAGTGTACTCCAATCAAAAGCCCCTACAACCACAAAAAGGAATGGAGTCATTAGCACTTATGGTTTTTAAATGGCACCCAGAATTATGTTGCACGAAGCACAATTTCACATCATTCTGGGTTCATTTGTGTGAAAACAAGGTCCAATCAGGCTGAAACGTTACAGGAAGGTAGAATCTATTGAGTTGTAAGTGATCTGAACGTTTCATGATGATAGCACTTTCCTAAGGGGGTCAAACCATGTCCCAAAGGTCACCGGATCTGGTGTCAATTTAAAGAAGCAGTCCAGTTACACATTTGTGAGCTTATAACTTGGCTTCGGAATGTCCTAGAGAGATCAGGTTTGTTTTAATGTACTCCAATCAACAGCCCCTACAACTACAAAAAGGAATGGAGTCATTAGCACTTATGGTTTGTAAATGGCACCCAGAATTATGTTGCACGAAGCCCAATTTCACATCATTCTGGGTCCATTTGTGTGAAAACAAGGTCCAATCAGGCTGAAACGTTACAGGAAGGTAGAATCTATTGAGTTGTAAGTGATCTGAACGTTTCATGATGATAGCACTTTCCTAAGGGGGTCAAACCATGTCCCAAAGGTCACCGGATCTGGTGTCAATTTAAAGAAGTAGTTCAGTTACACATTTGTGGGCTTATAACTTGGCTTCTGAATGCCCTAGAGAGATCAGGTTTGTTTTAGTGTACTCCAATCAACAGCCCCTACAACCACAAAAAGGAATGGAGTCATTAGGACTTAAGGTTTGTAAATGGCACCCAGAATTATGTTGCACGAAGCACAATTTCACATCATTCTGGGTCCATTTGTGTGAAAAAAAGGTCCAATCAGGCTGAAACGCTACAAGAAGGTAGAATCTTTTGAGTTGTAGGTGATCTGAACGTTTCAAGATGATCGCACATTCCTATAGGGGGTAAAACCATGTCCCAAAGGTCACCGGGCCTGGTGTCACTTTAAAGAAGTAGTCCAGTTACACCTTTGTGGGCTTATAACTTTGCTTCTGAATGTCCTAGAGAGGTCAGGTTTGTTTTAGTGTACTCCAATCAACAGCCCCTACAACCACAAAAAGGAATGGAGTCTTTAGCACTTATGGTTTGTAAATGGCACCCAGAATTATGTTGCACGAAGCACAATTTCACATCATTCTGGGTTCATTTGTGTGAAAACAAGGTCCAATCAGGCTGAAACGTTACAGGAATGTAGAATCTATTGAGTTGTAAGTGATCTGAACGTTTCATGATGATAGCACTTTCCTAAGGGGGTTAAACCATGTCCCAAATGTCACCGGATCTGGTGTCAATTTAAAGAAGTAGTCCAGTTACACATTTGTGGGCTTATAACTTGGCTTCTGAATGTCCTAGAGAAATCACGTTTGTTTTAGTGTACTCCAATCAACATCCCCTACAACCTCAAAAAGGAATGGAGCCATTAGCACTTATGGTTTTTAAATGGCACCCAGAATTATGCTAAACTAAGCACAATTTCACATCATTCTGGGTTCATTTGTGTGAAAACAAGGTCCAATCAGGCTGAAATGTTACAGGAAGGTAGAATCTATTTAGTTGTAATTGATCTGAACGTTTCATGATGATAGCACTTTCCTAAGGGGGTCAAACCATGTCCCAAATGTCACCGGGCAAGGTGTCACTTTAAAGAAGTAGTCCAGTTACACCTTTGTGGGCTTATAACTTGGCTTCTGAATGTCCTAGAGAGGTTAGGTTTGTTTTAGTGTACTCCAATCAAAAGCCCCTACAACCACAAAAAGGAATGGAGTCATTAGCACTTATGGTTTGTAAATGGCACCCAGAATTATGTTGGACAAAGCACAATTTCACATCATTCTGTGTTCATTTGTGTGAAAACAAGGTCCAATCAGGCTGAAACGTTACAGGAAGGTAGAATCTATTGAGTTGTAAGTGATCTGAACGTTTCATGATGATAGCACTTTCCTAAGGGGGTCAAACCATGTCCCAAAGTTCACCGTATCTGGTGTCAATTTGAAGAAGTAGTCCAGTTACACCTTTGTGGGCTTATAACTTGGCTTCTGAATATCCTAGAGAGATCAGGTTTGTTTTAGTGTACTCCAATCAACATCCCCTACAACCTCAAAAAGGAATGGAGTCATTAGCACTTATGGTTTGTAAATGGCACCCAGAATTATGTTGCACGAAGCACAATTTCACATCATTCTGGGTTCATTTGTGTGAAAACAAGGTCCAATCAGGCTGAAACGTTACAGGAAGGTAGAATCTATTGAGTTGTAAGTGATCTGAACGTTTCATGATGATAGCACTTTCCTAAGGGGGTCAAACCATGTCCCAAAGGTCACCGGATCTGGTGTATATTTAAAGAAGTAGTCCAGTTACACATTTGTGGGCTTATAACTTGGCTTCTGAATGTCCTAGAGAGATCAGGTTTGTTTTAGTGTACTCCAATCAACAGCCCCTACAACCACAAAAAGGAATGGAGTCATTAGCACTTAAGGTTTGTAAATGGCACCCAGAATTATGTTGCACGAAGCACAATTTCACATCATTCTGGGTCCATTTGTGTGAAAACAAGGTCCAATCAGGCTGAAACGCTACAAGAAGGTAGAACCTATTGAGTTGTAAGTGATCTGAACGTTTCAAGATGATCGCACATTCCTATAGGGGGTAAAACCATGTCCCAAAGGTCACCGGGCCTGGTGTCTCTTTAAAGAAGTAGTCCAGTTACACCTTTGTGGGCTTATAACTTGGCTTCTGAATGTCCTAGAGAGGTTAGGTTTGTTTTAGTGTACTCCAATCAACAGCCCCTACAACCACAAAAAGGAATGGAGTCATTAGCCTTATGGTTTGTAAATGGCACCCAGAATTATGTTGCACGAAGCACAATTTCACATCATTCTGGGTTCATTTGTGTGAAAACAAGGTCCAATCAGGCTGAAACGTTACAGGAAGGTAGAATCTATTGAGTTGTAAGTGATCTGAACGTTTCATGATGATAGCACTTTCCTAAGGGGCTCAAACCATGTCCCAAAGGTCACCGGATCTGGTGTATATTTAAAGAAGTAGTCCAGTTACACATTTGTGGGCTTATAACTTGGCTTCTGAATGTCCTAGAGAGATCAGGTTTGTTTTAGTGTACTCCAATCAACAGCCCCTACAACCACAAAAAGGAATGGAGTCATTAGCACTTAAGGTTTGTAAATGGCACCCAGAATTATGTTGCACGAAGCACAATTTCACATCATTCTGGGTCCATTTGTGTGAAAACAAGGTCCAATCAGGCTGAAACGCTACAAGAAGGTAGAACCTATTGAGTTGTAAGTGATCTGAACGTTTCAAGATGATCGCACATTCCTATAGGGGGTAAAACCATGTCCCAAAGGTCACCGGGCCTGGTGTCTATTTAAAGAAGTAGTCCAGTTACACCTTTGTGGGCTTATAACTTGGCTTCTGAATGTCCTAGAGAGGTTAGGTTTGTTTTAGTGTACTCCAATCAACAGCCCCTACAACCACAAAAAGGAATGGAGTCATTAGCCTTATGGTTTGTAAATGGCACCCAGAATTATGTTGCACGAAGCACAATTTAAATTGACACCAGATCCGGTGACCTTTGGGACATGGTTTGATCCCCTTAGGAATGTGCGATCATCATGAAACGTTCAGATCACTTACAACTCAATAGATTCTACCTTCCTGTAACGTTTCAGCCTGATTGGACCTTGTTTTCACACAAATGGACCCAGAATGATGTGAAATTGTGCTTCGTGCAACATAATTCTGGGTGCCATTTACAAACCTTAAGTGCTAATGACTCTATTCCTTTTTGTGGTTGTAGGGGCTGTTGATTGGAGTACACTAAAACAAACCTGATCTCTCTAGGACATTCAGAATCCAAGTTATAAGCCCACAAATGTGTAACTGGACTACTTCTTTAAATATACACCAGATCCGGTGACCTATGGGACATGGTTTGACCACCTTAGGAAAGTGCTATCATCATGAAACGTTCAGATCACTTTCAACTCAATAGATTCTACCTTCCTGTAACGTTTCAGCCTGATTGGACCTTGTTTTCACACAAATGAACCCAGAATGATGTGAAATTGTGCTTCGTGCAACATAATTCTGGGTGCCATTTACAAACCATAAGTGCTAATGACTCCATTCCTTTTTGTGGTTGTAGGGGCTGTTGATTGGAGTACATTAAAACAAACCTGGTCTCTCTAGGACATTCAGAAGCCAAGTTATAAGCCCACAAATGTGTAACTGGACTACTTTAAATTGACACCAGATCCGGTAACCTTTGGGACATGGTTTGACCCCCTTAGGAAAGTGCTATCATCATGAAACGTTCAGATCACTTACAACTCAATAGATTCTACCTTCCTGTTACGTTTCAGCCTGATTGGACCTTGTTTTCACACAAATGAACCCAGAATGATGTGAAATTTTGCTTTGTGCAGCATAATTCTGGGTGCCATTTACAAACCATGATTGCCAATGACTCCATTCCTTTTTGTGGTTGTAGGGGCTTTTGATTGGAGAACACTAAAACAAACCTAACCTCTCTAGGACATTCAGAAGCCAAGTTATAAGCCCACAAAGGTGTAACTGGACTACTTCTTTAAAGTGACACCAGGCCCGGTGACCTTTGGGACATGGTTTTACCCCCTATAGGAATGTGCGATCATCTTGAAACGTTCAGATCACTTACAACTCAATAGGTTCTACCTTCTTGTAGCGTTTCAGCCTGATTGGACCTTGTTTTCACACAAATGGACCCAGAATGATGTGAAATTGTGCTTCGTGCAACATAATTCTGGGTGCCATTTACAAACCTTAAGCGCTAATGACTCCATTCCTTTTTGTGGTTGTAGGGGCTGTTGATTGGAGTACACTAAAACAAACCTGATCTCTCTAGGACATTCAGAAGCCAAGTTATAAGCCCACAAATGTGTAACTGGACTACTTCTTTAAATATACACCAGATCCGGTGACCTTTGGGACATGGTTTGACCCCCTTAGGAAAGTGCTATCATCATGAAACGTTCAGATCACTTACAACTCAATAGATTCTACCTTCCTGTAACGTTTCAGCCTGATTGGACCTTGTTTTCACACAAATGAACCCAGAATGATGTGAAATTGTGCTTCGTGCAACATAATTCTGGGTGCCATTTACAAACCATAAGGCTAATGACTCCATTCCTTTTTGTGGTTGTAGGGGCTGTTGATTGGAGTACACTACAACAAACCTAACCTCTCTAGGACATTCAGAAGCCAAGTTATAAGCCCACAAAGGTGTAACTGGACTACTTCTTTAAAGAGACACCAGGCCCGGTGACCTTTGGGACATGGTTTTACCCCCTATAGGAATGTGCGATCATCTTGAAACGTTCAGATCACTTACAACTCAATAGGTTCTACCTTCTTGTAGCGTTTCAGCCTGATTGGACCTTGTTTTCACACAAATGGACCCAGAATGATGTGAAATTGTGCTTCGTGCAACATAATTCTGGGTGCCATTTACAAACCTTAAGTGCTAATGACTCCATTCCTTTTTGTCGTTGTAGGGGCTGTTGATTGGAGTACACTAAAACAAACCTGATCTCTCTAGGACATTCAGAAGCCAAGTTATAAGCCCACAAATGTGTAACTGGACTACTTCTTTAAATATACACCAGATCCGGTGACCTTTGGGACATGGTTTGACCCCCTTAGGAAAGTGCTATCATCATGAAACGTTCAGATCACTTACAACTCAATAGATTCTACCTTCCTGTAACGTTTCAGCCTGATTGGACCTTGTTTTCACACAAATGAACCCAGAATGATGTGAAATTGTGCTTCGTGCAACATAATTCTGGGTGCCATTTAAAAACCATAAGTGCTAATGACTCCATTCCTTTTTGAGGTTGTAGGGGATGTTGATTGGAGTACACTAAAACAAACCTGATCTCTCTAGGATATTCAGAAGCCAAGTTATAAGCCCACAAAGGTGTAACTGGACTACTTCTTCAAATTGACACCAGATACGGTGACCTTTGGGACATGGTTTGACCCCCTTAGGAAAGTGCTATCATCATGAAACGTTCAGATCACTTACAACTCAATAGATTCTACCTTCCTGTAACGTTTCAGCCTGATTGGACCTTGTTTTCACACAAATGAACACAGAATGATGTGAAATTGTGCTTTGTCCAACATAATTCTGGGTGCCATTTACAAACCATAAGTGCTAATGACTCCATTCCTTTTTGTGGTTGTAGGGGCTTTTGATTGGAGTACACTAAAACAAACCTAACCTCTCTAGGACATTCAGAAGCCAAGTTATAAGCCCACAAAGGTGTAACTGGACTACTTCTTTAAAGTGACACCTTGCCCGGTGACATTTGGGACATGGTTTGACCCCCTTAGGAAAGTGCTATCATCATGAAACGTTCAGATCAATTACAACTAAATAGATTCTACCTTCCTGTAACATTTCAGCCTTATTGGACCTTGTTTTCACACAAATGAACCCAGAATGATGTGAAATTGTGCTTAGTTTAGCATAATTCTGGGTGCCATTTAAAAACCATAAGTGCTAATGGCTCCATTCCTTTTTGAGGTTGTAGGGGATGTTGATTGGAGTACACTAAAACAAACGTGATTTCTCTAGGACATTCAGAAGCCAAGTTATAAGCCCACAAATGTGTAACTGGACTACTTCTTTAAATTGACACCAGATCCGGTGACATTTGGGACATGGTTTAACCCCCTTAGGAAAGTGCTATCATCATGAAACGTTCAGATCACTTACAACTCAATAGATTCTACATTCCTGTAACGTTTCAGCCTGATTGGACCTTGTTTTCACACAAATGAACCCAGAATGATGTGAAATTGTGCTTCGTGCAACATAATTCTGGGTGCCATTTACAAACCATAAGTGCTAATGTCTCCATTCCTTTTTGTGGTTGTAGGGGCTTTTGATTGGAGTACACTAAAACAAACCTAACCTCTCTAGGACATTAAGAAGCCAAGTTATAAGCCTTCAGAGAGTACAGACGCTTTTTTCTCAGCTCCCTTATCGGCTTCCCCAAGGCTCTTGTCCTGTCTGCCTACAGAGCACTTCTCTCCATTTCTCCTGAAACCACTACTCTTTTTTTTTGGAAATATGGACTTAATTAATTGGTCATTCAACGTGATTGACAAAATTTTCTCTACGATGAGAACGGAGAAGGGGGCTCCCACCTGTCCCGAGGGGACGTTCGCATCGGGATATGCACTCGATTCTTGGGAGGTCTGGCGAATCGTGTGCCTCTCTCAGCTGTCCATCGAGGACGTGGAAGATTTGTGGATATTCGGCCTAATGATCACTGGATTTCTTCTGATTGGAGTGGGAGGATATCTGGTTTTCTGGAAATTTGGGAAGACGGGAGCGATTGGAGTGCGACCCGTACCCACGGAATGTGCCGCTCGTGCGGTGACCTCACAGACTGGGACGTTACTCGAGGTGAACCGTAAGCTGGACAATGTCCTTGCGGCGTTGCCTGTGTTAGTGCGCAAGATGGATTTGATCTTGGAGAGGGTCGCCGGACGATGCGGGGATGTGGAATGTAAAATTGGCTTCACTGGTGGACATGAATGACCACTTAGAGACTACAAGACGGAGGGGAAGATTATCTCTGTCTTCCCTAAACAAAGTTATGTTTATCCCTATCTGACGCCATAGCAGCCTCTCAAGGCTGCCTCAACACACCCCCACAAAAGGAGGAATGCCGACAGATGCTGTGTCCCGACCTTCACCCTCTCCCTTCAGGCTGACATGTCTGCAGGGCCTCAATGCGCTCTCTGTTCCTTATCTCTCCCTCCCACCTGTTGTTCTGCAGCTGGTCGATGCGCCGCAGTGGCAGCTCCCATTGGAGGCTTCAGGATCCCGCCCACCCCCACCTCCCCATTGGACTCTGATGTTGTACACGTGCTGTCTGTGCTTCCATGTCGGGTGTTTTTTTGCATTGGAGTGCTACACCCTGCTGGTGTAACCCTGTTAATGCCTTTTTTTCCCCTCCCTGAACTTTCCTCATGTAACACCCTTTTCATCTAACTATTAAGGTAGCGCGACTCATGTTGCGAATGACCGCAGTCACCAATTCTTGTTATGTGTCTTACCCACGTATGTCTGATCTTTGAATTGTGTGTGCTGAAACTGAATTTCATTTCTCTGTATGTCCTGCACATGTGGAGAATATGACAATAACTGACTCTTGACTCTTGACTCTTGACTCTTGTCTCTTGACTCTTGACAAAGGTGTAACTGGACTACTTCTTTAAAGTGACACCAGGCCTGGTGACATTTGGGACATGGTTTGACCCCCTTAGGAAAGTGCTATCATCATGAAACGTTCAGATCACTTACAACTCAATAGATTCTACCTTCCTGTAACGTTTCAGCCTGATTGGACCTTGTTTTCACACAAATGAACCCAGAATGATGTGAAATTGTGCTTAGTTTAGCATAATTCTGGGTGCCATTTAAAAACCATAAGTGCTAATGACTCCATTCCTTTTTGAGGTTGTAGGGGCTGTTGATTGGAGTACACTAAAACAAACCTGATCTCTCTAGGACATTCAGAAGCCAAGTTATAAGCCCACAAATGTGTAACTGGACTACTTCTTTAAATTGACACCAGATCCGGTGACCTTTGGGACATGGTTTGACCCCCTTAGGAAAGAGCGATCATCATGAAACGTTCAGATCACTTACAACTCAATAGATTCTACCTTCCTGTAACGTTTCAGCCTGATTGGACCTTGTTTTCACACAAATGAACCCAGAATGATGTGAAATTGTGCTTCGTGCAACATAATTCTGGGTGCCATTTACAAACCATAAGTGCTAATGACTCCATTCCTTTTTGTGGTTGTAGGGGCTGTTGATTGGAGTACACTAAAACAAACCTGACCTCTCTAGGACATTCAGAAGCCAAGTTATAAGCCCACAAAGGTGTAACTGGACTACTTCTTTAAAGTGACACCAGGCCCGGTGACCTTTGGGACATGGTTTTACCCCCTATAGGAATGTGCGATCATCTTGAAACGTTCAGATCACTTACAACTCAATAGATTCTACCTTCTTGTAGCGTTTCAGCCTGATTGGACCTTGTTTTCACACAAATGGACCCAGAATGATGTGAAATTGTGCTTCGTGCAAAATAATTCTGGGTGCCATTTACAAACCTTAAGTCCGAATGACTCCATTCCTTTTTGTGGTTGTAGGGAATGTTGATTGGAGTACACTAAAACAAACCTGATCTCTCTAGGACATTCAGAAGCCAAGTTATAAGCCCACAAATGTGTAACTGGACTAATTCTTTAAATTGACACCAGATCCGGTGACCTTTGGGACATGGTTGGACCCCCTTAGGAAAGTGCTATCATCATGAAACGTTCAGATCACTTACAACTCAAAAGATTCTACCTTCCTGTAACATTTCAGCCTGATTGGACCTTGTTTTCACACAATTGGACCCAGAATGAAGTGAAATTGTGCTTCGTGCAACATAATTCTGGGTGCCATTTACAAACCATAAGTGCTAATGACTCCATTCCTTTTTGTGGTTGTAGGGGCTGTTGACTGAAGTGCATTAAAACAAACCTGATCTCTCTAGGACATTCAGAAGCCAAGTTATAAGCCCACAAATGTGTAACTGGACTACTTCTTTAAATTGACACCAGATCCGGTGACCTTTGGGACATGGTTTGACCCCCTTAGGAAAGTGCTATCATCATGAAACGTTCAGATCACTTAAAACTCAATAGATTCTACCTTCCTGTAACGTTTCAGCCTGATTGGACCTTGTTTTCACACAAATGAACCCAGAATGATGTGAAATTGTGCTTAGTGCAGCATCATTCTGGGTGCCAATTACAAACCATAAGTGCTAATGATTCCATTCCTTTTTGTGGTTGTAGGGGCTTTTGATTGTAGTACACTAAAACAAACCTAACCTCTCTAGGACATTCAGAAGCCAAGTTATAAGCCCACAAAGGTGTAACTGGACTACTTCTTTAAAGTGACACCAGGCCCGGTGACCTTTGGGACATGGTTTTACCCCCTATAGGAATGTGCGATCATTTTGAAACGTACAGATCACTTACAACTCAATAGATTCTACCTTCTTGTAGCGTTTCAGCCTGATTGGACCTTGTTTTCACACAAATGAACCCAGAATGATGTGAAATTGTGCTTCGTGCAACATAATTCTGGGTGCCATTTACAAACCATAAGTGCTAATGACCCCATTCCTTTTTGTGGTTGTAGGGGCTGTTGATTGGAGTACATTAAAACAAACCTGATCTCTCTAGGACATTCAGAAGCCAAGTTATAAGCCCACAAATGTGTAACTGGACTACTTCTTTAAATTGACACCAGATCCGGTGACCTTTGGGACATGGTTTGACACCCTTAGGAAAGTGCTATCATCATGAAACATTCAGATCACTTACAACTCAATAGATTCTACCTTCCTGTAACATTTCAGCCTGATTGGACCTTGTTTTCACACAAATGAACCCAGAATGATGTGAAATTGTGCTTAGTGCAGCATAATTCTGGGTGCCATTTAAAAACCATAAGTGCTAATTACTCCATTCCTTTTTGAGGTTGTAGGGGATGTTGATTGGAGTACACTAAAACAAACCTGATCTCTCTAGGACATTCAGAAGCCAAGTTATAAGCCCACAAATGTGTAACTGGACTACTTCTTTAAATTGACACCAGATCCGGTGACCTTTGGGACATGGTTTGACCCCGTTAGGAAAGTGCTATCATCATGAAATGTTCAGATCACTTACAACTCAATAGATTCTACCTTCCTGTAACGTTTCAGCCTGATTGGACCTTGTTTTCACACAAATGAACCCAGAATGATGTGAAATTGTGCTTCGTGCAACATAATTCTGGGTGCCATTTACAAACCATAAGTGCTATTGACTCCATTCCTTTTTGTGGTTGTAGGGGCTGTTGATTGGAGTACATTAAAACAAACCTGATCTCTCTAGGACATTCAGAAGCCAAGTTAAAAGCCCACAAAGGTGTAACTGGACTACTTCTTTAAAGTGACACCAGGTCCGGTGACCTTTGGGACATGGTTTGACCCCCTTAGGAAAGTTCTATCATCATGAAACGTTCAGATCACTTACAACTCAATAGATTCTACCTTCTTGTAGCGTTTCAGCCTGATTGGACCTTGTTTTAACACAAATGAACCCAGAATGATGTGAAATTGTGCTTCGTGCAACATAATTCTGGGTGCCATTTACAAACCATAAGTGCTAATGACTCCATTCCTTTTTGTGGTTGTAGGGGCGGTTGATTGAAGTACATTAAAACAAACCTGATCTCTCTAGGACATTCAGAAGCCAAGTTATAAGCCCACAAAGGTGTAACTGGACTACTTCTTTAAATTGACACCAGATCCGGTGACCTTTGGGACATGGTTTGACCCCCTTAGGAAAGTGCTATCATCATGAAACGTTCAGATCGCTTACAACTCAATAGATTCTACCTTCCTGTAACATTTCAGCCTTATTGGACCTTGTTTTCACACAAATGAACCCATAATGATGTGAAATTGTGCTTCGTGCAACATAATTCTGGGTGCCATTTAAAAACCATAAGTGCTAATGACTCCATTCCTTTTTGAGGTTGTAGGGGCTCTTGATTGGAGTACACTAAAACAAACCTGATCTCTCTAGGACATTCAGAAGCCAAGTTATAAGACCTCAAAGGTGTAACTGGACTACTTCTTTAAAGTGACACCAGGCCCGGTGACTTTTGAGACATGGTTTGACCCCCTATAGGAATGTGCGATCATAATGAAACGTTCAGATCACTTACAACTCAATAGATTCTACCTTCTTGTAGCGTTTCAGCCTGATTGGACCTTGTTTTCACACAAATGGACCCAGAATGATGTGAAATTGTGCTTCGTGCAACATAATTCTGGGTGCCATTTAAAAACCATAAGTGCTAATGACTCCATTCCTTTTTGTGGTTGTAGGGGCTGTTGATTGGAGAACACTAAAACAAACCTAACCTCTCTAGGACATTCAGAAGCCAAGTTATAAGCCCACAAAGGTGTAACTGGACTACTTCTTTAAAGTGACACCAGGCCCGGTGACCTTTGGGACATGGTTTTACCCCATAAAGGAATGTGCGATCATCTTGAAACGTTCAGATCACTTACAACTCAATAGATTCTACTTTCTTGTAGCGTTTCAGCCTGATTGGACCTTGTTTTCACACAAATGGACCCAGAATGATGTGAAATTGTGCTTCGTGCAACATAATTCTGGGTGCCATTTACAAACCTTAAGTGCTAATGACTCCATTCCTTTTTGTGGTTGTAGGGGCTGTTGAATGGAGTACACTAAAACAAACCTGATCTCTCTAGGACATTCAGAAGCCAAGTTATAAGCCCACAAAGGTGTAACTGGACTACTTCTTTAAAGTGACACCAGGCCCGGTGACCTTTGGGACATGGTTTTACCCCCTATAGGAATGTGCGATCATCTTGAAACGTTCAGATCACTTACAACTCAATAGATTCTACCTTCTTGTAGCGTTTCAGCCTGATTGGACCTTGTTTTCACACAAATGGACCCAGAATGATGTGAAATTGTGCTTCGTGCAACGTCATTCTGGGTGCCATTTACAAACCTTAAGTGCTAATGACTCCATTCCTTTTTGTGGTTGTAGGGGCTGTTGATTGGAGTACAATAAAACAAACCTGATCTCTCTAGGACATTCAGAAGCCAAGTTATAAGCCCACAAATGTGTAACTGGACTTCTTCTTTAAATTGACACCATATCCGGTGACCTTTGGGACATGGTTTGATCCCCTTAGGAATGTGCGATCATCATGAAACGTTCAGATCACTTACAACTCAATAGATTCTACCTTACTGTAACGTTTCAGCCTGATTGGACCTTGTTTTCACACAAATGGACCCAGAATGATGTGAAATTGTGCTTCGTGTAACATAATTCTGGGTGCCATTTACAAACCATAAGTGCTAATGACTCCATTCCTTTTTGTGGTTGTAGGGGCTGTTTATTGGAGTATACTAAAACAAACCTGATCTCTCTAGGACATCCAGAAGCCAAGTTATAAGCCCACAAATGTGTAACTGGACTACTTCTTTAAATTGACACCAGATCCGGTGACCTTTGGGACATGGTTTGACCCCCTTAGGAAAGTGCTATCCTGATGAAACGTTCAGATCACTTACAACACAATAGATTCTACCTTCCTGTAACGTTTCAGCCTGATTGGACCTTGTTTTCACACAAATAAACCCAGAATGATGTGAAATTGTGCTTCGTGCAACATAATTCTGGGTGCCATTTAAAAACCATAAGTGCTAATGACTCCATTCCTTTTTGTGGTTGTAGGGGCTGTTGATTGGAGTATACTAAAACAAACCTGATCTCTCCAGGACATTCAGAAGCCAAGTTATAAGC
Source organism: Nothobranchius furzeri (assembly GCF_043380555.1). Lineage (NCBI taxonomy): Eukaryota > Metazoa > Chordata > Actinopteri > Cyprinodontiformes > Nothobranchiidae > Nothobranchius > Nothobranchius furzeri. The sequence goes on from NC_091742.1 coordinate 34,745,533, forward strand.
CCACAAAGGTGTAACTGGACTACTTATTTAAATGGACGTCAGATCCGGTGACCTTTGGGACATGGTTTGACCCCCTTAGGAAAGCGCTATCATCATGAAACGTTCAGATCACTTACAACTCAATAGATTCTACCTTCCTGTAACGTTTCAGCCTGATTGGACCTTGTTTTCACACAAATGCACCCAGAATGATGTGAAATTGTGCTTCGTGCAACATAATTCTGGGTGCCATTTAAAAACCATAAGTGCTAATGACTCCATTCCTTGTTGAGGTTGTAGGGGCTGTTGATTGGAGTACACTAAAACAAACCTGATCTCTCTAGGACATTCAGAAGCCAAGTTATAAGCCCTCAAAGGTGTACCTGGACTACTTCTTTAAAGTGACACCAGGCCCGGTGACCTTTGGGACATGGTTTTACCCCCTATAGGAATGTTCGATCATCTTGAAACGTTCAGATCACTTACAACTCAATAGATTCTACCTTCTTGTAGCGTTTCAGCCTGATTGGACCTTGTTTTCACACAAATGGACCCAGAATGATGTGGATTTGTGCTTCATGCAACATAATTCTGGGTGCCATTTACAAACCTTAAGTGCTAATGACTCCATTCCTTTTTGTGGTTGTAGGGGCTGTTGATTGGAGTACACTAAAACAAACCTAACCTCTCTAGGACATTCAGAAGCCAAGTTATAAGCCAACAAAGGTGTAACTGGACTACTTCTTTAAAGTGACACCAGGCCCGGTGACCTTTGGGACATGGTTTGACCCCCTTAGGAAAGTGCTATCATCATGAAACATTCAGATCACTTACAACTCCATAGATTCTACCTTCATGTAACGTTTCAGCCTGATTGGACCTTGTTTTCACACAAATTAACCCAGAATGATGTGAAATTGTGCTTCGTGCAACATAATTCTGGGTGCCATTTAAAAACCATAAGTGCTAATGACTCCATTCCTTTTTGTGGTTGTAGGGGATGTTGATTGTTGTATACTAAAACAAACCTGATCTCTCTAGGACATTCAGAAGCCAAGTTATAAGCCCTCAAAGGTGTAACTGGACTACTTCTTTAAAGTGACACCAGCTCCGGTGACCTTTGGGACATGGTTTTACCCCCTATAGGAATGTGGGATCATCTTGAAACGTTCAGATCACTTACAACTCAATAGATTCTACCTTCTTGTAGCGTTTCAGCCTGATTGGACCTTGTTTTCACACAAATGGACCCAGAATGATGTGGATTTGTGCTTCATGCAACATAATTCTGGGTGCCATTTACAAACCTTAAGTGCTAATGACTCCATTCCTTTTTGTGGTTGTAGGGGCTGTTGATTGGAGTACACTAAAACAAACCTAACCTCTCTAGGATATTCAGAAGCCAAGTTATAAGCCAACAAAGGTGTAACTGGACTACTTCTTTAAAGTGACACCAGGCCCGGTGACCTTTGGGACATGGTTTGACCCCCTTAGGAAAGTGCTATCATCATGAAACATTCAGATCACTTACAACTCCATAGATTCTACCTTCATGTAACGTTTCAGCCTGATTGGACCTTGTTTTCACACAAATTAACCCAGAATGATGTGAAATTGTGCTTCGTGCAACATAATTCTGGGTGCCATTTAAAAACCATAAGTGCTAATGACTCCATTCCTTTTTGTGGTTGTAGGGGATGTTGATTGTTGTATACTAAAACAAACCTGATCTCTCTAGGACATTCAGAAGCCAAGTTATAAGCCCTCAAAGGTGTAACTGGACTACTTCTTTAAAGTGACACCAGCTCCGGTGACCTTTGGGACATGGTTTTACCCCCTATAGGAATGTGCGATCATCTTGAAACGTTCAGATCACTTACAACTCAATAGATTCTACCTTTTTGTAGCGTTTCAGCCTGATTGGACCTTGTTTTCACACAAATGGACCCAGAATGATGTGAAATTGTGCTTCGTGCAACATAATTCTGGGTGCCATTTACAAACCTTAGGTGCTAATGACTCCATTCCTTTGTGTGGTTGTAGGGAATGTTGATTGGAGTACACTAAAACAAACCTAACCTCTCTAGGACATTCAGAAGCCAGGTTATAAGCCCACAAAGGTGTAACTGGACTACTTCTTTAAAGTGACACCAGGCCCGGTGACCTTTGGGACATGGTTTGACCCCCTTAGGAAAGTGCTATCATCATGAAACGTTCAGATCACTTACAACTCAATAGATTCTACCTGCTTGAAGCGTTTCAGCCTGATTGGACCTTGTTTTCACACAAATGGACCCAGAATGATGTGAAATTGTGCTTCGTGCAACATAATTCTGGGTGCCATTTACAAACCATAAGTGCTAATGACTCCATTCCTTTTTGTGGTTGTAGGGGCTGTTGATTGGAGTATACTAAAACAAACCTGATCTCTCTAGGACATTCAGAAGCCAAGTTATAAGCCCACAAATGTGTAACTGGACTACTTCTTTAAATTGACACCAGATCCGGTGACCTTTGGGACATGGTTTGACCCCCTTAGGAAAGTGCTATCATGATGAAACGTTCAGATCACTTACAACTCAATAGATTCTACCTTCCTGTAACGTTTCAGCCTGATTGGACCTTGTTTTCACACAAATGAACCCAGAATGATGTGAAATTGTGCTTCGTGCAACATAAATCTGCGTGCCATTTAAAAACCATAAGTGCTAATGACTCCATTCCTTTTTGTGGTTGTAGCGGCTATTGATTGGAGTATACTAAAACAAACCTGATCTCTCTAGGACATCCAGAAGTCAAGTTATAAACCCACAAATGTGTAACTGGACTACTTTAAATTGACACCAGATCCGGTGACCTTTGGGACATGGTTTGACCCCCTTCGGAAAGTGCTATCATGATGAAACGTTCAGATCACTTACAACTCAATAGATTCTACCTTCCTGTAACGTTTCAGCCTGATTGGACCTTGTTTTCACACAAATGAACCCAGAATGATGTGAAATTGTGCTTCGTGCAACATAATTCTGGGTGCCATTTAAAAACCATAAGTGCTAATGACTCCATTCCTTTTTGTGGTTGTAGGGGCTGTTGACTGGAGTATACTAAAACAAACCTGGTCTCTCTAGGACATTCAGAAGCCAAGTTATAAGCCCTCAAAGGTGTAACTGGACTACTTCTTTAAAGTGACACCAGTACCGGTGACATTTGGGACATGGTTTTACCCCCTATAGGATTGTGCGATCATCTTGAAACGTTCAGATCACTTACAACTCAATAGATTCTACCTTCTTGTAGCGTTTCAGCCTGATTGGACCTTGTTTTCACACAAATGGACCCAGAATGATGTGAAATTGTGCTTCGTGCAACATAATTCTGGGTGCCATTTACAAACCTTAAGTGCTAATGACTCCATTCCTTTTTGTGGTTGTAGGGGCTGTTGATTGGAGTACACTAAAACAAACCTAACCTCTCTAGGACATTCAGAAGCCAAGTTATAAGCCCACAAAGGTGTAACTGGACTACTTCTTTAAAGTGACACCAGGCCCGGTGACCGTTGGGACATGGTTTGACCCCCTATAGGAATGTGCGATCATGATGAAACGTTCGGATCACTTACAACTCAATAGATTCTACCTTCTTGTAGCGTTTCAGCCTGATTGGACCTTGTTTTCACACAAATGAACCCAGAATGATGTGAAATTGTGCTTCGTGCAACATAATTCTGGGTGCCATTTAAAAACCATAAGTGCTAATGACTCCATTCCTTTTTGTGGTTGTAGGGAATGTTGATTGGAGTATACTAAAACAAACCTGATCTCTCTAGGACATTCAGAAGCCAAGTTATAAGCCCACAAAGGTGTAACTGGACTACTTCTTTAAATTGACACCGAATCCGGTGACATTTGGGACATGGTTTTACCCCCTATAGGATTGTGCGATCATCTTAAAACGTTCAGATCACTTACAACTCAATAGATCTGAACGTTTCAAGATGATCGCACAATCCTATAGGGGGTAAAACCATGTCCCAAATGTCACCGGGCCTGGTGTCACTTTAAAGAAGTAGTCCTGTTACACCTTTGAGGGCTTATAACATGGCTTCTGAATGTCCTAGAGAGGTTAGGTTTGTTTTAGTGTTCTCCAATCACCAGCCCCTACAACCACAAAAAGGAATGGAGTCATTAGCACTTATGGTTTGTAAATGGCACCCAGAATTATGTTGCACGAAGCACAATTTCACATCATTCTGGGTTCATTTGTGTGAAAACAAGGTCCAATCAGGCTGAAACGTTACAGGAAGGTAGAATCTATTGAGTTGTAAGTGATCTGAACGTTTCATGATGATAGCACTTTCCTAAGGGGGTCAAACCATGTCCCAAAGGTCACCGGGCCTGGTGTCACTTTAAAGAAGTAGTCCAGTTACACCTTTGTGGGCTTACAACTTGGCTTCTGAATGTCCTAGAGAGGTTAGGTTTGTTTTAGTGTACTCCAATCAACAGCCCCTACAACCACAAAAAGGAATGGAGTCATTAGCACTTAAGGTTTGTAAATGGCACCCAGAATTATGTTGCACGAAGCACAATTTCACATCATTCTGGGTCCATTTGTGTGAAAACAAGGTCCAATCAGGCTGAAACGCTACAAGAAGGTAGAATCTATTGAGTTGTAAGTGATCTGAACGTTTCAAGATGATCGCACATTCCTATAGGGGGTAAAACCATGTCCCAAAGGTCACCGGGCCTGGTGTCACTTTAAAGAAGTAGTCCAGTTACACCTTTGAGGGCTTATAACTTGGCTTCTGAATGTCCTAGAGAGATCAGGTTTGTTTTAGTGTACTCCAATCAACAGCCCCTACAACCACAAAAAGGAATGGAGTCATTAGCACTTATGGTTTTTAAATGGCACCCAGATTTATGTTGCACGAAGCACAATTTCACATCATTCTGGGTTCATTTGTGTGAAAACAAGGTCCAATCAGGCTGAAATGTTACAGGAAGGTAGAATCTATTGAGTTGTAAGTGATCTGAACGTTTCATGATGATAGCACTTTCCTAAGGGGGTCAAACCATGTCCCAAAGGTCACCGGATCTGGTGTCAATTTAAAGAAGTAGTCCAGTTACACCTTTGTGGGCTTATAACTTGGCTTCTGAATGTCCTAGAGAGATCAGGTTTGTTTTAGTATACTCCAATCAACAGCCCCTACAACCACAAAAAGGAATGGAGTCATTAGCACTTAAGGTTTGTAAATGGTACCCAGAATTATGTTGCACGAAGCACAATTTCACATCATTCTGGGTCCATTTGTGTGAAAACAAGGTCCAATCAGGCTGAAACGCTACAAGAAGGTAGAATCTATAGAGTTGTAAGTGATCTGAACGTTTCAAGATGATCGCACATTCCTATAGTGGGTAAAACCATGTCCCAAAGGTCACCGGGCCTGGTGTCATTTTAAAGAAGTTGTCCAGTTACACCTTTGAGGGCTTATAACATGGCTTCTGAATGTCCTAGAGAGGTTAGGTTTGTTTTAGTGTTCTCCAATCACCAGCCCCTACAACCACAAAAAGGAATGGAGTCATTAGCACTTATGGTTTGTAAATGGCACCCAGAATTATGTTGCACGAAGCACAATTTCACATCATTCTGGGTTCATTTGTGTGAAAACAAGGTCCAATCAGGCTGAAACGTTACAGGAAGGTTGAATCTATTGAGTTGTAAGTGATCTGAACGTTTCATGATGATAGCACTTTCCTAAGGGGGTCAAACCATGTCCCAAAGGTCACCGGGCCTGGTGTCACTTTAAAGAAGTAGTCCAGTTACACCTTTGTGGGCTTATAACTTGGCTTCTGAATGTCCTAGAGAGGTTAGGTTTGTTTTAGTGTACTCCAATCAACAGCCCCTACAACCACAAAAAGGAATGGAGTCATTAGCACTTAAGGTTTGTAAATGGCACCCAGAATTATGTTGCACGAAGCACAATTTCACATCATTCTGGGTCCATTTGTGTGAAAACAAGGTCCAATCAGGCTGAAACGCTACAAGAAGGTAGAATCTATTGAGTTGTAAGTGATCTGAACGTTTCAAGATGATCGCACATTCCTATAGGGGGTAAAACCATGTCCCAAAGGTCACCGGGCCTGGTGTCACTTTAAAGAAGTAGTCCAGTTACACCTTTGAGGGCTTATAACTTGGCTTCTGAATGTCCTAGAGAGATCAGGTTTGTTTTAGTGTACTCCAATCAACAGCCCCTACAACCTCAAAAAAGAATGGAGTCATTAGCACTTATGGTTTTTAAATCGCACCCAGAATTATGTTGCATGAAGCACAATTTCACATCATTCTGGGTTCATTTGTGTGAAAACAAGGTCCAATCAGGCTGAAATGTTACAGGAAGGTAGAATCTATTGAGTTGTAAGTGATCTGAACGTTTCATGATGATAGCACTTTCCTAAGGGGGTCAAACCATGTCCCAAAGGTCACCGGATCTGGTGTCCATTTAAAGAAGTAGTCCAGTTACACCTTTGCGGGCTTATAACTTGGCTTCTGAATGTCCTAGAGAGATCAGGTTTGTTTTAGTATACTCCAATCAACAGCCCCTACAACCACCAAAAGGAATGGAGTCATTAGCACTTATGGTTTTTAAATGGCACCCAGAATTATGTTGCACGAAGCACAATTTCACATCATTCTGGGTTCATTTGTGTGAAAACAAGGTCCAATCAGGCTGAAACGTTACAGGAAGGTAGAATCTATTGAGTTGTAAGTGATCTGAACGTTTCATGATGATAGCACTTTCCTAAGGGGGTCAAACCATGTCCCAAAGGTCACCGGATCTGGTGTCCATTTAAAGAAGCCTGATTGGACCTTGTTTTCACACAAATGAACCCAGAATGATGTGAAATTGTGCTTCGTGCAACATAATTCTGGGTGCCATTTAAAAACCATAAGTGCTAATGACTCCATTCCTTTTTGTGGTTGTAGGGGCTGTTGACTGGAGTATACTAAAACAAACCTGGTCTCTCTAGGACATTCAGAAGCCAAGTTATAAGCCCTCAAAGGTGTAACTGGACTACTTCTTTAAAGTGACACCAGGCCCGGTGACATTTGGGACATGGTTTTACCCCCTATAGGATTGTGCGATCATCTTGAAACGTTCAGATCACTTACAACTCAATAGATTCTACCTTCTTGTAGCGTTTCAGCCTGATTGGACCTTGTTTTCACACAAATGGACCCAGAATGATGTGAAATTGTGCTTCGTGCAACATAATTCTGGGTGCCATTTACAAACCTTAAGTGCTAATGACTCCATTCCTTTTTGTGGTTGTAGGGGCTGTTGATTGGAGTACAGTAAAACAAACCTAACCTCTCTAGGACATTCAGAAGCCAAGTTATAAGCCCACAAAGGTGTAACTGGACTACTTCTTTAAAGTGACACCAGGCCCGGTGACCGTTGGGACATGGTTTGACCCCCTATAGGAATGTGCGATCATGATGAAACGTTCGGATCACTTACAACTCAATAGATTCTACCGTCTTGTAGCGTTTCAGCCTGATTGGACCTTGTTTTCACACAAATGAACCCAGAATGATGTGAAATTGTGCTTCGTGCAACATAATTCTGGGTGCCATTTAAAAACCATAAGTGCTAATGACTCCATTCCTTTTTGTGGTTGTAGGGAATGTTGATTGGAGTATACTAAAACAAACCTGATCTCTCTAGGACATTCAGAAGCCAAGTTATAAGCCCACAAAGGTGTAACTGGACTACTTCTTTAAATTGACACCGAATCCGGTGACATTTGGGACATGGTTTTACCCCCTATAGGATTGTGCGATCATCTTAAAACGTTCAGATCACTTACAACTCAATAGATCTGAACGTTTCAAGATGATCGCACAATCCTATAGGGGGTAAAACCATGTCCCAAATGTCACCGGGCCTGGTGTCACTTTAAAGAAGTAGTCCTGTTACACCTTTGAGGGCTTATAACTTGGCTTCTGAATGTCCTAGAGAGACCAGGTTTGTTTTAGTATACTCCAGTCAACAGCCCCTACAACCACAAAAAGGAATGGAGTCATTAGCACTTATGGTTTTTAAATGGCACCCAGAATTATGTTGCACGAAGCACAATTTCACATCATTCTGGGTTCATTTGTGTGAAAACAAGGTCCAATCAGGCTGAAACGTTACAGGAAGGTAGAATCTATTGAGTTGTAAGTGATCTGAACGTTTCATCATGATAGCACTTTCCTAAGGGGGTCAAACCATGTCCCAAAGGTCACCGGATCTGGTGTCAATTTAAAGTAGTCCAGTTACACATTTGTGGGTTTATAACTTGGCTTCTGGATGTCCTAGAGAGATCAGGTTTGTTTTAGTATACTCCAATCAATAGCCGCTACAACCACAAAAAGGAATGGAGTCATTAGCACTTATGGTTTTTAAATGGCACGCAGATTTATGTTGCACGAAGCACAATTTCACATCATTCTGGGTTCATTTGTGTGAAAACAAGGTCCAATCAGGCTGAAACGTTACAGGAAGGTAGAATCTATTGAGTTGTAAGTGATCTGAACGTTTCATCATGATAGCACTTTCCTAAGGGGGTCAAACCATGTCCCAAAGGTCACCGGATCTGGTGTCAATTTAAAGAAGTAGTCCAGTTACACATTTGTGGGCTTATAACTTGGCTTCTGAATGTCCTAGAGAGATCAGTGTTGAATAAAGATTTTCGATTCCTCCAGACCTGTCTTATTATATAATAGCAGTTCTGGATTACATCTCAAATCTGTATGTTAGTGAAACCAGGCTTCAGGGTTCAGCTAAAGGTCTGTGTGTGGTGATTTGACTCCTGATCTCATGCTGCCATAAATGATGTGTGTGTTTCAACTAATCTGCTATCCATGACAAATTTATGTTGTAGTTTAACCTTGTATCGACTTTTTATGGTGTAGCCTAGGATGTGATAAGAACTTCAGGGACACGTATAGAGATGTTTATGTTTGACTTCCTTTGATCTGAGCTGAAGAAGGAAGAAGGAGGAGGGAAGACCCCCGCCCATCTGACTGATACCGGAGGGGGCTGGGAGAGGACCCAAGGCCGGAGAATGTTTCCGAGGCAGGGGTTGCCATGGAGACGGAAGGGGGGCTAGGAGGAGAGAGTCGAGGAGAATAAAAGGGTGAGGGCTCCATGGAGAGGAGGTCGGTCTCTCGGGTTTTTTGGGTGTTTGGGGAGAGTTCGGAGGACAACTGTAACGGTTGAGTGATCTGACCCGCTGCGTCGGGAAATCTGGAATACTTTTACTTCATCATATAAAATAAAATATTTGCTCCTTCATATAAGGGGCTTTAAACGGAATTTCCAGCCTGGGGTCTCCAATCGTGTCGTGTAACAGCTAAAAGGTGAGGCGCTGGTTACTTTTTGATCCCGCTCCAAGAGGTTTACATTTAAACTTAAAGTCTTTAACCTGGGCATAGCATAAGCTGCAGGTGACTGAGTTGTGGTGAAGTTATAACAAGAGTCTTCCTTTGTGCTGCTAAAGTATGTTTGCCAGAGTCTAAATCTAGGTAAAGATGATCGCTGATTAGCTCACAGAGGTGTAATCTCAGACTGGAGTCACGCTCACGCACAAATAGAATTACAAGTCAACCCTGAGACGTAGTGTTTATTAAAGAGTCAGCTAGTTTGGGAGGATGACTTGTAACAATCAGGTTTGTTTTAGTATACTCCAATCAACAGCCCCTACAACCACAAAAAGGAATGGAGTCATTAGCACTTATGGTTTGTAAATGGCACCCAGAATTATGTTGCACGAAGCACAATTTCACATCATTCTGGGTTCATTTGTGTGAAAACAAGGTCCAATCAGGCTGAAACGCTTCAAGCAGGTAGAATCTATTGAGTTGTAAGTGATCTGAACGTTTCATGATGATAGCACTTTCCTAAGGGGGTCAAACCATGTCCCAAAGGTCACCGGGCCTGGTGTCACTTTAAAGAAGTAGTCCAGTTACACCTTTGTGGGCTTATAACCTGGCTTCTGAATGTCCTAGAGAGGTTAGGTTTGTTTTAGTGTACTCCAATCAACATTCCCTACAACCACACAAAGGAATGGAGTCATTAGCACCTAAGGTTTGTAAATGGCACCCAGAATTATGTTGCACGAAGCACAATTTCACATCATTCTGGGTCCATTTGTGTGAAAACAAGGTCCAATCAGGCTGAAACGCTACAAGAAGGTAGAATCTATTGAGTTGTAAGTGATCTGAACGTTTCAAGATGATCCCACATTCCTATAGGGGGTAAAACCATGTCCGAAAGGTCACCGGAGCTGGTGTCACTTTAAAGAAGTAGTCCAGTTACACCTTTGAGGGCTTATAACTTGGCTTCTGAATGTCCTAGAGAGATCAGGTTTGTTTTAGTATACAACAATCAACATCCCCTACAACCACAAAAAGGAATGGAGTCATTAGCACTTATGGTTTTTAAATGGCACCCAGAATTATGTTGCACGAAGCACAATTTCACATCATTCTGGGTTAATTTGTGTGAAAACAAGGTCCAATCAGGCTGAAACGTTACATGAAGGTAGAATCTATGGAGTTGTAAGTGATCTGAATGTTTCATGATGATAGCACTTTCCTAAGGGGGTCAAACCATGTCCCAAAGGTCACCGGGCCTGGTGTCACTTTAAAGAAGTAGTCCAGTTACACCTTTGTTGGCTTATAACTTGGCTTCTGAATGTCCTAGAGAGGTTAGGTTTGTTTTAGTGTACTCCAATCAACAGCCCCTACAACCACAAAAAGGAATGGAGTCATTAGCACTTAAGGTTTGTAAATGGCACCCAGAATTATGTTGCATGAAGCACAATTCCACATCATTCTGGGTCCATTTGTGTGAAAACAAGGTCCAATCAGGCTGAAACGCTACAAGAAGGTAGAATCTATTGAGTTGTAAGTGATCTGAACGTTTCAAGATGATCGAACATTCCTATAGGGGGTAAAACCATGTCCCAAAGGTCACCGGGCCTGGTGTCACTTTAAAGAAGTAGTCCAGGTACACCTTTGAGGGCTTATAACTTGGCTTCTGAATGTCCTAGAGAGATCAGGTTTGTTTTAGTGTACTCCAATCAACAGCCCCTACAACCTCAACAAGGAATGGAGTCATTAGCACTTATGGTTTTTAAATGGCACCCAGAATTATGTTGCACGAAGCACAATTTCACATCATTCTGGGTGCATTTGTGTGAAAACAAGGTCCAATCAGGCTGAAACGTTACAGGAAGGTAGAATCTATTGAGTTGTAAGTGATCTGAACGTTTCATGATGATAGCGCTTTCCTAAGGGGGTCAAACCATGTCCCAAAGGTCACCGGATCTGACGTCCATTTAAATAAGTAGTCCAGTTACACCTTTGTGGGCTTATAACTTGGCTTCTGAATGTCCTGGAGAGATCAGGTTTGTTTTAGTATACTCCAATCAACAGCCCCTACAACCACAAAAAGGAATGGAGTCATTAGCACTTATGGTTTGTAAATGGCACCCAGAATTATGTTGCACGAAGCACAATTTCACATCATTCTGGGTCCATTTGTGTGAAAACAAGGTCCAATCAGGCTGAAACGTTACAGGAAGGTAGAATCTATTGAGTTGTAAGTGATCTGAACGTTTCATGATGATCGCACATTCCTAAGGGGATCAAACCATGTCCCAAAGGTCACCGGATATGGTGTCAATTTAAAGAAGTAGTCCAGTTACACATTTGTGGGCTTATAACTTGGCTTCTGAATGTCCTAGAGAGATCAGGTTTGTTTTATTGTACTCCAATCAACAGCCCCTACAACCACAAAAAGGAATGGAGTCATTAGCACTTAAGGTTTGTAAATGGCACCCAGAATGACGTTGCACGAAGCACAATTTCACATCATTCTGGGTCCATTTGTGAGAAAACAAGGTCCAATCAGGCTGAAACGCTACAAGAAGGTAGAATCTATTGAGTTGTAAGTGATCTGAACGTTTCAAGATGATCGCACATTCCTATAGGGGGTAAAACCATGTCCCAAAGGTCACCGGGCCTGGTGTCACTTTAAAGAAGTAGTCCAGTTACACCTTTGTGGGCTTATAACTTGGCTTCTGAATGTCCTAGAGAGATCAGGTTTGTTTTAGTGTACTCCATTCAACAGCCCCTACAACCACAAAAAGGAATGGAGTCATTAGCACTTAAGGTTTGTAAATGGCACCCAGAATTATGTTGCACGAAGCACAATTTCACATCATTCTGGGTCCATTTGTGTGAAAACAAGGTCCAATCAGGCTGAAACGCTACAAGAAGGTAGAATCTATTGAGTTGTAAGTGATCTGAACGTTTCAAGATGATCGCACATTCCTATAGGGGGTAAAACCATGTCCCAAAGGTCACCGGGCCTGGTGTCACTTTAAAGAAGTAGTCCAGTTACACCTTTGTGGGCTTATAACTTGGCTTCTGAATGTCCTAGAGAGGTTAGGTTTGTTTTAGTGTTCTCCAATCAACAGCCCCTACAACCACAAAAAGGAATGGAGTCGTTAGCACTTATGGTTTTTAAATGGCACCCAGAATTATGTTGCACGAAGCACAATTTCACATCATTCTGGGTCCATTTGTGTGAAAACAAGGTCCAATCAGGCTGAAACGCTACAAGAAGGTAGAATCTATTGAGTTGTAAGTGATCTGAACGTTTCATTATGATCGCACATTCCTATAGGGGGTCAAACCATGTCTCAAAAGTCACCGGGCCTGGTGTCACTTTAAAGAAGTAGTCCAGTTACACCTTTGAGGTCTTATAACTTGGCTTCTGAATGTCCTAGAGAGATCAGGTTTGTTTTAGTGTACTCCAATCAAGAGCCCCTACAACCTCAAAAAGGAATGGAGTCATTAGCACTTATGGTTTTTAAATGGCACCCAGAATTATGTTGCACGAAGCACAATTTCACACCATTATGGGTTCATTTGTGTGAAAACAAGGTCCAATAAGGCTGAAATGTTACAGGAAGGTAGAATCTATTGAGTTGTAAGCGATCTGAACGTTTCATGATGATAGCACTTTCCTAAGGGGGTCAAACCATGTCCCAAAGGTCACCGGATCTGGTGTCAATTTAAAGAAGTAGTCCAGTTACACCTTTGTGGGCTTATAACTTGGCTTCTGAATGGCCTAGAGAGATCAGGTTTGTTTTAATGTACTTCAATCAACCGCCCCTACAACCACAAAAAGGAATGGAGTCATTAGCACTTATGGTTTGTAAATGGCACCCAGAATTATGTTGCACGAAGCACAATTTCACATCATTCTGGGTTCATTTGTGTGAAAACAAGGTCCAATCAGGCTGAAACGCTACAAGAAGGTAGAATCTATTGAGTTGTAAGTGATCTGAACGTTTCATGATGATAGAACTTTCCTAAGGGGGTCAAACCATGTCCCAAAGGTCACCGGACCTGGTGTCACTTTAAAGAAGTAGTCCAGTTACACCTTTGTGGGCTTTTAACTTGGCTTCTGAATGTCCTAGAGAGATCAGGTTTGTTTTAATGTACTCCAATCAACAGCCCCTACAACCACAAAAAGGAATGGAGTCAATAGCACTTATGGTTTGTAAATGGCACCCAGAATTATGTTGCACGAAGCACAATTTCACATCATTCTGGGTTCATTTGTGTGAAAACAAGGTCCAATCAGGCTGAAACGTTACAGGAAGGTAGAATCTATTGAGTTGTAAGTGATCTGAACATTTCATGATGATAGCACTTTCCTAACGGGGTCAAACCATGTCCCAAAGGTCACCGGATCTGGTGTCAATTTAAAGAAGTAGTCCAGTTACACATTTGTGGGCTTATAACTTGGCTTCTGAATGTCCTAGAGAGATCAGGTTTGTTTTAGTGTACTCCAATCAACATCCCCTACAACCTCAAAAAGGAATGGAGTCATTAGCACTTAAGGTTTTTAAATGGCACCCAGAATTATGCTGCACTAAGCACAATTTCACATCATTCTGGGTCCATTTGTGTGAAAACAAGGTCCAATCAGGCTGAAACGCTACAAGAAGGTAGAATCTATTGAGTTGTAAGTGATCTGAACGTTTCATTATGATCGCACATTCCTATAGGGGGTCAAGCCATGTCTCAAAAGTCACCGGGCCTGGTGTCACTTTAAAGAAGTAGTCCAGTTACACCTTTGAGGTCTTATAACTTGGCTTCTGAATGTCCTAGAGAGATCAGGTTTGTTTTAGTGTACTCCAATCAACAGCCCCTACAACCTCAAAAAGGAATGGAGTCATTAGCACTTATGGTTTTTAAATGGCACCCAGAATTATGTTGCACGAAGCACAATTTCACACCATTATGGGTTCATTTGTGTGAAAACAAGGTCCAATAAGGCTGAAATGTTACAGGAAGGTAGAATCTATTGAGTTGTAAGCGATCTGAACGTTTCATGATGATAGCACTTTCCTAAGGGGGTCAAACCATGTCCCAAAGGTCACCGGATCTGGTGTCAATTTAAAGAAGTAGTCCAGTTACACCTTTGTGGGCTTATAACTTGGCTTCTGAATGGCCTAGAGAGATCAGGTTTGTTTTAATGTACTTCAATCAACCGCCCCTACAACCACAAAAAGGAATGGAGTCATTAGCACTTATGGTTTGTAAATGGCACCCAGAATTATGTTGCACGAAGCACAATTTCACATCATTCTGGGTTCATTTGTGTGAAAACAAGGTCCAATCAGGCTGAAACGCTACAAGAAGGTAGAATCTATTGAGTTGTAAGTGATCTGAACGTTTCATGATGATAGAACTTTCCTAAGGGGGTCAAACCATGTCCCAAAGGTCACCGGACCTGGTGTCACTTTAAAGAAGTAGTCCAGTTACACCTTTGTGGGCTTTTAACTTGGCTTCTGAATGTCCTAGAGAGATCAGGTTTGTTTTAATGTACTCCAATCAACAGCCCCTACAACCACAAAAAGGAATGGAGTCAATAGCACTTATGGTTTGTAAATGGCACCCAGAATTATGTTGCACGAAGCACAATTTCACATCATTCTGGGTTCATTTGTGTGAAAACAAGGTCCAATCAGGCTGAAACGTTACAGGACGGTAGAATCTATTGAGTTGTAAGTGATCTGAACATTTCATGATGATAGCACTTTCCTAACGGGGTCAAACCATGTCCCAAAGGTCACCGGATCTGGTGTCAATTTAAAGAAGTAGTCCAGTTACACATTTGTGGGCTTATAACTTGGCTTCTGAATGTCCTAGAGAGATCAGGTTTGTTTTAGTGTACTCCAATCAACATCCCCTACAACCTCAAAAAGGAATGGAGTCATTAGCACTTATGGTTTTTAAATGGCACCCAGAATTATGCTGCACTAAGCACAATTTCACATCATTCTGGGTCCATTTGTGTGAAAACAAGGTCCAATCAGGCTGAAACGCTACAAGAAGGTAGAATCTATTGAGTTGTAAGTGATCTGAACGTTTCATTATGATCGCACATTCCTATAGGGGGTCAAGCCATGTCTCAAAAGTCACCGGGCCTGGTGTCACTTTAAAGAAGTAGTCCAGTTACACCTTTGAGGTCTTATAACTTGGCTTCTGAATGTCCTAGAGAGATCAGGTTTGTTTTAGTGTACTCCAATCAACAGCCCCTACAACCTCAAAAAGGAATGGAGTCATTAGCACTTATGGTTTTTAAATGGCACCCAGAATTATGTTGCACGAAGCACAATTTCACATCATTATGGGTTCATTTGTGTGAAAACAAGGTCCAATAAGGCTGAAATGTTACAGGAAGGTAGAATCTATTGAGTTGTAAGCGATCTGAACGTTTCATGATGATAGCACTTTCCTAAGGTGGTCAAACCATGTCCCAAAGGTCACCGGATCTGGTGTCAATTTAAAGAAGTAGTCCAGTTACACCTTTGTGGGCTTATAACTTGGCTTCTGAATGTCCTAGAGAGATCAGGTTTGTTTTAATGTACTTCAATCAACCGCCCCTACAACCACAAAAAGGAATGGAGTCATTAGCACTTGTGGTTTGTAAATGGCACCCAGAATTATGTTGCACGAAGCACAATTTCACATCATTCTGGGTTCATTTGTGTGAAAACAAGGTCCAATCAGGCTGAAACGCTACAAGAAGGTAGAATCTATTGAGTTGTAAGTGATCTGAACGTTTCATGATGATAGAACTTTCCTAAGGGGGTCAAACCATGTCCCAAAGGTCACCGGACCTGGTGTCACTTTAAAGAAGTAGTCCAGTTACACCTTTGTGGGCTTATAACTTGGCTTCTGAATGTCCTAGAGAGATCAGGTTTGTTTTAATGTACTCCAATCAACAGCCCCTACAACCACAAAAAGGAATGGAGTCAATAGCACTTATGGTTTGTAAATGGCACCCAGAATTATGTTGCACGAAGCACAATTTCACATCATTCTGGGTTCATTTGTGTGAAAACAAGGTCCAATCAGGCTGAAACGTTACAGGAAGGTAGAATCTATTGAGTTGTAAGTGATCTGAACATTTCATGATGATAGCACTTTCCTAACGGGGTCAAACCATGTCCCAAAGGTCACCGGATCTGGTGTCAATTTAAAGAAGTAGTCCAGTTACACATTTGTGGGCTTATAACTTGGCTTCTGAATGTCCTAGAGAGATCAGGTTTGTTTTAGTGTACTCCAATCAACATCCCCTACAACCTCAAAAAGGAATGGAGTCATTAGCACTTATGGTTTTTAAATGGCACCCAGAATTATGCTGCACTAAGCACAATTTCACATCATTCTGGGTTCATTTGTGTGAAAACAAGGTCCAATCAGGCTGAAATGTTACAGGAAGGTAGAATCTATTGAGTTGTAAGTGATCTGAACGTTTCATGATGATAGCACTTTCCTAAGGGTGTCAAACCATGTCCCAAAGGTCACCGGATCTGGTGTCAATTTAAAGAAGTAGTCCAGTTACACATTTGTGGGCTTATAACGTGGCTTCTGAATGTCCTAGAGAGATCAGGTTTGTTTTAATGTACTCCAATCAACAGCCCCTACAACCACAAAAAGGAATGGAGTCATTAGCACTTATGGTTTGTAAATGGCACCCAGAATTATGTTGCACGAAGCACAATTTCACATCATTCTGGGTCCATTTGTGTGAAAACAAGGTCCAATCAGGCTGAAACGCTACAAGAAGGTAGAATCTATTGAGTTGTAAGTGATCTGTACGTTTCAAAATGATCGCACATTCCTATAGGGGGTAAAACCATGTCCCAAAGGTCACCGGGCCTGGTGTCACTTTAAAGAAGTAGTCCAGTTACACCTTTGTGGGCTTATAACTTGGCTTCTGAATGTCCTAGAGAGGTTAGGTTTGTTTTAGTGTACTCCAATCAAAAGCCCCTACAACCACAAAAAGGAATGGAATCATTAGCACTTATGGTTTGTAATTGGCACCCAGAATGATGCTGCACTAAGCACAATTTCACATCATTCTGGGTTCATTTGTGTGAAAACAAGGTCCAATCAGGCTGAAACGTTACAGGAAGGTAGAATCTATTGAGTTTTAAGGGATCTGAACGTTTCATGATGATAGCACTTTCCTAAGGGGGTCAAACCATGTCCCAAAGGTCACCGGATCTGGTGTCAATTTAAAGAAGTAGTCCAGTTACACATTTGTGGGCTTATAACTTGGCTTCTGAATGTCCTAGAGAGATCAGGTTTGTTTTAATGCACTTCAGTCAACAGCCCCTACAACCACAAAAAGGAATGGAGTCATTAGCACTTATGGTTTGTAAATGGCACCCAGAATTATGTCGCACGAAGCACAATTTCACTTCATTCTGGGTCCAATTGTGTGAAAACAAGGTCCAATCAGGCTGAAATGTTACAGGAAGGTAGAATCTATTGAGTTGTAAGTGATCTGAACGTTTCATGATGATAGCACTTTCCTAAGGGGGTCAAACCATGTCCCAAAGGTCACCGGATCTGGTGTCAATTTAATGAAGAAGTCCAGTACCAACATTTGTGGGCTTATAACTTGGCTTCTGAATGTCCTAGAGAGGTCAGGCCTGTTTTAGTGTACTCCAGTCAACAGCCCCTACAACCACAAAAAGGAATGGAGTCATTAGCACTTATGGTTTGTAAATGGCATCCAGAATTAAGTTGTACGAAGCACAATTTCAAATCATTCTGGGTCCATTTGTGTGAAAACAAGGTCCAATCAGGCTGAAACGTTACAGGAAGGTAGAATCTATTGAGTTGTAAGTGATCTGAACGTTTCATGCTGATAGCACTTTCCTAAGGAGGTCAAACTATGTCCCAAAGGTCACCGGATCTGGTGTCAATTTAAAGAAGTAGTCCAGTTACACATTTGTGGGCTTATAACTTGGCTTCTGAATGTCCTAGAGAGATCAGGTTTAATTTAGTGTACTCCAATAAACAGCCCCTACAACCACAAAAAGGAATGGAGTCATTAGCACTTATGGTTTGTAAATGGCACCCAGAATTATGTTGCACGAAGCACAATTTCACATCATTCTGGGTTCATTTGTGTGAAAACAAGGTCCAATCAGGCTGAAACGTTACAGGAAGTTAGAATCTATTGAGTTGTAAGTGATCTGAACGTTTCATGATGATAGCACTTTTACTAAGGGGGTCAAACCATGTCCCAAAGGTCACCGGATCTGGTGTCAATTTAAAGAAGTAGTCCAGTTACACATTTGTGGGCTTATAACTTGGCTTCTGAATGTCCTAGAGAGGTCAGGCTTGTTTTAGTGTACTCCAATCAAGAGCCCCTACAACCTCAAAAAGGAATGGAGTCATTAGCACTTATGGTTTTTAAATGGCACCCAGAATTATGTTGCACGAAGCACAATTTCACATCATTATGGGTTCATTTGTGTGAAAACAAGGTCCAATAAGGCTGAAATGTTACAGGAAGGTAGAATCTATTGAGTTGTAAGCGATCTGAACGTTTCATGATGATAGCACTTTCCTAAGGGGGTCAAACCATGTCCCAAAGGTCACCGGATCTGGTGTCAATTTAAAGAAGTAGTCCAGTTACACCTTTGTGGGCTTATAACTTGGCTTCTGAATGGCCTAGAGAGATCAGGTTTGTTTTAATGTACTTCAATCAACCGCCCCTACAACCACAAAAAGGAATGGAGTCATTAGCACTTATGGTTTGTAAATGGCACCCAGAATTATGTTGCACGAAGCACAATTTCACATCATTCTGGGTTCATTTGTGTGAAAACAAGGTCCAATCAGGCTGAAACGCTACAAGAAGGTAGAATCTATTGAGTTGTAAGTGATCTGAACGTTTCATGATGATAGAACTTTCCTAAGGGGGTCAAACCATGTCCCAAAGGTCACCGGACCTGGTGTCACTTTAAAGAAGTAGTCCAGTTACACCTTTGTGGGCTTTTAACTTGGCTTCTGAATGTCCTAGAGAGATCAGGTTTGTTTTAATGTACTCCAATCAACAGCCCCTACAACCACAAAAAGGAATGGAGTCATTAGCACTTATGGTTTTTAAATGGCACCCAGAATTATGCTGCACTAAGCACAATTTCACATCATTCTGGGTCCATTTGTGTGAAAACAAGGTCCAATCAGGCTGAAACGCTACAAGAAGGTAGAATCTATTGAGTTGTAAGTGATCTGAACGTTTCATTATGATCGCACATTCCTATAGGGGGTCAAGCCATGTCTCAAAAGTCACCGGGCCTGGTGTCACTTTAAAGAAGTAGTCCAGTTACACCTTTGAGGTCTTATAACTTGGCTTCTGAATGTCCTAGAGAGATCAGGTTTGTTTTAGTGTACTCCAATCAACAGCCCCTACAACCTCAAAAAGGAATGGAGTCATTAGCACTTATGGTTTTTAAATGGCACCCAGAATTATGTTGCACAAAGCACAATTTCACATCATTCTGGGTTCATTTGTGTGAAAACAAGGTCCAATAAGGCTGAAATGTTACAGGAAGGTAGAATCTATTGAGTTGTAAGCGATCTGAACGTTTCATGATGATAGCACTTTCCTAAGGGGGTCAAACCATGTCCCAAAGGTCACCGGATCTGGTGTCAATTTAAAGAAGTAGTCCAGTTACACCTTTGTGGGCTTATAACTTGGCTTCTGAATGTCCTAGAGAGATCAGGTTTGTTTTAATGTACTCCAATCAACAGCCCCTACAACCACAAAAAGGAATGGAGTCAATAGCACTTATGGTTTGTAAATGGCACCCAGAATTATGTTGCACGAAGCACAATTTCACATCATTCTGGGTTCATTTGTGTGAAAACAAGGTCCAATCAGGCTGAAACGTTACAGGAAGGTAGAATCTATTGAGTTGTAAGTGATCTGAACATTTCATGATGATAGCACTTTCCTAACGGGGTCAAACCATGTCCCAAAGGTCACCGGATCTGGTGTCAATTTAAAGAAGTAGTCCAGTTACACATTTGTGGGCTTATAACTTGGCTTCTGAATGTCCTAGAGAGATCAGGTTTGTTTTAGTGTACTCCAATCAACATCCCCTACAACCTCAAAAAGGAATGGAGTCATTAGCACTTATGGTTTTTAAATGGCACCCAGAATTATGCTGCACTAAGCACAATTTCACATCATTCTGGGTTCATTTGTGTGAAAACAAGGTCCAATCAGGCTGAAATGTTACAGGAAGGTAGAATCTATTGAGTTGTAAGTGATCTGAACGTTTCATGATGATAGCACTTTCCTAAGGGTGTCAAACCATGTCCCAAAGGTCACCGGATCTGGTGTCAATTTAAAGAAGTAGTCCAGTTACACATTTGTGGGCTTATAACTTGGCTTCTGAATGTCCTAGAGAGATCAGGTTTGTTTTAATGTACTCCAATCAACAGCCCCTACAACCACAAAAAGGAATGGAGTCATTAGCACTTATGGTTTGTAAATGGCACCCAGAATTATGTTGCACGAAGCACAATTTCACATCATTCTGGGTCCATTTGTGTGAAAACAAGGTCCAATCAGGCTGAAACGCTACAAGAAGGTAGAATCTATTGAGTTGTAAGTGATCTGTACGTTTCAAAATGATCAAACATTCCTATAGGGGGTAAAACCATGTCCCAAAGGTCACCGGGCCTGGTGTCACTTTAAAGAAGTAGTCCAGTTACACCTTTGTGGGCTTATAACTTGGCTTCTGAATGTCCTAGAGAGGTTAGGTTTGTTTTAGTGAACTCCAATCAAAAGCCCCTACAACCACAAAAAGGAATGGAATCATTAGCACTTATGGTTTGTAATTGGCACCCAGAATGATGCTGCACTAAGCACAATTTCACATCATTCTGGGTTCATTTGTGTGAAAACAAGGTCCAATCAGGCTGAAACGTTACAGGAAGGTAGAATCTATTGAGTTTTAAGTGATCTGAACCTTTCATGATGATAGCACTTTCCTAAGGGGGTCAAACCATGTCCCAAAGGTCACCGGATCTGGTGTCAATTTAAAGAAGTAGTCCAGTTACACATTTGTGGGCTTATAACTTGGCTTCTGAATGTCCTAGAGAGATCAGGTTTGTTTTAATGCACTTCAGTCAACAGCCCCTACAACCACAAAAAGGAATGGAGTCATTAGCACTTATGGTTTGTAAATGGCACCCAGAATTATGTTGCACGAAGCACAATTTCACTTCATTCTGGGTCCAATTGTGTGAAAACAAGCTCCAATCAGGCTAAAATGTTACAGGAAGGTAGAATCTATTGAGTTGTAAGTGATCTGAACGTTTCATGATGATCGCACTTTCCTAAGGGGGTCAAACCATGTCCCAAAGGTCACCGGATCTGGTGTCAATTTAAAGAAGTAGTCCAGTTACACATTTGTGGGCTTATAACTTGGCTTCTGAATGTCCTAGAGCGATCAGGTTTGTTTTATTGTACTCCAATCAACAGCCCCTACAACCACAAAAAGGAATGGAGTCATTAGCACTTATGGTTTGTAAATGGCACCCAGAATTATGTTGCACGAAGCACAATTTCACATCATTCTGGGTTCATTTGTGTGAAAACAAGGTCCAATCAGGCTGAAACGTTACAGGAAGGTAGAATCTATTGAGTTGTAAGTGATCTGAACGTTTCATGATGATAGCACTTTCCTAAGGGGGTCAAACCATGTCCCAAAGGTCACCGGATCTGGTGTCAATTTAATGAAGTAGTCCAGTACCAACATTTGTGGGCTTATAACTTGGCTTCTGAATGTCCTAGAGAGGTCAGGCCTGTTTTAGTGTACTCCAGTCAACAGCCCCTACAACCACAAAAAGGAATGGAGTCATTAGCACTTATGGTTTGTAAATGGCATCCAGAATTAAGATGCACGAAGCACAATTTCAAATCATTCTGGGTCCATTTGTGTGAAAACAAGGTCCAATCAGGCTGAAACGTTACAGGAAGGTAGAATCTATTGAGTTGTAAGTGATCTGAACGTTTCATGCTGATAGCACTTTCCTAAGGAGGTCAAACTATGTCCCAAAGGTCACCGGATCTGGTGTCAATTTAAAGAAGTAGTCCAGTTACACATTTGTGGGCTTATAACTTGGCTTCTGAATGTCCTAGAGAGATCAGGTTTAATTTAGTGTACTCCAATAAACAGCCCCTACAACCACAAAAAGGAATGGAGTCATTAGCACTTATGGTTTGTAAATGGCACCCAGAATTATGTTGCACGAAGCACAATTTCACATCATTCTGGGTTCATTTGTGTGAAAACAAGGTCCAATCAGGCTGAAACGTTACAGGAAGTTAGAATCTATTGAGTTGTAAGTGATCTGAACGTTTCATGATGATAGCACTTTTACTAAGGGGGTCAAACCATGTCCCAAAGGTCACCGGATCTGGTGTCAATTTAAAGAAGTAGTCCAGTTACACATTTGTGGGCTTATAACTTGGCTTCTGAATGTCCTAGAGAGGTCAGGCTTGTTTTAGTGTACTCCAATCAACAGCCCCTACAACCACAAAAAGGAATGGAGTGATTAGCACTTATGGTTTGTAAATGGCACCCAGAAATATGTTGCACGAAGCACAATTTCACATCATTCTGGGTCCGTTTGTGTGAAAACAAGGTCAAATCAGGCTGAAACGTTACAAGAAGGTAGAATCTATTGAGTTGTAAGTGATCTGAACGTTTCATGATGATCGCACATTCCTATAGGGGGTCAAACCATGTCCCAAAGGTCACCGGGCCTGGTGTCACTTTAAAGAAGTAGTCCTGTTACACCTTCGTGGGCTTATAACTTGGCTTCTGAATGTCCTAGAGAGATCAGGTTTAATTTAGTGTACTCCAATAAACAGCCCCTACAACCAAAAAAAGGAATGGAGTCATTAGCACTTATGGTTTGTAAATGGCACCCAGAATTATGTTGCACGAAGCACAATTTCACATCATTCTGGGTTCATTTGTGTGAAAACAAGGTCCAATCAGGCTGAAACGTTACAGGAAGGTAGAATCTATTGAGTTGTAAGTGATCTGAACGTTTCATGATGATAGCACTTTCCTAAGGGGGTCAAACCATGTCCCAAAGGTCACCGGATCTGGTGTCAATTTAAAGAAGTAGTCCAGTTACACATTTGTGGGCTTATAACTTGGCTTCTGAATGTCCTAGAGAGGTCAGGCTTGTTTTAGTGTACTCCAATCAACAGCCCCTACCACCACAAAAAGGAATGGAGTGATTAGCACTAATGGTTTTAAATGGCACCCAGAATTATGTTGCACGAAGCACAATTTCACATCATTCTGGGTCCATTTGTGTGAAAACAAGGTCCAATCAGGCTGAAACGTTACAAGAAGGTAGAATCTATTGAGTTGTAAGTGATCTGAACGTTTCATGATGATCACACATTCCTGTAGGGGGTAAAACCATGTCCCAAAGGTCACCGGGCCTGGTGTCACTTTAAAGAAGTAGTCCAGTTACACATTTGTGGGCTTATAACTTGGCTTCTGAATATCCTAGAGAGGTCAGGTTTGTTTTAGGGTACTCCAATCAACAGCCCCTATTACCCCAAAAAGGAATGGAGTCATTAGCACTTATGGTTTTTAGATGGCACCCAGAATTATGTTGCACGAAGCACAATTTCACATCATTCTGGGTTCATTTGTGTGAAAACAAGGTCCAATCAGGCTGAAACGTTACAGGAAGGTAGAATCTATTGAGTTGTAAGTGATCTGAACGTTTCATGATGATAGCACTTTTCTAAGGGGGTCAAACCATGTCCCAAAGGTCATCGGATCTGGTGTCATTTTAAAGAAGTAGTCCAGTTACACATTTGTGGGCTTATAACTTGGCTTCTGAATGTCCTAGAGAGGTCAGGCTTGTTTTAGTGTACTCCAGTCAACAGCCCCTACAACCACAAAAAGGAATGGAGTGATTAGCACTTATGGTTTGTAAATGGCACCCAGAAATATGTTGCACGAAGCACAATTTCACATCATTCTGGGTCCATTTGTGTGAAAACAAGGTCCAATCAGGCTGAAACGTTACAAGAAGGTAGAATCTATTGAGTTGTAAGTGATCTGAACGTTTCAAGATGATCGCACATTCCTATAGGGGGTCAAACCATGTCCCAAAGGTCACCGGGCCTGGTGTCACTTTAAAGAAGTAGTCCTGTTACACCTTTGTGGGCTTATAACTTGGCTTCTGAATGTCCTAGAGGGATCAGGTTTAATTTAGTGTACTCCAATAAACAGCCCCTACAACCACAAAAAGGAATGGAGTCATTAGCACTTATGGTTTGTAAATGGCACCCAGAATTATGTTGCACGAAGCACAATTTCACATCATTCTGGGTTCATTTGTGTGAAAACAAGGTCCAATCAGGCTGAAACGTTACAGAAAGGTAGAATCTATTGAGTTGTAAGTGATCTGAACGTTTCATGATGATAGCACTTTCCTAAGGGGGTCAAACCATGTCCCAAAGGTCACCGGATCTGGTGTCAATTTAAAGAAGTAGTCCAGTACCAACATTTGTGGGCTTATAACTTGGCTTCTGAATGTCCTAGAGAGGTCAGGCTTGTTTTAGTGTACTCCAGTCAACAGCCCCTACAACCACAAAAAGGAATGGAGTCATTAGCACTTATGGTTTGTAAATGGCATCCAGAATTAAGTTGTACGAAGCACAATTTCAAATCATTCTGGGTCCATTTGTGTGAAAACAAGGTCCAATCAGGCTGAAACGTTACAGGAAGGTAGAATCTATTGAGTTGTAAGTGATCTGAACGTTTCATGCTGATAGCACTTTCCTAAGGAGGTCAAACTATGTCCCAAAGGTCACCGGATCTGGTGTCAATTTAAAGAAGTAGTCCAGTTACACATTTGTGGGCTTATAACTTGGCTTCTGAATGTCCTAGAGAGATCAGGTTTAATTTAGTGTACTCCAATAAACAGCCCCTACAACCACAAAAAGGAATGGAGTCATTAGCACTTATGGTTTGTAAATGGCACCCAGAATTATGTTGCACGAAGCACAGTTTCACATCATTCTGGGTTCATTTGTGTGAAAACAAGGTCCAATCAGGCTGAAACGTTACAGGAAGGTAGAATCTATTGAGTTGTAAGTGATCTGAACGTTTCATGATGATAGCACTTTCCTAAGGGGGTCAAACCATGTCCCAAAGGTCACCGGATCTGGTGTCAATTTAAAGAAGTAGTCCAGTTACACATTTGTGGGCTTATAACTTGGCTTCTGAATGTCCTAGAGAGGTCAGGCTTGTTTTAGTGTACTCCAATCAACAGCCCCTACCACCACAAAAAGGAATGGAGTGATTAGCACTAATGGTTTTGAATGGCACCCAGAATTATGTTGCACGAAGCACAATTTCACATCATTCTGGGTCCATTTGTGTGAAAACAAGGTCCAATCAGGCTGAAACGTTACAAGAAGGTAGAATCTATTGAGTTGTAAGTGATCTGAACGTTTCATGATGATCACACATTCCTGTAGGGGGTAAAACCATGTCCCAAAGGTCACCGGGCCTGGTGTCACTTTAAAGAAGTAGTCCAGTTACACCTTTGTGAGCTTATAACTTGGCTTCTGAATATCCTAAAGAGGTCAGGTTTGTTTTAGAGTACTCCAGTTAAACGCCCCCATTACCCCAAAAAGGAATGTAGTCATTAGCACTTATGGTTTTTAAATGGCACCCAGAATTATGTTGCACGAAGCACAATTTCACATCATTCTGGGTTCATTTGTGTGAAAACAAGGTCCAATCAGGCTGAAACGTTACAGGAAGGTAGAATCTATTGAGTTGTAAGTGATCTGAACGTTTCATGCTGATAGCACTTTCCCAAGGAGGTCAAACTATGTCCCTAAACATACACTACACAAACAGGTCTAACAAACCTGATCTCTCTAGGACATTCAGAAGCCAAGTTATAAGCCCACAAAGGTTTAACTGGACTACTTCTTTAAAGTGACACCAGGCCCGGTGACCTTTAGGACATGGTTTAACCCCCTTAGGAAAGTGCTATCATCATGAAACGTTCAGATCACTTACAACTCAATAGATTCTACCTTCTTGTAGCGTTTCAGCCTGATTGGACCTTGTTTTCACACAAATGAACCCAGAATGATGTGAAATTGTGCTTCGTGCAACATAATTCTGGGTGCCATTTACAAACCATAAGTGCTAATGACTCCATTCCTTTTTGTGGTTGTAGGGGCTGTTGATTGGAGTATACTAAAACAAACCTGATCTCTCTAGGACATTCAGAAGCCAAGTTATAAGCCCACGAATGTGTAACTGGACTACTTCTTTAAATTGACACCAGATCCGGTGACCTTTGGGACATGGTTTGACCCCCTTAGGAAAGTGCTATCATGATGAAACGTTCAGATCACTTACAACTCAATAGATTCTACCTTCCTGTAACGTTTCAGCCTGATTGGACCTTGTTTTCACACAAATGAACCCAGAATGATGTGAAATTGTGCTTTTTGCAACATAAATCTGGGTGCCATTTAAAAACCATAAGTCCTAATGACTCCATTCCTTTTTGTGGTTGTAGGGGCTATTGATTGGAGTATACTAAAACAAACCTGATCTCTCTAGGACATCCAGAAGCCAAGTTGTAAGCCCACAAATGTGTAACTGGACTACTTTAAATTGACACCAGATCCGGTGACCTTTGGGACATGGTTTGACCCCCTTAGGAAAGTGCTATCATGATGAAACGTTCAGATCACTTACAACTCAATAGATTCTACCTTCCTGTAACGTTTCAGCCTGATTGGACCTTGTTTTCACACAAATGAACCCAGAATGATGTGAAATTGTGCTTCGTGCAACATAATTCTGGGTGCCATTTAAAAACCATAAGTGCTAATGACTCCATTCCTTTTTGTGGTTGTAAGGGCTGTTGACTGGAGTATACTAAAACAAACCTGATCTCTCTAGGACATTCAGAAGCCAAGTTATAAGCCCTCAAAGGTGTAACTGGACTACTTCTTTAAAGTGACACCAGGCCCGGTGACCTTTGGGACATGGTTTTACCCCCTATAGGATTGTACGATCATCTTGAAACGTTCAGATCACTTACAACTCAATAGATTCTACCTTCTTGTAGCGTTTCAGCCTGATTGGACCTTGTTTTCACTCAAATGGACCCAAAATGATGTGAAATTGTGCTTCATGCAACATAATTCTGGGTGCCATTTACAAACCTTAAGTGCTAATGACTCCATTCCTTTTTGTGGTTGTAGGGGCTGTTGATTGGAGTACACTAAAACAAACCTAACCTCTCTAGGACATTCAGAAGCCAAGTTATAAGCCCACAAAGGTGTAACTGGACTACTTCTTTAAAGTGACACCAGGCCCGGTGACCGTTGGGACATGGTTTGACCCCCTATAGGAATGTGCGATCATCTTGAAACGTTCAGATCACTTACAACTCAATAGATTCTACCTTCCTGTAACGTTTCAGCCTGATTGGACCTTGTTTTAACACAAATGGACCCAGAATGATGTGAAATTGTGCTTCGTGCAACATAATTCTGGGTGCCATTTACAAACCTTAAGTGCTAATGACTCCATTCATTTTTGTGGTTGTAGGGGCTGTTGATTGGAGTACACTAAAACAAACCTAACCTCTCTAGGACATTCAGAAGCCAAGTTATAAGCCCACAAAGGTGTAACTGGACTACTTCTTTAAAGTGACACCAGGCCCGGTGACCTTTGGGACATGGTTTGACCCCCTTAGGAAAGTGCTATCATCATGAAACGTTCAGATCACTTACAACTCAATAGATTCTACCTTCCTGTAACGTTTCAGCCTGATTGGACCTTGTTTTCACACAAATGAACCCAGAATGATGTGAAATTGTGCTTCGTGCAACATAATTCTGGGTGCCATTTACAAACGATAAGTGCTAATGACTCCATTCCTTTTTGTGGTTGTAGGGGCTGGTGATTGGAGAACACTAAAACAAACCTAACCTCTCTAGGACATTCAGAAGCCATGTTATAAGCCCACAAAGGTGTAACTGGACTGCTTCTTTAAAGTGACACCAGGCCCGGTGACCTTTGGGACATGGTTTGACCCCCTATAGGAATGTGCGATCATCTTGAAACGTTCAGATCACTTACAACTCAATAGATTCTACCTTCCTATAACGTTTCAGCCCTATTTGACCTTGTTTTCACACAAATGAACCCAGAATGATGTGAAATTGTGCTTCGTGCAACATAATTCTGGGTGCCATTTAAAAACCATAAGTGCTAATGACTCCATTCCTTTTTGAGGTTTTAGGGGCTGTTGATTGGAGTACACTAAAACAAACCTGATCTCTCTAGGATATTCAGAAGCCAAGTTATAAGCCCTCAAAGGTGTAACTGGACTACTTCTTTAAAGTGACACCAGGCCCGGTGACCTTTGGGACATGGTTTGACCCCCTATAGGAATGTGCGATCATCATGAAACGTTCAGATCACTTACAACTCAATAGATTCTACCTTCTTGTAACGTTTCAGCCTTATTGGACCTTGTTTTCACACAAATGGACCCAGAATGATGTGAAATTGTGCTTCGTGCAACATAATTCTGGGTGCCATTTACAAACCATAAGTGCTAATGACTCCATTCCTTTTTGTGGTTGTAGGGGCTGTTGGTTGGAGTACATTAAAACAAACCTGATCTCTCTAGGACATTCAGAAGCCAAGTTATAAGCCCACAAATGTGTAACTGGACTACTTCTTTAAATTGGCACCAGATCCGGTGACCTTTGGGACATGGTTTGACCCCCTTAGGAAAGTGCTATCATCATGAAACGTTCAGATCACTTACAACTCAATAGATTCTACCTTCCTGTAACGTTTCAGCATGATTGGACCTTGTTTTCACACAAATGAACCTAGAATGATGTGAAATTGTGCTTCGTGCAACATAATTCTGGGTGCCATTTACAAACCATAAGTGCTAATGACTCCATTCCTTTTTGTGGTTGTAGGGGCTGTTGATTGGAGTACACTAAAACAAACCTAACCTCTCTAGGACATTCAGAAGCCAAGTTATAAGCCCACAAAGGTGTAACTGGACTACTTCTTTAAAGTGACACCAGGCCCGGTGACCTTTGGGACATGGTTTTACCCCCTATTGGAATGTGCGATCATCTTGAAACGTTCAGATCACTTACAACTCAATTGATTCTACCTTCTTGTAACGTTTCAGCCTTATTGGACCTTGTTTTCACACAAATGGACCCAGAATGATGTGAAATTGTGCTTCGTGCAACATAATTCTGGGTGCCATTTACAAACCATAAGTGCTAATGATTCCATTCCTTTTTGTGGTTGTAGGGGCTGTTGGTTGGAGTACATTAAAACAAACCTGATCTCTCTAGGACATTCAGAAGCCAAGTTATAAGCCCACAAATGTGTAACTGGACTACTTCTTTAAATTGGCACCAGATCCGGTGACCTTTGGGACATGGTTTGACCCCCTTAGGAAAGTGCTATCATCATGAAACGTTCAGATCACTTACAACTCAATAGATTCTACCTTCCTGTAACGTTTCAGCATGATTGGACCTTGTTTTCACACAAATGGACCCAGAATGATGTGAAATTGTGCTTCGTGCAACATAATTCTGGGTGCCATTTACAAACCATAAGTGCTAATGACTCCATTCCTTTTTGTGGTTGTAGGGGCTGTTGATTGGAGTACACTAAAACAAACCTAACCTCTCTAGGACATTCAGAAGCCAAGTTATAAGCCCACAAAGGTGTAACTGGACTACTTCTTTAAAGTGACACCAGGCCCGGTGACCTTTGGGACATGGTTTTACTCCCTATTGGAATGTGCGATCATCTTGAAACGTTCAGATCACTTACAACTCAATTGATTCTACCTTCTTGTAGCGTTTCAGACTGATTGGACCTTGTTTTCACACAAATGGACCCAGAATGATGTGAAATTGTGCTTCGTGCAACATAATTCTGGGTGCCATTTACAAACCATAAGTGCTAATGACTCCATTCCTTTTTGTGGTTGTAGGGGCTGTTGGTTGGAGTACATTAAATCAAACCTGATCTCTCTAGGACATTCAGAAGCCAAGTTATAAGCCCACAAATGTGTAACTGGACTAATTCTTTAAATTGGCACCAGATCCGGTGACCTTTGGGACATGGTTTGACCCCCTTAGGAAAGTGCTATCATCATGAAACGTTCAGATCACTTACAACTCAATAGATTCTACCTTCCTGTAACGTTTCAGCATGATTGGACCTTGTTTTCACACAAATGAACCCAGAATGATGTGAAATTGTGCTTCGTGCAACATAATTCTGGGTGCCATTTACAAACCATAAGTGCTAATGACTCCATTCCTTTTTGTGGTTGTAGGGGCTGTTGATTGGAGTACACTAAAACAAACCTAACCTCTCTAGGACATTCAGAAGCCAAGTTATAAGCCCTCAAAGGTGTAACTGGACTACTTCTTTAAAGTGACACCAGGCCCGGTGACCTTTGGGACATGGTTTTACCCCCTATAGGAATGTGCGATCATCTTGAAACGTTCAGATCACTTACAACTCAATTGATTCTACCTTCTTGTAGCGTTTCAGACTGATTGGACCTTGTTTTCACACAAATGGACCCAGAATGATGTGAAATTGTGCTTCGTGCAACATAATTCTGGGTGCCATTTACAAACCATAAGTGCTAATGACTCCATTCCTTTTAGTGGTTGTAGGGGCTGTTGATTGGAGTATACTAAAACAAACCTGATCTCTCTAGGACATCCAGAAGCCAAGTTATAAGCCCACAAATGTGTAACTGGACTACTTCTTTAAATTGACACCAGATCCGGTGACCTTTGGGACATGGTTTGACCCCCTTAGGAAAGTGCTATCATGATGAAACGTTCAGATCACTTACAACACAATAGATTCTACCTTCCTGTAACGTTTCAGCCTGATTGGACCTTGTTTTCACACAAATGAACCCAGAATGATGTGAAATTGTGCTTCGTGCAACATAATTCTGGGTGCCATTTAAAAACCATAAGTGCTAATGACTCCTTTCCTTTTTGTGGTTGTAGGGGCTGTTGATTGGAGTATACTAAAACAAACCTGATCTCTCCAGGACATTCAGAAGCCAAGTTATAAGCCCACAAAGGTGTAACTGGACTACTTATTTAAATGGACGCCAGATCCGGTGACCTTTGGGACATGGTTTGACCCCCTTAGGAAAGGGCTATCATCATGAAACGTTCAGATCACTTACAACTCAATAGATTCTACCTTCCTGTAACGTTTCAGCCTGATTGGACCTTGTTTTCACACAAATGCACCCAGAATGATGTGAAATTGTGCTTCGTGCAACATAATTCTGGGTGCCATTTAAAAACCATAAGTGCTAATGACTCCATTCCTTTTTGAGGTTGTAGGGGCTGTTGATTGGAGTACACTAAAACAAACCTGATCTCTCTAGGACATTCAGAAGCCAAGTTATAAGCCCTCAAAGGTGTAACTGGACTACTTCTTTAAAGTGACACCAGGCCCGGTGACCTTTGGGACATGGTTTTACCCCCTATAGGAATGTGGGATCATCTTGAAACGTTCAGATCACTTACAACTCAATAGATTCTACCTTCTTGTAGCGTTTCAGCCTGATTGGACCTTGTTTTCACACAAATGGACCCAGAATGATGTGAAATTGTGCTTCGTGCAACATAATTCTGGGTGCCATTTACAAACCTTAGGTGCTAATGACTCCATTCCTTTGTGTGGTTGTAGGGAATGTTGATTGGAGTACACTAAAACAAACCTAACCTCTCTAGGACATTCAGAAGCCAGGTTATAAGCCCACAAAGGTGTAACTGGACTACTTCTTTAAAGTGACACCAGGCCCGGTGACCTTTGGGACATGGTTTGACCCCCTTAGGAAAGTGCTATCATCATGAAACGTTCAGATCACTTACAACTCAATAGATTCTACCTTCTTGTAGCGTTTCAGCCTGATTGGACCTTGTTTTCACACAAATGAACCCAGAATGATGTGAAATTGTGCTTCGTGCAACATAATTCTGGGTGCCATTTACAAACCATAAGTGCTAATGACTCCATTCATTTTGTGGTTGTAGGGGCTGTTGATTGGAGTATACTAAAACAAACCTGATCTCTCTAGGACATTCAGAAGCCAAGTTATAAGCCCACAAATGTGTAACTGGACTACTTCTTTAAATTGACACCAGATCCGGTGACCTTTGGGACATGGTTTGACCCCCTTAGGAAAGTGCTATCATGATGAAACGTTCACATCACTTACAACTCAATAGATTCTACCTTCCTGTAACGTTTCAGCCTGATTGGACCTTGTTTTCACACAAATGAACCCAGAATGATGTGAAATTGTGCTTCGTGCAACATAATTCTGGGTGCCATTTAAAAACCATAAGTGCTAATGACTCCATTCCTTTTTGTGGTTGTAGGGGCTGTTGACTGGAGTATACTAAAACAAACCTGATCTCTCTAGGACATTCAGAAGCCAAGTTATAAGCCCTCAAAGGTGTAACTGGACTACTTCTTTAAAGTGACACCAGGCCCGGTGACCTTTGGGACATGGTTTTACCCCCTATAGGATTGTGCGATCATCTTGAAACGTTCAGATCACTTACAACTCAATAGATTCTACCTTCTTGTAGCGTTTCAGCCTGATTGGACCTTGTTTTCACACAAATGGACCCAGAGTGATGTGAAATTGTGCATCGTGCAACATAATTCTGGCTGCCATTTACAAACCTTAAGTGCTAATGACTCCATTCCTTTTTGTGGTTGTAGGGGCTGTTGATTGGGGTACACTAAAACAAACCTAACCTCTCTAGGACATTCAGAAGCCAAGTTATAAGCCCACAAAGGTGTAACTGGACTACTTCTTTAAAGTGACACCAGGCCCGGTGACCGTTGGGACATGGTTTGACCCCCTATAGGAATGTGCGATCATCTTGAAACGTTCAGATCACTTACAACTCAATAGATTCTACCTTCCTGTAACGTTTCAGCCTGATTGGACCTTGTTTTCACACAAATGAACCCAGAATGATGTGAAATTGTGCTTCGTGCAACATAATTCTGGGTGCCATTTAAAAACCATAAGTGCTAATGACTCCATTCCTTTTTGTGGTTGTAGGGGCTGTTGATTGGAGTATACTAAAACAAACCTGATCTCTCTAGGACATTCAGAAGCCAAGTTATAAGCCCACAAAGGTGTAACTGGACTACTTCTTTAAATTGACACCAGATCCGGTGACCTTTGGGACATGGTTTGACCCCCTTAGGAAAGTGCTATCATCATGAAACGTTCAGATCACTTACAACTCAATAGATTCTACCTTCCTGTAACATTTCAGCCTGATTGGACCTTGTTTTCACACAAATGAACCCAGAATGATGTGAAATTGTGCTTCGT
Organism: Nothobranchius furzeri; assembly: GCF_043380555.1. NCBI lineage: Eukaryota > Metazoa > Chordata > Actinopteri > Cyprinodontiformes > Nothobranchiidae > Nothobranchius > Nothobranchius furzeri. Next base: position 34,779,445 of record NC_091742.1, read on the forward strand.
GCAACATAAATCTGGGTGCCATTTAAAAACCATAAGTGCTAATGACTCCATTCATTTTTGTGGTTGTAGGGGCTGTTGATTGGAGTACACTAAAACAAACCTGATCTCTCTAGGACATTCAGAAGCCAAGTTATAAGCCCTCAAAGGTGTAACTGGACTACTTCTTTAAAGTGACACCAGGCCCGGTGAGCTTTGGGACATGGTTTGACCCCCTATAGGAATGTGCGATCATCTTGAAACGTTCAGATCACTTACAACTCAATAGATTCTACCTTCTTGTAGCGTTTCAGCCTGATTGGACCTTGTTTTCACACAAATGGACCCAGAATGATGTGAAATTGTGCTTCGTGCAACATAATTCTGGGTGCCATTTACAAACCTTAAGTGCTAATGACTCCATTCCTTTTTGTGGTTGTAGGGGCTGTTGATTGGAGTACACTAAAACCAACCTAACCTCTCTAGGACATTCAGAAGCCAAGTTATAAGCCCACAAAGGTGTAACTGGACTACTTCTTTAAAGTGACACCAGGCCCGGTGACCTTTGGGACATGGTTTGACCCCCTTAGGAAAGTGCTATCATCATGAAACGTTCAGATCACTTACAACTCAATAGATTCTACCTTCCTGTAACGTTTCAGCCCTATTTGACCTTGTTTTCACACAAATGAACCCAGAATGATGTGAAATTGTGCTTCGTGCAACATAATTCTGGGTGCCATTTAAAAACCATAAGTGCTAATGACTCCATTCCTTTTTGTGGTTGTAGGGGCTGTTGATTGGAGTATACTAAAACAAACCTGATCTCTCTAGGACATTCAGAAGCCAAGTTATAAGCCCACAAAGGTTTAACTGGACTACTTCTTTAAAGTGACACCAGGCCCGGTGACCTTTGGGACATGGTTTTACCCCCTATAGGAATGTGGGATCATCTTGAAACGTTCAGATAACTTACAACTCAATAGATTCTACCTTCTTGTAGCGTTTCAGCCTGATTGGACCTTGTTTTCACACAAATGGACCCAGAATGATGTGAAATTGTGCTTCGTGCAACATAATTCTGGGTGCCATTTACAAACCTTAGGTGCTAATGACTCCATTCCTTTGTGTGGTTGTAGGGGCTGGTGATTGGAGAACACTAAAACAAACCTAACCTCTCTAGGATATTCAGAAGCCACGTTATAAGCCCTCAAAGGTGTAACTGGACTACTTCTTTAAAGTGACACCAGGCCCGGTGACCTTTGGGACATGGTTTGACCCCCTATAGGAATGTGCGATCATCATGAAACGTTCAGATCACTTACAACTCAATAGATTCTACCTTCTTGTAACGTTTCAGCCTTATTGGACCTTGTTTTCACACAAATGGACCCAGAATGATGTGAAATTGTGCTTCGTGCAACATAATTCTGGGTGCCATTTACAAACCATAAGTGCGAATGACTCCATTCCTTTTTGTGGTTGTAGGGGCTGTTGGTTGGAGTACATTAAATCAAACCTGATCTCTCTAGGACATTCAGAAGCCAAGTTATAAGCCCACAAATGTGTAACTGGACTACTTCTTTAAATTGGCACCAGATCCGGTGACCTTTGGGACATGGTTTGACCCCCTTAGGAAAGTGCTATCATCATGAAACGTTCAGATCACTTACAACTCAATAGATTCTACCTTCCTGTAACGTTTCAGCATGATTGGACCTTGTTTTCACACAAATGAACCCAGAATGATGTGAAATTGTGCTTCGTGCAACATAATTCTGGGTGCCATTTACAAACCATAAGTGCTAATGACTCCATTCCTTTTTGTGGTTGTAGGGGCTGTTGATTGGAGTACACTAAAACAAACCTAACCTCTCTAGGACATTCAGAAGCCAAGTTATAAGCCCACAAAGGTGTAACTGGACTACTTCTTTAAAGTGACACCAGGCCCGGTGACCTTTGGGACATGGTTTTACCCCCTATAGGAATGTGCGATCATCTTGAAACGTTCAGATCACTTACAACTCAATTGATTCTACCTTCTTGTAGCGTTTCAGACTGATTGGACCTTGTTTTCACACAAATGGACCCAGAATGATGTGAAATTGTGCTTCGTGCAACATAATTCTGGGTGCCATTTACAAACCATAAGTGCTAATGACTCCATTCCTTTTAGTGGTTGTAGGGGCTGTTGATTGGAGTATACTAAAACAAACCTGATCTCTCTAGGACATCCAGAAGCCAAGTTATAAGCCCACAAATGTGTAACTGGACTACTTCTTTAAATTGACACCAGATCCGGTGACCTTTGGGACATGGTTTGACCCCCTTAGGAAAGTGCTATCATGATGAAACGTTCAGATCACTTACAACACAATAGATTCTACCTTCCTGTAACGTTTCAGCCTGATTGGACCTTGTTTTCACACAAATGAACCCAGAATGATGTGAAATTGTGCTTCGTGCAACATAATTCTGGGTGCCATTTAAAAACCATAAGTGCTAATGACTCCTTTCCTTTTTGTGGTTGTAGGGGCTGTTGATTGGAGTATACTAAAACAAACCTGATCTCTCCAGGACATTCAGAAGCCAAGTTATAAGCCCACAAAGGTGTAACTGGACTACTTATTTAAATGGACGCCAGATCCAGTGACCTTTGGGACATGGTTTGACCCCCTTAGGAAAGGGCTATCATCATGAAACGTTCAGATCACTTACAACTCAATAGATTCTACCTTCCTGTAACGTTTCAGCCTGATTGGACCTTGTTTTCACACAAATGCACCCAGAATGATGTGAAATTGTGCTTCGTGCAACATAATTCTGGGTGCCATTTAAAAACCATAAGTGCTAATGACTCCATTCCTTTTTGAGGTTGTAGGGGCTGTTGATTGGAGTACACTAAAACAAACCTGATCTCTCTAGGACATTCAGAAGCCAAGTTATAAGCCCTCAAAGGTGTAACTGGACTACTTCTTTAAAGTGACACCAGGCCCGGTGACCTTTGGGACATGGTTTTACCCCCTATAGGAATGTGGGATCATCTTGAAACGTTCAGATCACTTACAACTCAATAGATTCTACCTTCTTGTAGCGTTTCAGCCTGATTGGACCTTGTTTTCACACAAATGGACCCAGAATGATGTGAAATTGTGCTTCGTGCAACATAATTCTGGGTGCCATTTACAAACCTTAGGTGCTAATGACTCCATTCCTTTGTGTGGTTGTAGGGAATGTTGATTGGAGTACACTAAAACAAACCTAACCTCTCTAGGACATTCAGAAGCCAGGTTATAAGCCCACAAAGGTGTAACTGGACTACTTCTTTAAAGTGACACCAGGCCCGGTGACCTTTGGGACATGGTTTGACCCCCTTAGGAAAGTGCTATCATCATGAAACGTTCAGATCACTTACAACTCAATAGATTCTACCTTCTTGTAGCGTTTCAGCCTGATTGGACCTTGTTTTCACACAAATGAACCCAGAATGATGTGAAATTGTGCTTCGTGCAACATAATTCTGGGTGCCATTTACAAACCATAAGTGCTAATGACTCCATTCATTTTGTGGTTGTAGGGGCTGTTGATTGGAGTATACTAAAACAAACCTGATCTCTCTAGGACATTCAGAAGCCAAGTTATAAGCCCACAAATGTGTAACTGGACTACTTCTTTAAATTGACACCAGATCCGGTGACCTTTGGGACATGGTTTGACCCCCTTAGGAAAGTGCTATCATGATGAAACGTTCAGATCACTTACAACTCAATAGATTCTACCTTCCTGTAACGTTTCAGCCTGATTGGACCTTGTTTTCACACAAATGAACCCAGAATGATGTGAAATTGTGCTTCGTGCAACATAAATCTGGGTGCCATTTAAAAACCATAAGTGCTAATGACTCCATTCCTTTTTGTGGTTGTAGGGGCTATTGATTGGAGTATACTAAAACAAACCCGATCTCTCTAGGACATCCAGAAGCCAAGTTATAAGCCCACAAATGTGTAACTGGACTACTTTAAATTCACACCAGATCCGGTGACCTTTGGGACATGGTTTGACCCCCTTTGGAAAGTGCTATCATGATGAAACGTTCACATCACTTACAACTCAATAGATTCTACCTTCCTGTAACGTTTCAGCCTGATTGGACCTTGTTTTCACACAAATGAACCCAGAATGATGTGAAATTGTGCTTCGTGCAACATAATTCTGGGTGCCATTTAAAAACCATAAGTGCTAATGACTCCATTCCTTTTTGTGGTTGTAGGGGCTGTTGACTGGAGTATACTAAAACAAACCTGATCTCTCTAGGACATTCAGAAGCCAAGTTATAAGCCCTCAAAGGTGTAACTGGACTACTTCTTTAAAGTGACACCAGGCCCGGTGACCTTTGGGACATGGTTTTACCCCCTATAGGATTGTGCGATCATCTTGAAACGTTCAGATCACTTACAACTCAATAGATTCTACCTTCTTGTAGCGTTTCAGCCTGATTGGACCTTGTTTTCACACAAATGGACCCAGAGTGATGTGAAATTGTGCTTCGTGCAACATAATTCTGGCTGCCATTTACAAACCTTAAGTGCTAATGACTCCATTCCTTTTTGTGGTTGTAGGGGCTGTTGATTGGGGTACACTAAAACAAACCTAACCTCTCTAGGACATTCAGAAGCCAAGTTATAAGCCCACAAAGGTGTAACTGGACTACTTCTTTAAATTGACACCAGATCCGGTGACCTTTGGGACATGGTTTGACCCCCTTAGGAAAGTGCTATCATCATGAAACGTTCAGATCACTTACAACTCAATAGATTCTACCTTCCTGTAACATTTCAGCCTGATTGGACCTTGTTTTCACACAAATGAACCCAGAATGATGTGAAATTGTGCTTCGTGCAACATAAATCTGGGTGCCATTTAAAAACCATAAGTGCTAATGACTCCATTCATTTTTGTGGTTGTAGGGGCTGTTGATTGGAGTACACTAAAACAAACCTGATCTCTCTAGGACATTCAGAAGCCAAGTTATAAGCCCTCAAAGGTGTAACTGGACTACTTCTTTAAAGTGACACCAGGCCCGGTGAGCTTTGGGACATGGTTTTACCCCCTATAGGAATGTGCGATCATCTTGAAACGTTCAGATCACTTACAACTCAATAGATTCTACCTTCTTGTAGCGTTTCAGCCTGATTGGACCTTGTTTTCACACAAATGGACCCAGAATGATGTGAAATTGTGCTCCGTGCAACATAATTCTGGGTGCCATTTACAAACCTTAAGTGCTAATGACTCCATTCCTTTTTGTGGTTGTAGGGGCTGTTGATTGGAGTACACTAAAACCAACCTAACCTCTCTAGGACATTCAGAAGCCAAGTTATAAGCCCACAAAGGTGTAACTGGACTACTTCTTTAAAGTGACACCAGGCCCGGTGACCTTTGGGACATGGTTTGACCCCCTTAGGAAAGTGCTATCATCATGAAACGTTCAGATCACTTACAACTCAATAGATTCTACCTTCCTGTAACGTTTCAGCCCTATTTGACCTTGTTTTCACACAAATGAACCCAGAATGATGTGAAATTGTGCTTCGTGCAACATAATTCTGGGTGCCATTTAAAAACCATAAGTGCTAATGACTCCATTCCTTTTTGTGGTTGTAGGGGCTGTTGATTGGAGTATACTAAAACAAACCTGATCTCTCTAGGACATTCAGAAGCCAAGTTATAAGCCCACAAAGGTTTAACTGGACTACTTCTTTAAATTGACACCAGATCCGGTGACCTTTGGGACATGGTTTGACCCCCTTAGGAAAGTGCTATCATTATGAAACGTTCAGATCACTTACAACTCAATAGATTCTACCTTCCTGTAACGTTTCAGCCTGATTGGACCTTGTTTTCACACAAATGAACCCAGAATGATGTGAAATTGTGCTTCGTGCAACATAATTCTGGGTGCCATTTACAATTCATAAGTGCTAATGACTCCATTTCTTTTTGTGGTTGTAGGGGCTGTTGATTGGAGTACACTAAAACAAACCTAACCTCTCTAGGACATTCAGAAGCCAAGTTATAAGCCCACAAAGGTGTAACTGGACTACTTCTTTAAAGTGACACCAGGCCCGGTGACCTTTGGGACATGGTTTGACCCCCTTAGGAAAGTGCTATCATCATGAAACGTTCAGATCACTTACAACTCAATAGATTCTACCTTCCTGTAACGTTTCAGCCCTATTTGACCTTGTTTTCACACAAATGAACCCAGAATGATGTGAAATTGTGCTTCGTGCAACATAATTCTGGGTGCCATTTAAAAACCATAAGTGCTAATGACTCCATTCCTTTTTGTGGTTGTAGGGGCTGTTGATTGGAGTATACTAAAACAAACCTGATCTCTCTAGGACATTCAGAAGCCAAGTTATAAGCCCACAAAGGTTTAACTGGACTACTTCTTTAAATTGACACCAGATCCGGTGACCTTTGGGACATGGTTTGACCCCCTTAGGAAAGTGCTATCATTATGAAACGTTCAGATCACTTACAACTCAATAGATTCTACCTTCCTGTAACGTTTCAGCCTGATTGGACCTTGTTTTCACACAAATGAACCCAGAATGATGTGAAATTGTGCTTCGTGCAACATAATTCTGGGTGCCATTTACAATTCATAAGTGCTAATGACTCCATTTCTTTTTGTGGTTGTAGGGGCTGTTGATTGGAGTACACTTAAACAAACCTAACCTCTCTAGGACATTCAGAAGCCAAGTTATAAGCCCACAAAGGAGTAACTGGACTACTTCTTTAAAGTGACACCAGGCCCGGTGACCTTTGGGACATGGTTTTACCCCCTATAGGAATGTGCGATCATCTTGAAACGTTCAGATCACTTACAACTCAATTGATTCTACCTTCTTGTAGCGTTTCAGCCTGATTGGACCTTGTTTTCACACAAATGGACCCAGAATGATGTGAAATTGTGCTTCGTGCAACATAATTCTGGGTGCCATTTACAAACCATAAGTGCTAATGACTCCATTCCTTTTTGTGGTTGTAGGGGCTGTTGATTGGAGTACACTAAAACAAACCTGATCTCTCTAGGACATTCAGAAGCCAAGTTATAAGCCCACAAATGTGTAACTGGACTACTTCTTTAAATTGACACCAGATCCGGTGACCTTTGGGACATGGTTTGACCCCCTTAGGAAAGTGCTATCATGATGAAACGTTCAGATCACTTACAACTCAATAGATTCTACCTTCCTGTAACGTTTCAGCCTGATTGGACCTTGTTTTCACACAAATGAACCCAGAATGATGTGAAATTGTGCTTCGTGCAACATAATTCTGGGTGCCATTTAAAAACCATAAGTGCTAATGACTCCATTCCTTTTTGTGGTTGTAGGGGCTGTTGATTGGAGTATACTAAAACAAACCTGATCTCTCTAGGACATTCAGAAGCCAAGTTATAAGCCCACAAAGGTGTAACTGGACTACTTCTTTAAATGGACACCAGATCCGGTGACCTTTGGGACATGGTTTGACCCCCTTAGGAAAGTGCTATCATCATGAAACGTTCAGATCACTTAAAACTCAATAGATTCTACCTTCCTGTAACATTTCAGCCTGATTGGACCTTGTTTTCACACAAATGAACCCAGAATGATGTGAAATTGTGCTTCATGCAACATAATTCTGGGTGCGATTTAAAAACCATAAGTGCTAATGACTCCATTCCTTTTTGAGGTTGTAGGGGCTGTTGATTGGAGTACACTAAAACAAACCTGATCTCTCTAGGACATTCAGAAGCCAAGTTATAAGCCCTCAAAGGTGTAACTGGACTACTTCTTTAAAGTGACACCAGGCCCGGTGACCTTTGGGACATGGTTTTACCCCCTATAGGAATGTGCGATCATCTTGAAACGTTCAGATCACTTACAACTCAATAGATTCTACCTTCTTGTAGCGTTTCAGCCTGATTGGACCTTGTTTTCACACAAATGGACCCAGAATGATGTGAAATTGTGCTTCATGCAACATAATTCTGGGTGCCATTTACAAACCTTAAGTGCTAATGACTCCATTCCTTTTTGTGGTTGTAGGGGCTGTTGATTCGAGTACACTAAAACAAACCTAACCTCTCTAGGACATTCAGAAGCCAAGTTATAAGCCCACAAAGGTGTAACTGGACTACTTCTTTAAAGTGACACCAGGCCCGGTGACCTTTGGGACATGGTTTGACCCCCTTAGGAAAGTGCTATCATCATGAAACGTTCAGATCACTTACAACTCAATAGATTCAACCTTCCTGTAACGTTTCAGCCTGATTGGACCTTGTTTTCACACAAATGAACCCAGAATGATGTGAAATTGTGCTTCGTGCAACATAATTCTGGGTGCCATTTACAAACCATAAGTGCTAATGACTCCATTCCTTTTTGTGGTTGTAGGGGCTGTTGATTGGAGTACACTAAAACAAACCTGATCTCTCTAGGACATTCAGAAGCCAAGTTATAAGCCCACAAATGTGTAACTGGACTACTTCTTTAAATTGACACCAGATCCGGTGACCTTTGGGACATGGTTTGACCCCCTTAGGAAAGTGCTATCATGATGAAACGTTCAGATCACTTACAACTCAATAGATTCTACCTTCCTGTAACGTTTCAGCCTGATTGGACCTTGTTTTCACACAAATGAACCCAGAATGATGTGAAATTGTGCTTCGTGCAACATAATTCTGGGTGCCATTTAAAAACCATAAGTGCTAATGACTCCATTCCTTTTGGTGGTTGTAGGGGCTGTTGATTGGAGTATACTAAAACAAACCTGATCTCTCTAGGACATTCAGAAGCCAAGTTATAAGCCCACAAAGGTGTAACTGGACTACTTCTTTAAATGGACACCAGATCCGGTGACCTTTGGGACATGGTTTGACCCCCTTAGGAAAGTGCTATCATCATGAAACGTTCAGATCACTTACAACTCAATAGATTCTACCTTCCTGTAACATTTCAGCCTGATTGGACCTTGTTTTCACACAAATGAACCCAGAATGATGTGAAATTGTGCTTCATGCAACATAATTCTGGGTGCGATTTAAAAACCATAAGTGCTAATGACTCCATTCTTTTTTGAGGTTGTAGGGGCTGTTGATTGGAGTACACTAAAACAAACCTGATCTCTCTAGGACATTCAGAAGCCAAGTTATAAGCCCTGAAAGGTGTAACTGGACTACTTCTTTAAAGTGACACCAGGCCCGGTGACCTTTGGGACATGGTTTTACCCCCTATAGGAATGTGCGATCATCTTGAAACGTTCAGATCACTTACAACTCAATAGATTCTACCTTCTTGTAGCGTTTCAGCCTGATTGGACCTTGTTTTCACACAAATGGACCCAGAATGATGTGAAATTGTGCTTCGTGCAACATAATTCTGGGTGCCATTTACAAACCTTAAGTGCTAATGACTCCATTCCTTTTTGTGGTTGTAGGGGCTGTTGATTGGAGTACACTAAAACAAACCTAACCTCTCTAGGACATTCAGAAGTCAAGTTATAAGCCCACAAAGGTGTAACTGGACTACTTCTTTAAAGTGACACCAGGCCCGGTGACCTTTGGGACATGGTTTGACCCCCTTAGGAAAGTGCTATCATCATGAAACGTTCAGATCACTTACAACTCAATAGATTCAACCTTCCTGTAACGTTTCAGCCTGATTGGACCTTGTTTTCACACAAAAGAACCCAGAATGATGTGAAATTGTGCTTCGTGCAACATAATTCTGGGTGCCATTTACAAACCATAAGTGCTAATGACTCCATTCCTTTTTGTGGTTGTAGGGGCTGGTGATTGGAGAACACTAAAACAAACCTAACCTCTCTAGGACATTCAGAAGCCATGTTATAAGCCCTCAAAGGTGTAACTGGACTACTTCTTTAAAGTGACACCAGGCCCGGTGACCTTTGGGACATGGTTTTACCCACTATAGGAATGTGCGATCATCTTGAAACGTTCAGATCACTTACAACTCAATAGATTCTACCTTCTTGTAGCGTTTCAGCCTGATTGGACCTTGTTTTCACACAAATGGACCCAGAATGATGTGAAATTGTGCTTCGTGCAACATAATTCTGGGTGCCATTTACAAACCTTAAGTGCTAATGACTCCATTCCTTTTTGTGGTTGTAGGGGCTGTTGATTGGAGTATACTAAAACAAACCTGATCTCTCTAGGACATTCAGAAGCCAAGTTATAAGCCCACAAAGGTGTAACTGGACTACTTCTTTAAATTGACACCAGATCCGGTGACCTTTGGGACATGGTTTGACCCCCTTAGGAAAGTGCTATCATCATGAAACGTTCAGATCACTTACAACTCAATAGATTCTACCTTCCTGTAACATTTCAGCCTGATTGGACCTTGTTTTCACACAAATGAACCCAGAATGATGTGAAATTGTGCTTCGTGCAACATAAATCTGGGTGCCATTTAAAAACCATAAGTGCTAATGACTCCATTCCTTTTTGTGGTTGTAGGGGCTGTTGATTGGAGTACACTAAAACAAACCTGATCTCTCTAGGACATACAGAAGCCAAGTTATAAGCCCTCAAAGGTGTAACTGGACTACTTCTTTAAAGTGACACCAGGCCCGGTGACCTTTGGGACATGGTTTTACCCCCTATAGGAATGTGCGATCATCTTGAAACGTTCAGATCACTTACAACTCAATAGATTCTACCTTCTTGTAGCGTTTCAGCCTGATTGGACCTTGTTTTCACACAAATGGACCCAGAATGATGTGAAATTGTGCTTCGTGCAACATAATTCTGGGTGCCATTTACAAACCTTAAGTGCTAATGACTCCATTCCTTTTTGTGGTTGTAGGGGCTGTTGATTGGAGTATACTAAAACAAACCTAACCTCTCTAGGACATTCAGAAGCCAAGTTATAAGCCCACAAAGGTGTAACTGGACTACTTCTTTAAAGTGACACCAGGCCCGGTGACCTTTGGGACATGGTTTGACCCCCTTAGGAAAGTGCTATCATCATGAAACGTTCAGATCACTTACAACTCAATAGATTCTACCTTCCTGTAACGTTTCAGCCTGATTGGACCTTGTTTTCACACAAATGAACCCAGAATGATGTGAAATTGTGCTTCGTGCAACATAATTCTGGGTGCCATTTACAAACCATAAGTGCTAATGACTCCATTCCTTTTTGTGGTTGTAGGGGCTGGTGATTGGAGAACACTAAAACAAACCTAACCTCTCTAGGACATTCAGAAGCCATGTTATAAGCCCACAAAGGTGTAACTGGACTGCTTCTTTAAAGTGACACCAGGCCCGGTGACCTTTGGGACATGGTTTGACCCCCTATAGGAATGTGCGATCATCTTGAAAGGTTCAGATCACTTACAACTCAATAGATTCTACCTTCCTGTAACGTTTCAGCCCTATTTGACCTTGTTTTCAAACAAATGAACCCAGAATGATGTGAAATTGTGCTTCGTGCAACATAATTCTGGGTGCCATTTACAAACCATAAGTGCTAATGACTCCATTCCTTTTTGTGGTTGTAGGGGCTGTTGATTGGAGTACACTAAAACAAACCTGATCTCTCTAGGACATTCAGAAGCCAAGTTATAAGCCCTCAAAGGTGTAACTGGACTACTTCTTTAAAGTGACACCAGGCCCGGTGACCTTTGGGACATGGTTTTACCCCCTATAGGAATGTGCGATCATCTTGAAACGTTCAGATCACTTACAACTCAATAGATTCTACCTTCTTGTAGCGTTTCAGCCTGATTGGACCTTGTTTTCACACAAATGGACCCAGAATGATGTGAAATTGTGCTTCGTGCAACATAATTCTGGGTGCCATTTACAAACCTTAAGTGCTAATGACTCCATTCCTTTTTGTGGTTGTAGGGGCTGTTGATTGGAGTATACTAAAACAAACCTAACCTCTCTAGGACATTCAGAAGCCAAGTTATAAGCCCACAAAGGTGTAACTGGACTACTTCTTTAAAGTGACACCAGGCCCGGTGACCTTTGGGACATGGTTTGACCCCCTTAGGAAAGTGCTATCATCATGAAACGTTCAGATCACTTACAACTCAATAGATTCTACCTTCCTGTAACGTTTCAGCCTGATTGGACCTTGTTTTCACACAAATGAACCCAGAATGATGTGAAATTGTGCTTCGTGCAACATAATTCTGGGTGCCATTTACAAACCATAAGTGCTAATGACTCCATTCCTTTTTGTGGTTGTAGGGGCTGGTGATTGGAGAACACTAAAACAAACCTAACCTCTCTAGGACATTCAGAAGCCATGTTATAAGCCCACAAAGGTGTAACTGGACTGCTTCTTTAAAGTGACACCAGGCCCGGTGACCTTTGGGACATGGTTTGACCCCCTATAGGAATGTGCGATCATCTTGAAAGGTTCAGATCACTTACAACTCAATAGATTCTACCTTCCTGTAACGTTTCAGCCCTATTTGACCTTGTTTTCACACAAATGAACCCAGAATGATGTGAAATTGTGCTTCGTGCAACATAATTCTGGGTGCCATTTACAAACCATAAGTGCTAATGACTCCATTCCTTTTTGTGGTTGTAGGGGCTGTTGATTGGAGTACACTAAAACAAACCTGATCTCTCTAGGACATTCAGAAGCCAAGTTATAAGCCCACAAAGGTGTAACTGGACTACTTCTTTAAATGGACACCAGATCCGGTGACCTTTGGGACATGGTTTGACCCCCTTAGGAAAGTGCTATCATCATGAAACGTTCAGATCACTTACAACTCAATAGATTCTACCTTCCTGTAACGTTTCAGCCTGATTGGACCTTGTTTTCACACAAATGAACCCAGAATGATGTGAAATTGTGCTTCGTGCAACATAATTCTGGGTGCCATTTAAAAACCATAAGTGCTAATGACTCCATTCCTTTTGGTGGTTGTAGGGGCTGTTGATTGGAGTATACTAAAACAAACCTGATCTCTCTAGGACATTCAGAAGCCAAGTTATAAGCCCACAAAGGTGTAACTGGACTACTTCTTTAAATGGACACCAGATCCGGTGACCTTTGGGACATGGTTTGACCCCCTTAGGAAAGTGCTATCATCATGAAACGTTCAGATCACTTACAACTCAATAGATTCTACCTTCCTGTAACATTTAGGCCTGATTGGACCTTGTTTTCACACAAATGAACCCAGAATGATGTGAAATTGTGCTTCATGCAACATAATTCTGGGTGCGATTTAAAAACCATAAGTGCTAATGACTCCATTCTTTTTTGAGGTTGTAGGGGCTGTTGATTGGAGTACACTAAAACAAACCTGATCTCTCTAGGACATTCAGAAGCCAAGTTATAAGCCCTGAAAGGTGTAACTGGACTACTTCTTTAAAGTGACACCAGGCCCGGTGACCTTTGGGACATGGTTTTACCCCCTATAGGAATGTGCGATCATCTTGAAACGTTCAGATCACTTACAACTCAATAGATTCTACCTTCTTGTAGCGTTTCAGCCTGATTGGACCTTGTTTTCACACAAATGGACCCAGAATGATGTGAAATTGTGCTTCGTGCAACATAATTCTGGGTGCCATTTACAAACCTTAAGTGCTAATGACTCCATTCCTTTTTGTGGTTGTAGGGGCTGTTGATTGGAGTACACTAAAACAAACCTAACCTCTCTAGGACATTCAGAAGCCATGTTATAAGCCCACAAAGGTGTAACTGGACTGCTTCTTTAAAGTGACACCAGGCCCGGTGACCTTTGGGACATGGTTTGACCCCCTATAGGAATGTGCGATCATCTTGAAAGGTTCAGATCACTTACAACTCAATAGATTCTACCTTCCTGTAACGTTTCAGCCCTATTTGACCTTGTTTTCACACAAATGAACCCAGTATGATGTGAAATTGTGCTTCGTGCAACATAATTCTGGGTGCCATTTACAAACCATAAGTGCTAATGACTCCATTCCTTTTTGTGGTTGTAGGGGCTGTTGATTGGAGTACACTAAAACAAACCTGATCTCTCTAGGACATTCAGAAGCCAAGTTATAAGCCCACAAAGGTGTAACTGGACTACTTCTTTAAATGGACACCAGATCCGGTGACCTTTGGGACATGGTTTGACCCCCTTAGGAAAGTGCTATCATCATGAAACGTTCAGATCACTTACAACTCAATAGATTCTACCTTCCTGTAACGTTTCAGCCTGATTGGACCTTGTTTTCACACAAATGAACCCAGAATGATGTGAAATTGTGCTTCGTGCAACATAATTCTGGGTGCCATTTAAAAACCATAAGTGCTAATGACTCCATTCCTTTTGGTGGTTGTAGGGGCTGTTGATTGGAGTATACTAAAACAAACCTGATCTCTCTAGGACATCCAGAAGCCAAGTTATAAGCCCACAAAGGTGTAACTGGACTACTTCTTTAAATGGACACCAGATCCGGTGACCTTTGGGACATGGTTTGACCCCCTTAGGAAAGTGCTATCATCATGAAACGTTCAGATCACTTACAACTCAATAGATTCTACCTTCCTGTAACATTTCAGCCTGATTGGACCTTGTTTTCACACAAATGAACCCAGAATGATGTGAAATTGTGCTTCATGCAACATAATTCTGGGTGCGATTTAAAAACCATAAGTGCTAATGACTCCATTCTTTTTTGAGGTTGTAGGGGCTGTTGATTGGAGTACACTAAAACAAACCTGATCTCTCTAGGACATTCAGAAGCCAAGTTATAAGCCCTGAAAGGTGTAACTGGACTACTTCTTTAAAGTGACACCAGGCCCGGTGACCTTTGGGACATGGTTTTACCCCCTATAGGAATGTGCGATCATCTTGAAACGTTCAGATCACTTACAACTCAATAGATTCTACCTTCTTGTAGCGTTTCAGCCTGATTGGACCTTGTTTTCACACAAATGGACCCAGAATGATGTGAAATTGTGCTTCGTGCAACATAATTCTGGGTGCCATTTACAAACCTTAAGTGCTAATGACTCCATTCCTTTTTGTGGTTGTAGGGGCTGTTGATTGGAGTACACTAAAACAAACCTAACCTCTCTAGGACATTCATAAGCCAAGTTATAAGCCCACAAAGGTGTAACTGGACTACTTCTTTAAAGTGACACCAGGCCCGGTGACCTTTGGGACATGGTTTGACCCCCTTAGGAAAGTGCTATCATCATGAAACGTTCAGATCACTTACAACTCAATAGATTCAACCTTCCTGTAACGTTTCAGCCTGATTGGACCTTGTTTTCACACAAATGAACCCAGAATGATGTGAAATTGTGCTTCGTGCAACATAATTCTGGGTGCCATTTACAAACCATAAGTGCTAATGACTCCATTCCTTTTTGTGGTTGTAGGGGCTGGTGATTGGAGAACACTAAAACAAACCTAACCTCTCACGGACATTCAGAAGCCATGTTATAAGCCCTCAAAGGTGTAACTGGACTACTTCTTTAAAATAACACCAGGCCCGGTGACCTTTGGGACATGGTTTTACCCACTATAGGAATGTGCGATCATCTTGAAACGTTCAGATCACTTACAACTCTATAGATTCTACCTTCTTGTAGCGTTTCAGCCTGATTGGACCTTGTTTTCACACAAATGGACCCAGAATGATGTGAAATTGTGCTTCGTGCAACATAATTCTGGGTGCCATTTACAAACCTTAAGTGCTAATGACTCCATTCCTTTTTGTGGTTGTAGGGGCTGTTGATTGGAGTATACTAAAACAAACCTGATCTCTCTAGGACATTCAGAAGCCAAGTTATAAGCCCACAAAGGTGTAACTGGACTACTTCTTTAAATTGACACCAGATCCGGTGACCTTTGGGACATGGTTTGACCCCCTTAGGAAAGTGCTATCATCATGAAACGTTCAGATCACTTACAACTCAATAGATTCTACCTTCCTGTAACATTTCAGCCTGATTGGACCTTGTTTTCACACAAATGAACCCAGAATGATGTGAAATTGTGCTTCGTGCAACATAAATCTGGGTGCCATTTAAAAACCATAAGTGCTAATGACTCCATTCCTTTTTGTGATTGTAGGGGCTGTTGATTGGAGTACACTAAAACAAACCTGATCTCTCTAGGACATTCAGAAGCCAAGTTATAAGCCCTCAAAGGTGTAACTGGACTACTTCTTTAAAGTGACACCAGGCCCGGTGACCTTTGGGACATGGTTTTACCCCCTATAGGAATGTGCGATCATCTTGAAACGTTCAGATCACTTACAACTCAATAGATTCTACCTTCTTGTAGCGTTTCAGCCTGATTGGACCTTGTTTTCACACAAATGGACCCAGAATGATGTGAAATTGTGCTTCGTGCAACATAATTCTGGGTGCCATTTACAAACCTTAAGTGCTAATGACTCCATTCCTTTTTGTGGTTGTAGGGGCTGTTGATTGGAGTACACTAAAACAAACCTAACCTCTCTAGGACATTCAGAAGCCAAGTTGTAAGCCCACAAAGGTGTAACTGGACTACTTCTTTAAAGTGACACCAGGCCCGGTGACCTTTGGGACATGGTTTGACCCCCTTAGGAAAGTGCTATCATCATGAAACGTTCAGATCACTTACAACTCAATAGATTCTACCTTCCTGTAACGTTTCAGCCTGATTGGACCTTGTTTTCACACAAATGAACCCAGAATGATGTGAAATTGTGCTTCGTGCAACATAATTCTGGGTGCCATTTACAAACCATAAGTGCTAATGACTCCATTCCTTTTTGTGGTTGTAGGGGCTGGTGATTGGAGAACACTAAAACAAACCTAACCTCTCTAGGACATTCAGAAGCCATGTTATAAGCCCACAAAGGTGTAACTGGACTGCTTCTTTAAAGTGACACCAGGCCCGGTGACCTTTGGGACATGGTTTGACCCCCTATAGGAATGTGCGATCATCTTGAAACGTTCAGATCACTTACAACTCAATAGATTCTACCTTCCTGTAACGTTTCAGCCCTATTTGACCTTGTTTTCACACAAATGAACCCAGAATGATGTGAAATTGTGCTTCGTGCAACATAATTCTGGGTGCCATTTAAAAACCATAAGTGCTAATGACTCCATTCCTTTTTGTGGTTGTAGGGGCTGTTGATTGGAGTATACTAAAACAAACCTGATCTCTCTAGGACATTCAGAAGCCAAGTTATAAGCCCACAAAGGTTTAACTGGACTACTTCTTTAAATTGACAACAGATCCGGTGACATTTGGGACATGGTTTGACCCCCTTAGGAAAGTGCTATCATCATGGAACGTTCAGATCACTTACAACTCAATAGATTCTACCTTCCTGTAACATTTCAGCCTGATTGGACCTTGTTTTCACACAAATGAACCCAGAATGATGTGAAATTGTGCTTCGTGCAACATAATTCTGGATGCCATTTAAAAACCATAAGTGCTAATGACTCCATTCCTTTTTGAGGTTGTAGGGGCTGTTGATTGGAGTACACTAAAACAAACCTGATCTCTCTAGGATATTCAGAAGCCAAGTTATAAGCCCTCAAAGGTGTAACTGGACTACTTCTTTAAAGTGACACCAGGCCCGGTGACCTTTGGGACATGGTTTGACCCCCTATAGGAATGTGCGATCATCATGAAACGTTCAAATCACTTACAACTCAATAGATTCTACCTTCTTGTAACGTTTCAGCCTTATTGGACCTTGTTTTCACACAAATGGACCCAGAATGATGTGAAATTGTGCTTCGTACAACATAATTCTGGGTGCCATTTACAAACCATAAGTGCTAATGACTCCATTCCTTTTTGTCGTTGTAGGGGCTGTTGGTTGGAGTACATTAAAACAAACCTGATCTCTCTAGGACATTCAGAAGCCAAGTTATAAGCCCACAAATGTGTAACTGGACTACTTCTTTAAATTGGCACCAGATCCGGTGACCTTTGGGACATGGTTTGACCCCCTTAGGAAAGTGCTATCATCATGAAACGTTCAGATCACTTACATCTCAATAGATTCTACCTTCCTGTAACGTTTCAGCCTGATTGGACCTTGTTTTCACACAAATGAACCCAGAATGATGTGAAATTGTGCTTCGTGCAACATAATTCTGGGTGCCATTTACAATTCATAAGTGCTAATGACTCCATTCCTTTTTGTGGTTGTAGGGGCTGTTGATTGGAGTACACTAAAACAAATCTAACCTCTCTAGGACATTCAGAAGCCAAGTTATAAGCCCACAAAGGAGTAACTGGACTACTTCTTTAAAGTGACACCAGGCCCGGTGACCTTTGGGACATGGTTTTACCCCCTATAGGAATGTGCGATCATCTTGAAACGTTCAGATCACTTACAACTCAATTGATTCTACCTTCTTGTAGCGTTTCAGCCTGATTGGACCTTGTTTTCACACAAATGGACCCAGAATGAAGTGAAATTGTGCTTCGTGCAACATAATTCTGGGTGCCATTTACAAACCATAAGTGCTAATGACTCCATTCCTTTTTGTGGTTGTAGGGGCTGTTGATTGGAGTACACTAAAACAAACCTGATCTCTCTAGGACATTCAGAAGCCAAGTTATAAGCCCACAAATGTGTAACTGGACTACTTCTTTAAATTGACACCAGATCCGGTGACCTTTGGGACATGGTTTGACCCCCTTAGGAAAGTGCTATCATCATGAAACGTTCAGATCACTTACAACTCAATAGATTCTACCTTCCTGTAACATTTCAGCCTGATTGGACCTTGTTTTCACACAAATGAACCCAGAATGATGTGAAATTGTGCTTCATGCAACATAATTCTGGGTGCGATTTAAAAACCATAAGTGCTAATGACTCCATTCCTTTTTGAGGTTGTAGGGGCTGTTGATTGGAGTACACTAAAACAAACCTGATCTCTCTAGGACATTCAGAAGCCAAGTTATAAGCCCTCAAAGGTGTAACTGGACTACTTCTTTAAAGTGACACCAGGCCCGGTGACCTTTGGGACATGGTTTTACCCCCTATAGGAATGTGCGATCATCTTGAAACGTTCAGATTACTTACAACTCAATAGATTCTACCTTCTTGTAGCGGTTCAGCCTGATTGGACCTTGTTTTCACACAAATGGACCCAGAATGATGTGAAATTAAGCTTCGTGCAACATAATTCTGGGTGCCATTTACAAACCTTAAGTGCTAATGACTCCATTCCTTTTTGTGGTTGTAGGGGCTGTTGATTGGAGTACACTAAAACAAACCTAACCTCTCTAGGACATTCAGAAGCCAAGTTATAAGCCCACAAAGGTGTAACTGGACTACTTCTTTAAAGTGACACCAGGCCCGGTGACCTTTGGGACATGGTTTGACCCCCTTAGGAAAGTGCTATCATCATGAAACGTTCAGATCACTTACAACTCAATAGATTCTACCTTCCTGTAACGTTTCAGCCTGATTGGACCTTGTTTTCACACAAATGAACCCAGAATGATGTGAAATTGTGCTTCGTGCAACATAATTCTGGGTGCCATTTACAAACCATAAGTGCTAATGACTCCATTCCTTTTTGTGGTTGTAGGGGCTGGTGATTGGAGAACACTAAAACAAACCTAACCTCTCTAGGACATTCAGAAGCCATGTTATAAGCCCACAAAGGTGTAACTGGACTGCTTCTTTAAAGTGACACCAGGCCCGGTGACCTTTGGGACATGGTTTGACCCCCTATAGGAATGTGCGATCATCTTGAAACGTTCAGATCACTTACAACTCAATAGATTCTACCTTCCTGTAACGTTTCAGCCCTATTTGACCTTGTTTTCACACAAATGAACCCAGAATGATGTGAAATTGTGCTTCGTGCAACATAATTCTGGGTGCCATTTACAAACCATAAGTGCTAATGACTCCATTCCTTTTTGTGGTTGTAGGGGCTGTTGATTGGAGTACACTAAAACAAACCTGATCTCTCTAGGACATTCAGAAGCCAAGTTATAAGCCCACAAATGTGTAACTGGACTACTTCTTTAAATTGACACCAGATCCGGTGACCTTTGGGACATGGTTTGACCCCCTTAGGAAAGTGCTATCATGATGAAACGTTCAGATCACTTACAACTCAATAGATTCTACCTTCCTGTAACGTTTCAGCCTGATTGGACCTTGTTTTCACACAAATGAACCCAGAATGATGTGAAATTGTGCTTCGTGCAACATAATTCTGGGTGCCATTTAAAAACCATAAGTGCTAATGACTCCATTCCTTTTTGTGGTTGTAGGGGCTGTTGATTGGAGTATACTAAAACAAACCTGATCTCTCTAGGACATTCAGAAGCCAAGTTATAAGCCCACAAAGGTGTAACTGGACTACTTCTTTAAATGGACACCAGATCTGGTGACCTTTGGGACATGGTTTGACCCCCTTAGGAAAGTGCTATCATCATGAAACGTTCAGATCACTTACAACTCAATAGATTCTACCTTCCTGTAACGTTTCAGCCTGATTGGACCTTGTTTTCACACAAATGAACCCAGAATGATGTGAAATTGTGCTTCGTGCAACATAATTCTGGGTGCCATTTAAAAACCATAAGTGCTAATGACTCCATTCCTTTTGGTGGTTGTAGGGGCTGTTGATTGGAGTATACTAAAACAAACCTGATCTCTCTAGGACATTCAGAAGCCAAGTTATAAGCCCACAAAGGTGTAACTGGACTACTTCTTTAAATGGACACCAGATCCGGTGACCTTTGGGACATGGTTTGACCCCCTTAGGAAAGTGCTATCATCATGAAACGTTCAGATCACTTACAACTCAATAGATTCTACCTTCCTGTAACATTTCAGCCTGATTGGACCTTGTTTTCACACAAATGAACCCAGAATGATGTGAAATTGTGCTTCATGCAACATAATTCTGGGTGCGATTTAAAAACCATAAGTGCTAATGACTCCATTCTTTTTTGAGGTTGTAGGGGCTGTTGATTGGAGTACACTAAAACAAACCTGATCTCTCTAGGACATTCAGAAGCCAAGTTATAAGCCCTCAAAGGTGTAACTGGACTACTTCTTTAAAGTGACACCAGGCCCGGTGACCTTTGGGACA
The DNA here is from genome assembly GCF_043380555.1 of Nothobranchius furzeri. Lineage (NCBI taxonomy): Eukaryota > Metazoa > Chordata > Actinopteri > Cyprinodontiformes > Nothobranchiidae > Nothobranchius > Nothobranchius furzeri. The sequence goes on from NC_091742.1 coordinate 34,800,546, forward strand.
TGGTTTTACCCCCTATAGGAATGTGCGATCATCTTGAAACGTTCAGATCACTTACAACTCAATAGATTCTACCTTCTTGTAGCGTTTCAGCCTGATTGGACCTTGTTTTCACACAAATGGACCCAGAATGATGTGAAATTGTGCTTCGTGCAACATAATTCTGGGTGCCATTTACAAACCTTAAGTGCTAATGACTCCATTCCTTTTTGTGGTTGTAGGGGCTGTTGATTGGAGTACACTAAAACAAACCTAACCTCTCTAGGACATTCAGAAGCCAAGTTATAAGCCCACAAAGGTGTAACTGGACTACTTCTTTAAAGTGACACCAGGCCCGGTGACCTTTGGGACATGGTTTGACCCCCTTAGGAAAGTGCTATCATCATGAAACGTTCAGATCACTTACAACTCAATAGATTCAACCTTCCTGTAACGTTTCAGCCTGATTGGACCTTGTTTTCACACAAATGAACCCAGAATGATGTGAAATTGTGCTTCGTGCAACATAATTCTGGGTGCCATTTACAAACCATAAGTGCTAATGACTCCATTCCTTTTTGTGGTTGTAGGGGCTGGTGATTGGAGAACACTAAAACAAACCTAACCTCTCTAGGACATTCAGAAGCCATGTTATAAGCCCTCAAAGGTGTAACTGGACTACTTCTTTAAAATGACACCAGGCCCGGTGACCTTTGGGACATGGTTTTACCCACTATAGGAATGTGCAATCATCTTGAAACGTTCAGATCACTTACAACTCTATAGATTCTACCTTCTTGTAGCGTTTCAGCCTGATTGGACCTTGTTTTCACACAAATGGACCCAGAATGATGTGAAATTGTGCTTCGTGCGACATAATTCTGGGTGCCATTTACAAACCTTAAGTGCTAATGACTCCATTCCTTTTTGTGGTTGTAGGGGCTGTTGATTGGAGTATACTAAAACAAACCTGATCTCTCTAGGACATTCAGAAGCCAAGTTATAAGCCCACAAAGGTGTAACTGGACTACTTCTTTAAATTGACACCAGATCCGGTGACCTTTGGGACATGGTTTGACCCCCTTAGGAAAGTGCTATCATCATGAAACGTTCAGATCACTTACAACTCAATAGATTCTACCTTCCTGTAACATTTCAGCCTGATTGGACCTTGTTTTCACACAAATGAACCCAGAATGATGTGAAATTGTGCTTCGTGCAACATAAATCTGGGTGCCATTTAAAAACCATAAGTGCTAATGACTCCATTCCTTTTTGTGGTTGTAGGGGCTGTTGATTGGAGTACACTAAAACAAACCTGATCTCTCTAGGACATTCAGAAGCCAAGTTATAAGCCCTCAAAGGTGTAACTGGACTACTTCTTTAAAGTGACACCAGGCCCGGTGACCTTTGGGACATGGTTTTACCCCCTATAGGAATGTGCGATCATCTTGAAACGTTCAGATCACTTACAACTCAATAGATTCTACCTTCTTGTAGCGTTTCAGCCTGATTGGACCTTGTTTTCATACAAATGGACCCAGAATGATGTGAAATTGTGCTTCGTGCAACATAATTCTGGGTGCCATTTACAAACCATAAGTGCTAATGACTCCATTCCTTTTTGTGGTTGTAGGGGCTGTTGATTGGAGTACACTAAAACAAACCTAACCTCTCTAGGACATTCAGAAGCCAAGTTGTAAGCCCACAAAGGTGTAACTGGACTACTTCTTTAAAGTGACACCAGGCCCGGTGACCTTTGGGACATGGTTTGACCCCCTTAGGAAAGTGCTATCATCATGAAACGTTCAGATCACTTACAACTCAATAGATTCTACCTTCCTGTAACGTTTCAGCCTGATTGGACCTTGTTTTCACACAAATGAACCCAGAATGATGTGAAATTGTGCTTCGTGCAACATAATTCTGGGTGCCATTTACAAACCATAAGTGCTAATGACTCCATTCCTTTTTGTGGTTGTAGGGGCTGGTGATTGGAGAACACTAAAACAAACCTAACCTCTCTAGGACATTCAGAAGCCATGTTATAAGCCCACAAAGGTGTAACTGGACTGCTTCTTTAAAGTGACACCAGGCCCGGTGACCTTTGGGACATGGTTTGACCCCCTATAGGAATGTGTGATCATCTTGAAACGTTCAGATCACTTACAACTCAATAGATTCTACCTTCCTGTAACGTTTCAGCCCTATTTGACCTTGTTTTCACACAAATGAACCCAGAATGATGTGAAATTGTGCTTCGTGCAACATAATTCTGGGTGCCATTTAAAAACCATAAGTGCTAATGACTCCATTCCTTTTTGTGGTTGTAGGGGCTGTTGATTGGAGTATACTAAAACAAACCTGATCTCTCTAGGACATTCAGAAGCCAAGTTATAAGCCCACAAAGGTTTAACTGGACTACTTCTTTAAATTGACAACAGATCCGGTCACATTTGGGACATGGTTTGACCCCCTTAGGAAAGTGCTATCATCATGAAACGTTCAGATCACTTACAACTCAATAGATTCTACCTTCCTGTAACATTTCAGCCTGATTGGACCTTGTTTTCACACAAATGAACCCAGAATGATGTGAAATTCTGCTTCGTGCAACATAATTCTGGATGCCATTTAAAAACCATAAGTGCTAATGACTCCATTCCTTTTTGAGGTTGTAGGGGCTGTTGATTGGAGTACATTAAAACAAACCTGATCTCTCTAGGACATTCAGAAGCCAAGTTATAAGCCCACAAATGTGTAACTGGACTACTTCTTTAAATTGGCACCAGATCCGGTGACCTTTGGGACATGGTTTGACCCCCTTAGGAAAGTGCTATCATCATGAAACGTTCAGATCACTTACATCTCAATAGATTCTACCTTCCTGTAACGTTTCAGCCTGATTGGACCTTGTTTTCACACAAATGAACCCAGAATGATGTGAAATTGTGCTTCGTGCAACATAATTCTGGGTGCCATTTACAATTCATAAGTGCTAATGACTCCATTCCTTTTTGTGGTTGTAGGGGCTGTTGATTGGAGTACACTAAAACAAATCTAACCTCTCTAGGACATTCAGAAGCCAAGTTATAAGCCCACAAAGGAGTAACTGGACTACTTCTTTAAAGTGACACCAGGCCCGGTGACCTTTGGGACATGGTTTTACCCCCTATAGGAATGTGCGATCATCTTGAAACGTTCAGATCACTTACAACTCAATTGATTCTACCTTCTTGTAGCGTTTCAGCCTGATTGGACCTTGTTTTCACACAAATGGACCCAGAATGATGTGAAATTGTGCTTCGTGCAACATAATTCTGGGTGCCATTTACAAACCATAAGTGCTAATGACTCCATTCCTTTTTGTGGTTGTAGGGGCTGTTGATTGGAGTACACTAAAACAAACCTGATCTCTCTAGGACATTCAGAAGCCAAGTTATAAGCCCTCAAAGGTGTAACTGGACTACTTCTTTAAAGTGACACCAGGCCCGGTGACCTTTGGGACATGGTTTTACCCCCTATAGGAATGTGCGATCATCTTGAAACGTTCAGATCACTTACAACTCAATAGATTCTACCTTCTTGTAGCGGTTCAGCCTGATTGGACCTTGTTTTCACACAAATGGACCCAGAATGATGTGAAATTGTGCTTCGTGCAACATAATTCTGGGTGCCATTTACAAACCTTAAGTGCTAATGACTCCATTCCTTTTTGTGGTTGTAGGGGCTGTTGATTGGAGTACACTAAAACAAACCTAACCTCTCTAGGACATTCAGAAGCCAAGTTATAAGCCCACAAAGGTGTAACTGGACTACTTCTTTAAAGTGACACCAGGCCCGGTGACCTTTGGGACATGGTTTGACCCCCTTAGGAAAGTGCTATCATCATGAAACGTTCAGATCACTTACAACTCAATAGATTCAACCTTCCTGTAACGTTTCAGCCTGATTGGACCTTGTTTTCACACAAATGAACCCAGAATGATGTGAAATTGTGCTTCGTGCAACATAATTCTGGGTGCCATTTACAAACCATAAGTGCTAATGACTCCATTCCTTTTTGTGGTTGTAGGGGCTGTTGATTGGAGTACACTAAAACAAACCTGATCTCTCTAGGACATTCAGAAGCCAAGTTATAAGCCCACAAATGTGTAACTGGACTACTTCTTTAAATTGACACCAGATCCGGTGACCTTTGGGACATGGTTTGACCCCCTTAGGAAAGTGCTATCATGATGAAACGTTCAGATCACTTACAACTCAATAGATTCTACCTTCCTGTAACGTTTCAGCCTGAATGGACCTTGTTTTCACACAAATGAACCCAGAATGATGTGAAATTGTGCTTCGTGCAACATAATTCTGGGTGCCATTTAAAAACCATAAGTGCTAATGACTCCATTCCTTTTGGTGGTTGTAGGGGCTGTTGATTGGAGTACACTAAAACAAACCTAACCTCTCTAGGACATTCAGAAGCCAAGTTATAAGCCCACAAGGGTGTAACTGGACTACTTCTTTAAAGTGACACCAGGCCCGGTGACCTTTGGGACATGGTTTGACCCCCTTAGGAAAGCGGTATCATCATGAAACGTTCAGATCACTTACAACTCAATAGATTCTACCTTACTGTAACGTTTCAGCCTGATTGGACCTTGTTTTCACACAAATGAACCCAGAATGATGTGAAATTGTGCTTCGTGCAACATAATTCTGGGTGCCATTTACAAACCATAAGTGCTAATGACTCCATTCCTTTTTGTGGTTGTAGGGGCTGGTGATTGGAGAACACTAAAACAAACCTAACCTCTCTAGGACATTCAGAAGCCATGTTATAAGCCCACAAAGGTGTAACTGGACTGCTTCTTTAAAGTGACACCAAGCCCGGTGACCTTTGGGACATGGTTTGACACCCTATAGGAATGTGCGATCATCTTGAAACGTTCAGATCACTTACAACTCAATAGATTCTACCTTCCTGTAACTTTTCAGCCCGATTGGACCTTGTTTTCACACAAATGAACCCAGAATGATGTGAAATTGTGCTTCGTGCAACATAATTCTGGGTGCCATTTAAAAACCATAAGTGCTAATGACTCCATTCTTTTTGTGGTTGTAGGGGCTGTTGGTTGGAGTACATTAAAACACACCTGATCTCTCTAGGACATTCAGAAGCCAAGTTATGAGCCCACAAATGTGTAACTGGACTACTTCTTTAAATTGACACCAGATCCGGTGACCTTTGGGACATGGTTTGACACCCTTAGAAAAGTGCTATCATCATGAAACGTTAAGATCACTTACAACTCAATAGATTCTACCTTCCTGTAACGTTTCAGCCTGATTGGACCTTGTTTTCACACAAATGAACCCAGAATGATGTGAAATTGTGCTTAGTGCAGCATAATTCTGGGTGCCATTTAAAAACCATAAATGCTAATGACTCCATTCCTTTTCTGAGGTTATAGAGGATGTTTATTGGAGTACACTAAAACAAACCTGATCTCTCTAGGACATTCAGAAGCCAAGTTATAAGCCCACAAAGGTGTAACTGGACTACTTCTTTAAATTGACACCAGATCCGGTGACCTTTGGGACATGGTTTGACCCCCTTAGGAAAGCGCTATCATCATGAAACGTTCAGATCACTTACAACTCAATAGATTCTACCTTACTGTAACGTTTCAGCCTGATTGGACCTTGTTTTCACACAAATGAACCCAGAATGATGTGAAATTGTGCTTCGTGCAACATAATTCTGGGTGCCATTTACAAACCATAAGTGCTAATGACTCCATTCCTTTTTGTGGTTGTAGGGGCTGGTGATTGGAGAACACTAAAACAAACCTAACCTCTCTAGGACATTCAGAAGCCATGTTATAAGCCCACAAAGGTGTAACTGGACTGCTTCTTTAAAGTGACACCAGGCCCGGTGACCTTTGGGACATGGTTTGACCCCCTATAGGAATGTGCGATCATCTTGAAACGTTCAGATCACTTACAACTCAATAGATTCTACCTTCCTGTAACGTTTCAGCCCGATTGGACCTTGTTTTCACACAAATGAACCCAGAATGATGTGAAATTGTCCTTCGTGCAACATAATTCTGGGTGCCATTTAAAAACCATAAGTGCTAATGACTCCATTCCTTTTTGTGGTTGTAGGGGCTGTTGGTTGGAGTACATTAAAACACACCTGATCTCTCTAGGACATTCAGAAGCCAAGTTATGAGCCCACAAATGTGTAACTGGACTACTTCTTTAAATTGACACCAGATCCGGTGACCTTTGGGACATGGTTTGACACCCTTAGAAAAGTGCTATCATCATGAAACGTTAAGATCACTTACAACTCAATAGATTCTACCTTCCTGTAACGTTTCAGCCTGATTGGACCTTGTTTTCACACAAATGAACCCAGAATGATGTGAAATTGTGCTTAGTGCAGCATAATTCTGGGTGCCATTTAAAAACCATAAGTGCTAATGACTCCATTCCTTTTCTGAGGTTATAGAGGATGTTTATTGGAGTACACTAAAACAAACCTGATCTCTCTAGGACATTCAGAAGCCAAGTTATAAGCCCACAAGGGTGTAACTGGACTACTTCTTTAAAGTGACACCAGATCCGGTGACCTTTGGGACATGGTTTGACCCCCTTAGGAAAGCGCTATCATCATGAAACGTTCAGATCACTTACAACTCAATAGATTCTACCTTCCTGTAACGTTTCAGCCTGATTGGACCTTGTTTTCACACAAATGAACCCAGAATGATGTGAAATTGTGCTTCGTGCAACATAATTCTGGGTGCCATTTACAAACCTTAAGTGCTAATGACTCCATTCCTTTTTGTGGTTGTAGGGGCTGGTGATTGGAGAACACTAAAACAAACCTAACCTCTCTAGGACATTCAGAAGCCAAGTTATAAGCCCTCAAAGGTGTAACTGGACTACTTCTTTAAATTGACACCAGATCCGGTGACCTTTGGGACATGGTTTGACCCCCTTAGGAAAGTGCTATCATCATGAAACGTTCAGATCACTTACAACTCAATAGATTCTACCTTCCTGTAACATTTCAGCCTGATTGGACCTTGTTTTCACACAAATGAACCCAGAATGATGTGAAATTGTGCTTCGTGCAACATAATTCTGGGTGCCATTTAAAAACCACAAGTGCTAATGACTCCATTCCTTTTTGAGGTTTTAGGGGCTGTTGATTGGAGTACACTAAAACAAACCTGTTCTCTCTAGGATATTCAGAAGCCAAGTTATAAGCCCTCAAAGGTCTAACTGGACTACATCTTTAAAGTGACACCAGGCCCGGTGACCTTTGAGACATGGTTTGACCCCCTATAGGAATGTGCGATCATCATGAAACGTTCAGATCACTTACAACTCAATAGATTCTACCTTCTTGTAACGTTTCAGCCTTATTGGACCTTGTTTTCACACAAATGGACCCAGAATGATGTGAAATTGTGCTTCGTGCAACATAATTCTGGGTGCCATTTAAAAACCATAAGTGCTAATGACTCCATTCCTTTTGAGGTTGTAGGTGCTGTTGATTGGAGTACACTAAAACAAACCTGATCTCTCTAGGATATTCAGAAGCCAAGTTATAAGCCCTCAAAGGTGTAACTGGACTACTTTTTTAAAGTGACACCAGGCCCGGTGACCTTTGGGACATGGTTTGACCCCCTATAGGAATGTGCGATCATCATGAAACGTTCAGATCACTTACAACTCAATAGATTCTACCTTCTTGTAACGTTTCAGCCTTATTGGACCTTGTTTTCACACAAATGGACCCAGAATGATGTGAAATTGTGCTTCGTGCAACATAATTCTGGGTGCCATTTACAGAACATAAGTGCTAATGACTCCATTCCTTTTTGTGGTTGTAGGGGCTGTTGGTTGGAGTACATTAAAACACACCTGATCTCTCTAGGACATTCAGAAGCCAAGTTATGAGCCCACAAATGTGTAACTGGACTACTTCTTTAAATTGACACCAGATCCGGTGACCTTTGGGACATGGTTTGACACCCTTAGGAAAGTGCTATCATCATGAAACGTTCAGATCACTTACAACTCAATAGATTCTACCTCCCTGTAACGTTTCAGCCTGATTGGACCTTGTTTTCACACAAATGAACCCAGAATGATGTGAAATTGTGCTTAGTGCAGCATAATTCTGGGTGCCATTTAAAAACCATAAGTGCTAATGACTCCATTCCTTTTTGAGGTTGTAGAGGATGTTGATTGGAGTACACTAAAACAAACCTGATCTCTCTAGGACATTCAGAAGCCAAGTTATAAGCCCACAAATGTGTAACTGGACTACTTCTTTAAATTTACACCAGATCCGGTGACCTTTGGGACATGGTTTGACCCCCCTTAGGAAAATGCCTTCATCATGAAACGTTCAGATCACTTACAACTCAATAGATTCTACCTTCCTGTAACGTTTCAGCCTGATTGGACCTTGTTTTCACACAAATGAACCCAGAATGATGTGAAATTGTGCTTCGTGCAACATAATTCTGGGTGCCATTTACAAACCATAAGTGCTAATGACTCCATTCCTTTTTGTGGTTGTAGGGGCTGTTGATTGGAGTACACTAAAACAAATCTAACCTCTCTAGGACATTCAGAAGCCAAGTAATAAGCCCACAAAGGTGTAACTGGACTACTTCTTTAAAGTGACACAAGGCCCGGTGACCTTTGGGACATGGTTTTACCACCTATAGGAATGTGTGATCATCTTGAAACGTTCAGATCACTTACAACTCAATTGATTCTACCTTCTTGTAGCGTTTCAGCCTGATTGGACCTTGTTTTCACACAAATGGACCCAGAATGATGTGAAATTGTGCTTCGTGCAACATAATTCTGGGTGACATTTACAAACCATAAGTGCTAATGACTCAATTCCTTTTTGTGGTTGTAGGGGCTGTTGATTAGAGTACATTCAAACAAACCTGATCTCTCTAGGACATTCAGAAGCCAAGTTATAAGCCCACAAAGGTGTAACTGGACTACTTCTTTAAAGTGACACCAGGTCCGGTGACCTTTGGGACATGGTTTGACCCCCTTAGGAAAGTTCTATCATCATGAAACGTTCAGATCACTTACAACTCAATAGATTCTACCTTCTTGTAGCGTTTCAGCCTGAATCGACCTTGTTTTCACACAAATGAACCCAGAATGATGTGAAATTGTGCTTCGTGCAACATAATTCTGGGTGCCATTTACAAACCATAAGTGCTAATGACTCCATTCCTTTTTGTGGTTGTAGGGGCTGTTGATTGGAGTACATTAAAACAAACCTGATCTCTCTACGACATTCAGAAGCCAAGTTATAAGCCCACAAATGTGTAACTGGACTACTTCTTTAAATTGACACCAGATCCGGTGACCTTTGGGACATGGTTTGACCCCCTTAGGAAAGTGCTATCATGATGAAACGTTCAGATCACTTACAACTCAATAGATTCTACCTTCCTGTAACGTTTCAGCCTGATTGGACCTTGTTTTCACACAAATGAACCCAGAATGATGTGAAATTGTGCTTCGTGCAACATAATTCTGGGTGCCATTTAAAAACCATAAGTGCTAATGACTCCATTCCTTTTTGTGGTTGTAGGGGCTGTTGATTGGAGTATACTAAAACAAACCTGATCTCTCTAGGACATTCAGAAGCCAAGTTATAAGCCCACAAAGGTGTAACTGGACTACTTCTTTAAATTGACACCAGATCCGGTGACCTTTGGGACATGGTTTGACCCCCTTAGGAAAGTGCTATCATCATGAAACGTTCAGATCACTTACAACTCAATAGATTCTACCTTCCTGTAACATTTCAGCCTTATTGGACCTTGTTTTCACACAAATGAACCCAGAATGATGTGAAATTGTGCTTCGTGCAACATAATTCTGGGTGCCATTTAAAAACCATAAGTGCTAATGACTCCATTCCTTTTTGAGGTTGTAGGGGCTGTTGATTGGAGTACACTAAAAAAAACCTGATCTCTCTAGGACATTCAGAAGCCAAGTTATAAGACCTCAAAGGTGTAACTGGACTACTTCTTTAAAGTGACACCAGGCCCGGTGACCTTTGGGACATGGTTTGACCCCCTATAGGAATGCGCGATCATCATGAAACGTTCAGATCACTTACAACTCAATAAATTCTACCTTCTTGTAGCGTTTCAGCCTGATTGGACCTTGTTTTCACACAAATTGACCCAGAATGATGTGAAATTGTGCTTCGTGCAACATAATTCTGGGTGCCATTTACAAACCTTAAGTGCTAATGACTCTATTCCTTTTTGTGGTTGTAGGGGCTGTTGATTGGAGTACACTAAAACAAACCTGATCTCTCTAGGACATTCAGAAGCCAAGTTATAAGCCCACAAATGTGTAACTGGACTACTTCTTTAAATATACACCAGATCCGGTGACCTTTGGGACATGGTTTGACCCCCTTAGGAAAGTGCTATCATCATGAAACGTTCAGATCACTTTCAACTCAATAGATTCTACCTTCCTGTAACGTTTCAGCCTGATTGGACCTTGTTTTCACACAAATGAACCCAGAATGATGTGAAATTGTGCTTCGTGCAACATAATTCTGGGTGCCATTTACAAACCATAAGTGCTAATGACTCCATTCCTTTTTGTGGTTGTAGGGGCTGTTGATTGGAGTACATTAAAACAAACCTGGTCTCTCTAGGACATTCAGAAGCCAAGTTATAAGCCCACAAATGTGTAACTGGACTACTTTAAATTGACACCAGATCCGGTGACCTTTGGGACATGGTTTGACCCCCTTAGGAAAGTGCTATCATCATGAAACGTTCAGATCACTTACAACTCAATAGATTCTACCTTCCTGTTACGTTTCAGCCTGATTGGACCTTGTTTTCACACAAATGAACCCAGAATGATGTGAAATTTTGCTTTGTGCAGCATAATTCTGGGTGCCATTTACAAACCATGAGTGCCAATGACTCCATTCCTTTTTGTGGTTGTAGGGGCTTTTGATTGGAGAACACTAAAACAAACCTAACCTCTCTAGGACATTCAGAAGCCAAGTTATAAGCCCACAAAGGTGTAACTGGACTACTTCTTTAAAGTGACACCAGGCCCGGTGACCTTTGGGACATGGTTTTACCCCCTATAGGAATGTGCGATCATCTTGAAACGTTCAGATAACTTACAACTCAATAGATTCTACCTTCTTGTAGCGTTTCAGCCTGATTGGACCTTGTTTTCACACAAATGGACCCAGAATGATGTGAAATTGTGCTTCGTGCAACATAATTCTGGGTGCCATTTACAAACCTTAAGTGCTAATGACTCCATTCCTTTTTGTGGTTGTAGGGGCTGTTGGTTGGAGTACACTAAAACAAACCTGATCTCTCTAGGACATTCAGAAGCCAAGTTATAAGCCCACAAATGTGTAACTGGACTACTTCTTTAAATTGACACCAGATCCGGTGACCTTTGGGACATGGTTTGATCCCCTTAGGAATGTGCGATCATCATGAAACGTTCAGATCACTTACAACTCAATAGATTCTACCTTCCTGTAACGTTTCAGCCTGATTGGACCTTGTTTTCACACAAATGGACCCAGAATGATGTGAAATTGTGCTTCGTGCAACATAATTCTGGGTGCCATTTACAAACCATAAGTGCTAATGACTCCATTCCTTTTTGTGGTTGTAGGGGATGTTGATTGGAGTACACTAAAACAAACCTGATCTCTCTAGGACATTCAGAAGCCAAGTTATAAGCCCACAAATGTGTAACTGGACTACTTCTTTAAATTGACACCAGATCCGGTGACCTTTGGGACATGGTTTGACCCCCTTAGGAAAGTGCGATCATCATGAAACGTTCAGATCACTTACAACTCAATAGATTCTACCTTCCTGTAACGTTTCAGCCTGATTGGACCTTGTTTTCACACAAATGGACCCAGAATGATGTGAAATTGTGCTTCGTGCAACATAATTCTGGGTGCCATTTACAAACCATAAGTGCTAATGACTCCATTCCTTTTTGTGGTTGTAGGGGATGTTGATTGGAGTACACTAAAACAAACCTGATCTCTCTAGGACATTCAGAAGCCAAGTTATAAGCCCACAAATGTGTAACTGGACTACTTCTTTAAATTGACACCAGATCCGGTGACCTTTGGGACATGGTTTGACCCCCTTAGGAAAGTGCTATCATCATGAAACGTTCAGATCACTTACAACTCAATAGATTCTACCTTCCTGTAACGTTTCAGCCTGATTGGACCTTGTTTTCACACAAATGAACCCAGAATGATGTGAAATTGTGCTTCGTGCAACATAATTCTGGGTGCCATTTACAAACCATAAGGCTAATGACTCCATTCCTTTTTGTGGTTGTAGGGGCTGTTGATTGGAGTACACTAAAACAAACCTAACCTCTCTAGGACATTCAGAAGCCAAGTTATAAGCCCACAAAGGTGTAACTGGACTACTTCTTTAAAGAGACACCAGGCCCGGTGACCTTTGGGACATGGTTTTACCCCCTATAGGAATGTGCGATCATCTTGAAACGTTCAGATCACTTACAACTCAATAGGTTCTACCTTCTTGTAGCGTTTCAGCCTGATTGGACCTTGTTTTCACACAAATGGACCCAGAATGATGTGAAATTGTGCTTCGTGCAACATAATTCTGGGTGCCATTTACAAACCTTAAGTGCTAATGACTCCATTCCTTTTTGTGGTTGTAGGGGCTGTTGATTGGAGTACACTAAAACAAACCTGATCTCTCTAGGACCTTCAGAAGCCAAGTTATAAGCCCACGAATGTGTAACTGGACTACTTCTTTAAATATACACCAGATCCGGTGACCTTTGGGACATGGTTTGACCCCCTTAGGAAAGTGCTATCATCATGAAATGTTCAGATCACTTACAACTCAATAGATTCTACCTTCCTGTAACGTTTCAGCCTGATTGGACCTTGTTTTCACACAAATGAACCCAGAATGATGTGAAATTGTGCTTCGTGCAACATAATTCTGGGTGCCATTTAAAAACCATAAGTGCTAATGACTCCATTCCTTTTTGAGGTTGTAGGGGATGTTGATTGGAGTACACTAAAACAAACCTGATCTCTCTAGGATATTCAGAAGCCAAGTTATAAGCCCACAAAGGTGTAACTGGACTACTTCTTCAAATTGACACCAGATACGGTGACCTTTGGGACATGGTTTGACCCCCTTAGGAAACTGCTATCATCATGAAACGTTCAGATCACTTACAACTCAATAGATTCTACCTTCTTGTGGCGTTTCAGCCTGATTGGACCTTGTTTTCACACAAATGGACCCAGAATGATATGAAATTGTGCTTCGTTCAACATAATTCTGGGTGCCATTTACAAACCATAAGTGCTAATGACTCCATTCCTTTTTGTGGTTGTAGGGGCTGTTGATTGGAGCACATTAAAACAAACCTGATCTCTCTAGGACATTCAGAAGCCAAGTTATAAGCCCACAAATGTGTAACTGGACTACTTCTTTAAATTGACACCAGATCCGGTGACCTTTGGGACATGGTTTGACCCCTTTAGGAAAGTGCTATCATCATGAAACGTTCAGATCACTTACAACTCAATAGATTCTACCTTCCTGCAACGTTTCAGCCTGATTGGACCTTGTTTTCACACAAATGAACACAGAATGATGTGAAATTGTGCTTTGTCCAACATAATTCTGGGTGCCATTTACAAACCATAAGTGCTAATGACTCCATTCCTTTTTGTGGTTGTAGGGGCTTTTGATTGGAGTACACTAAAACAAACCTAACCTCTCTAGGACATTCAGAAGCCAAGTTATAAGCCCACAAAGGTGTAACTGGACTACTTCTTTAAAGTGACACCTTGCCCGGTGACATTTGGGACATGGTTTGACCCCCTTAGGAAAGTGCTATCATCATGAAACAATCAGATCACTTACAAATCAATAGATTCTACCTTCCTGTAACGTTTCAGCCTGATTGGACCTTGTTTTCACACAAATGAACCCAGAATGATGTGAAATTGTGCTTCGTGCAACATAATTCTGGGTGCCATTTACAAACCATAAGGCTAATGACTCCATTCCTTTTTGTGGTTGTAGGGGCTGTTGATTGGAGTACACTAAAACAAACCTAACCTCTCTAGGACATTCAGAAGCCAAGTTATAAGCCCACAAAGGTGTAACTGGACTACTTCTTTAAAGAGACACCAGGCCCGGTGACCTTTGGGACATGGTTTTACCCCCTATAGGAATGTGCGATCATCTTGAAACGTTAAGATCACTTACAACTCAATAGGTTCTACCTTCTTGTAGCGTTTCAGCCTGATTGGACCTTGTTTTCACACAAATGGACCCAGAATGATGTGAAATTGTGCTTCGTGCAACATAATTCTGGGTGCCATTTACAAACCTTAAGTGCTAATGACTCCATTCCTTTTTGTGGTTGTAGGGGCTGTTGATTGGAGTACACTAAAACAAACCTGATCTCTCTAGGACATTCAGAAGCCAAGTTATAAGCCCACAAATGTGTAACTGGACTACTTCTTTAAATATACACCAGATCCGGTGACCTTTGGGACATGGTTTGACCCCCTTAGGAAAGTGCTATCATCATGAAATGTTCAGATCACTTACAACTCAATAGATTCTACCTTCCTGTAACGTTTCAGCCTGATTGGACCTTGTTTTCACACAAATGAACCCAGAATGATGTGAAATTGTGCTTCGTGCAACATAATTCTGGGTGCCATTTAAAAACCATAAGTGCTAATGACTCCATTCCTTTTTGAGGTTGTAGGGGATGTTGATTGGAGTACACTAAAACAAACCTGATCTCTCTAGGATATTCAGAAGCCAAGTTATAAGCCCACAAAGGTGTAACTGGACTACTTCTTTAAATTGGCACCAGATCCGGTGACCTTTGGGACATGGTTTGACCCCCTTAGGAAAGTGCTATCATCATGAAACGTTCAGATCACTTACAACTCAATAGATTCTACCTTCTTGTGGCGTTTCAGCCTGATTGGACCTTGTTTTCACACAAATGGACCCAGAATGATATGAAATTGTGCTTCGTTCAACATAATTCTGGGTGCCATTTACAAACCATAAGTGCTAATGACTCCATTCCTTTTTGTGGTTGTAGGGGCTGTTGATTGGAGCACATTAAAACAAACCTGATCTCTCTAGGACATTCAGAAGCCAAGTTATAAGCCCACAAATGTGTAACTGGACTACTTCTTTAAATTGACACCAGATCCGGTGACCTTTGGGACATGGTTTGACCCCTTTAGGAAAGTGCTATCATCATGAAACGTTCAGATCACTTACAACTCAATAGATTCTACCTTCCTGTAACGTTTCAGCCTGATTGGACCTTGTTTTCACACAAATGAACACAGAATGATGTGAAATTGTGCTTTGTCCAACATAATTCTGGGTGCCATTTACAAACCATAAGTGCTAATGACTCCATTCCTTTTTGTGGTTGTAGGGGCTTTTGATTGGAGTACACTAAAACAAACCTAACCTCTCTAGGACATTCAGAAGCCAAGTTATAAGCCCACAAAGGTGTAACTGGACTACTTCTTTAAAGTGACACCTTGCCCGGTGACATTTGGGACATGGTTTGACCCCCTTAGGAAAGTGCTATCATCATGAAACAATCAGATCACTTACAAATCAATAGATTCTACCTTCCTGTAACGTTTCAGCCTGATTGGACCTTGTTTTCACACAAATGGACCCAGAATGAAGTGAAATTGTGCTTCGTGCAACATAATTCTGGGTGCCATTTACAAACCATAAGTGCTAAAGTCTCCATTCCTTTTTGTGGTTGTAGGGGCTGTTGATTGGAGTACACTAAAACAAACGTGATTTCTCTAGGACATTCAGAAGCCAAGTTATAAGCCCACAAATGTGTAACTGGACTACTTCTTTAAATTGACACCAGATCCGGTGACATTTGGGACATGGTTTAACCCCCTTAGGAAAGTGCTATCATCATGAAACGTTCAGATCACTTACAACTCAATAGATTCTACATTCCTGTAACGTTTCAGCCTGATTGGACCTTGTTTTCACACAAATGAACCCAGAATGATGTGAAATTGTGCTTCGTGCAACATAATTCTGGGTGCCATTTACAAACCATAAGTGCTAAAGACTCCATTCCTTTTTGTGGTTGTAGGGGCTGTTGATTGGAGTACACTAAAACAAACCTGACCTCTCTAGGACATTCAGAAGCCAAGTTATAAGCCCACAAAGGTGTAACTGGACTACTTCTTTAAAGTGACACCAGGCCCGGTGACCTTTGGGACATGGTTTTACCCCCTATAGGAATGTGCGATCATCTTGAAACGTTCAGATCACTTACAACTCAATAGATTCTACCTTCTTGTAGCGTTTCAGCCTGATTGGACCTTTTTTTCACACAAATGGACCCAGAATGATGTGAAATTGTGCTTCGTGCAACATAATTCGGGGTGCCATTTACAAACCTTAAGTCCTAATGACTCCATTCCTTTTTGTGGTTGTAGGGGCTGTTGATTGGAGTACACTAAAACAAACCTGATCTCTCTAGGGCATTCAGAAGCCAAGTTAAAAGCCCACAAATGTGTAACTGAACTACTTCTTTAAATTGACACCAGATCCGGTGACCTTTGGGACATGGTTTGACCCCCTTAGGAAAGTGCTATCATCATGAAACGTTCAGATCACTTACAACTCAATAGATTCTACCTTCCTGTAACGTTTCAGCCTGATTGGACCTTGTTTTCACACAAATGGACCCAGAATGATGTGAAATTGGGCTTCGTGCAACATAATTCTGGGTGCCATTTACAAACCATAAGTGCTAATGACTCCATTCCTTTTTGTAGTTGTAGGGGCTGTTGATTGGAGTACATTAAAACAAACCTGATCTCTCTAGGACATTCCGAAGCCAAGTTATAAGCTCACAAATGTGTAACTGGACTGCTTCTTTAAATTGACACCAGATCTGGTGACCTTTGGGACATGGTTTGACCCCCTTAGGAAAGTGCTATCATCATGAAACGTTCAGATCACTTACAACTCAATAGATTCTACCTTCCTGTAACGTTTCAGCCTGATTGGACCTTGTTTTCACACAAATGAACCCAGAATGATGTGAAATTGTGCTTCGTGCAACATAATTCTGGGTGCCATTTAAAAACCATAAGTGCTAATGACTCCATTCCTTTTTGTGGTTGTAGGGGCTTTTGATTGGAGTACACTAAAACAAACCTAACCTCTCTAGGACATTCAGAAGCCAAGTTATAAGCCCACAAAGGTGTAACTGGACTACTTCTTTAAAGTGACACCAGGCCCGGTGACCTTTGGGACATGGTTTTACCCCCTATAGGAATGTGCGATCATCATGAAACGTTCAGATCACTTACAACTCAATAGATTCTACCTTTTTGTAGTGTTTCAGCCTGATTGGACCTTGTTTTCACACAAATGGACCCAGAATGATGTGAAATTGTGCTTCGTGCAACATAATTTGGGTGCCATTTACAAACCATAAGTGCTAATGACTCCATTCCTTTTTGTGGTTGTAGGGGCTGTTGATTGGAGTACATTAAAACAAACCTGATCTCTCTAGGACATTAGGAAGCCAAGTTATAAGCCCACAAATGTGTAACTGGACTACTTCTTTAAATTGACACCAGATCCGGTGACCTTTGGGACATGGTTTGACCCCCTTAGGAAAGTGCTATCATCATGAAACAATCAGATCACTTACAAATCAATAGATTCTACCTTCCTGTAACGTTTCAGCCTGATTGGACCTTGTTTTCACACAAATGGACCCAGAATGAAGTGAAATTGTGCTTCGTGCAACATAATTCTGGGTGCCATTTACAAACCATAAGTGCTAAAGACTCCATTCCTTTTTGTGGTTGTAGGGGCTGTTGATTGGAGTACACTAAAACAAACCTGACCTCTCTAGGACATTCAGAAGCCAAGTTATAAGCCCACAAAGGTGTAACTGGACTACTTCTTTAAAGTGACACCAGGCCCGGTGACCTTTGGGACATGGTTTTACCCCCTATAGGAATGTGCGATCATCTTGAAACGTTCAGATCACTTACAACTCAATAGATTCTACCTTCTTGTAGCGTTTCAGCCTGATTGGACCTTTTTTTCACACAAATGGACCCAGAATGATGTGAAATTGTGCTTCGTGCAACATAATTCTGGGTGCCATTTACAAACCTTAAGTCCTAATGACTCCATTCCTTTTTGTGGTTGTAGGGGCTGTTGATTGGAGTACACTAAAACAAACCTGATCTCTCTAGGGCATTCAGAAGCCAAGTTATAAGCCCACAAATGTGTAACTGAACTACTTCTTTAAATTGACACCAGATCCGGTGACCTTTGGGACATGGTTTGACCCCCTTAGGAAAGTGCTATCATCATGAAACGTTCAGATCACTTACAACTCAATAGATTCTACCTTCCTGTAACGTTTCAGCCTGATTGGACCTTGTTTTCACACAAATGGACCCAGAATGATGTGAAATTGGGCTTCGTGCAACATAATTCTGGGTGCCATTTACAAACCATAAGTGCTAATGACTCCATTCCTTTTTGTAGTTGTAGGGGCTGTTGATTGGAGTACATTAAAACAAACCTGATCTCTCTAGGACATTCCGAAGCCAAGTTATAAGCTCACAAATGTGTAACTGGACTGCTTCTTTAAATTGACACCAGATCCGGTGACCTTTGGGACATGGTTTGACCCCCTTAGGAAAGTGCTATCATCATGAAACGTTCAGATCACTTACAACCCAATAGATTCTACCTTCCTGTAACGTTTCAGCCTGATTGGACCTTGTTTTCACACAAATGAACCCAGAATGATGTGAAATTGTGCTTCGTGCAACATAATTCTGGGTGCCATTTAAAAACCATAAGTGCTAATGACTCCATTCCTTTTTGTGGTTGTAGGGGCTTTTGATTGGAGTACACTAAAACAAACCTAACCTCTCTAGGACATTCAGAAGCCAAGTTATAAGCCCACAAAGGTGTAACTGGACTACTTCTTTAAAGTGACACCAGGCCCGGTGACCTTTGGGGCATGGTTTTACCCCCTATAGGAATGTGCGATCATCATGAAACGTTCAGATCACTTACAACTCAATAGATTCTACCTTCTTGTAGTGTTTCAGCCTGATTGGACCTTGTTTTCACACAAATGGACCCAGAATGATGTGAAATTGTGCTTCGTGCAACATAATTTGGGTGCCATTTACAAACCATAAGTGCTAATGACTCCATTCCTTTTTGTGGTTGTAGGGGCTGTTGATTGGAGTACATTAAAACAAACCTGATCTCTCTAGGACATTCAGAAGCCAAGTTATAAGCCCACAAATGTGTAACTGGACTACTTCTTTAAATTGACACCAGATCCGGTGACGTTTGGGACATGGTTTGACCCCCTTAGGAAAGTGCTATCATCATGAAACAATCAGATCACTTACAAATCAATAGATTCTACCTTCCTGTAACGTTTCAGCCTGATTGGACCTTGTTTTCACACAAATGGACCCAGAATGAAGTGAAATTATGCTTCGTGCAACATAATTCTGGGTGCCATTTACAAACCATAAGTGCTAATGACTCCATTCCTTTTTGTGGTTGTAGGGGCTGTTGATTGGAGCACATTAAAACAAACCTGATCTCTCTAGGACATTCAGAAGCCAAGTTATAAGCCCACAAATGTGTAACTGGACTACTTCTTTAAATTGACACCAGATCCGGTGACCTTTGGGACATGGTTTGACCCCCTTAGGAAAGTGCTATCATCATGAAGCGTTCAGATCACTTACAACTCAATAGATTCTACCTTCCTGTAACGTTTCAGCCTGATTGGACCTTGTTTTCACACAAATGAACCCAGAATGATGTGAAATTGTGCTTCGTGCAACATAATTCTGGGTGCCATTTACAAACCATAAGTGCTAATGACTCCATTCCTTTTTGTGGTTGTAGGGGCTTTTGATTGGAGTACACTAAAACAAACCTAACCTCTCTAGGACATTAAGAAGCCAAGTTATAAGCCTTCAGAGAGTACAGACGCTTTTTTCTCAGCTCCCTTATCGGCTTCCCCAAGGCTCTTGTCCTGTCTGCCTACAGAGCACTTCTCTGCATTTCTCCTGAAACCACTACTCTTTTTTTTGGAAATATGGACTTAATTAATTGGTCATTCAACGTGATTGACAAAATTTTCTCTACGATGAGAACGGAGAAGGGGGCTCCCACCTGTCCCGAGGGGACATTCGCATCGGGATATGCACTCGATTCTTGGGAGGTCTGGCGAGTCGTGTGCCTCTCTCAGCTGTCCATCGAGGACGTGGAAGATTTGTGGATATTCGGCCTAATGATCACTGGATTTCTTCTGATTGGAGTGGGAGGATATCTGGTTTTCTGGAAATTTGGGAAGACGGGAGCGATTGGAGTGCGACCCGTACCCACGGAATGTGCCGCTCGTGCGGTGACCTCACAGACTGGGACGTTACTCGAGGTGAACCGTAAGCTGGACAATGTCCTTGCGGCGTTGCCTGTGTTAGTGCGCAAGATGGATTTGATCTTGGAGAGGGTCGCCGGACGATGCGGGGATGTGGAATGTAAAATTGGCTTCACTGGTGGACATGAATGACCACTTAGAGACTACAAGACGGAGGGGAAGATTATCTCTGTCTTCCCTAAACAAAGTTATGTTTATCCCTATCTGACGCCATAGCAGCCTCTCAAGGCTGCCTCAACACACCCCCACAAAAGGAGGAATGCCGACAGATGCTGTGTCCCGACCTTCACCCTCTCCCTTCAGGCTGACATGTCTGCAGGGCCTCAATGCGCTCTCTGTTCCTTATCTCTCCCTCCCACCTGTTGTTCTGCAGCTGGTCGATGCGCCGCAGTGGCAGCTCCCATTGGAGGCTTCAGGATCCCGCCCACCCCCACCTCCCCATTGGACTCTGATGTTGTACACGTGCTGTCTGTGCTTCCATGTCGGGTGTTTTTTTTTGCATTGGAGTGCTACACCCTGCTGGTGTAACCCTGTTAATGCCTTTTTTCCCCTCCCTGAACTTTCCTCATGTAACACCCTTTTCATCTAACTATTAAGGTAGCGCGACTCATGTTGCGAATGACCGCAGTCACCAATTCTTGTTATGTGTCTTACCCACGTATGTCTGATCTTTGAATTGTGTGTGCTGAAACTGAATTTCATTTCTCTGTATGTCCTGCACATGTGGAGAATATGACAATAAATGACTCTTGACTCTTGACTCTTGACTCTTGTCTCTTGACTCTTGACTCTTGACAAAGGTGTAACTGGACTACTTCTTTAAAGTGACACCAGGCCTGGTGACATTTGGGACATGGTTTGACCCCCTTAGGAAAGTGCTATCATCATGAAACGTTCAGATCACTTACAACTCAATAGATTCTACCTTCCTGTAACGTTTCAGCCTGATTGGACCTTGTTTTCACACAAATGAACCCAGAATGATGTGAAATTGTGCTTAGTTTAGCATAATTCTGGGTGCCATTTAAAAACCATAAGTGCTAATGACTCCATTCCTTTTTGAGGTTGTAGGGGCTGTTGATTGGAGTACACTAAAACAAACCTGATCTCTCTAGGACATTCAGAAGCCAAGTTATAAGCCCACAAATGTGTAACTGGACTACTTCTTTAAATTGACACCAGATCCGGTGACCTTTGGGACATGGTTTGACCCCCTTAGGAAAGAGCGATCATCATGAAACGTTCAGATCACTTACAACTCAATAGATTCTACCTTCCTGTAACGTTTCAGCCTGATTGGACCTTGTTTTCACACAAATGAACCCAGAATGATGTGAAATTGTGCTTCGTGCAACATAATTCTGGGTGCCATTTACAAACCATAAGTGCTAATGACTCCATTCCTTTTTGTGGTTGTAGGGGCTGTTGATTGGAGTACACTAAAACAAACCTGACCTCTCTAGGACATTCAGAAGCCAAGTTATAAGCCCACAAAGGTGTAACTGGACTACTTCTTTAAAGTGACACCAGGCCCGGTGACCTTTGGGACATGGTTTTACCCCCTATAGGAATGTGCGATCATCTTGAAACGTTCAGATCACTTACAACTCAATAGATTCTACCTTCTTGTAGCGTTTCAGCCTGATTGGACCTTGTTTTCACACAAATGGACCCAGAATGATGTGAAATTGTGCTTCGTGAAAAATAATTCTGGGTGCCATTTACAAACCTTAAGTCCGAATGACTCCATTCCTTTTTGTGGTTGTAGGGGCTGTTGATTGGAGTACACTAAAACAAACCTGATCTCTCTAGGACATTCAGAAGCCAAGTTATAAGCCCACAAATGTGTAACTGGACTAATTCTTTAAATTGACACCAGATCCGGTGACCTTTGGGACATGGTTGGACCCCCTTAGGAAAGTGCTATCATCATGAAACGTTCAGATCACTTACAACTCAATAGATTCTACCTTCCTGTAACATTTCAGCCTGATTGGACCTTGTTTTCACACAATTGGACCCAGAATGAAGTGAAATTGTGCTTCGTGCAACATAATTCTGGGTGCCATTTACAAACCATAAGTGCTAATGACTCCATTCCTTTTTGTGGTTGTAGGGGCTGTTGACTGAAGTGCATTAAAACAAACCTGATCTCTCTAGGACATTCAGAAGCCAAGTTATAAGCCCACAAATGTGTAACTGGACTACTTCTTTAAATTGACACCAGATCCGGTGACCTTTGGGACATGGTTTGACCCCCTTAGGAAAGTGCTATCATCATGAAACGTTCAGATCACTTAAAACTCAATAGATTCTACCTTCCTGTAACGTTTCAGCCAGATTGGACCTTGTTTTCACACAAATGAACCCAGAATGATGTGAAATTGTGCTTAGTGCAGCATCATTCTGGGTGCCAATTACAAACCATAAGTGCTAATGATTCCATTCCTTTTTGTGGTTGTAGGGGCTTTTGATTGGATTACACTAAAACAAACCTAACCTCTCTAGGACATTCAGAAGCCAAGTTATAAGCCCACAAAGGTGTAACTGGACTACTTCTTTAAAGTGACACCAGGCCCGGTGACTTTTGAGACATGGCTTGACCCCCTATAGGAATGTGCGATCATAATGAAACGTTCAGATCACTTACAACTCAATAGATTCTACCTTCTTGTAGCGTTTCAGCCTGATTGGACCTTGTTTTCACACAAATGGACCCAGAATGATGTGAAATTGTGCTTAGTGCAGCATAATTCTGGGTGCCATTTAAAAACCATAAGTGCTAATGACTCCATTCCTTTTTGAGGTTGTAGGGGATGTTGATTGGAGTACACTAAAACAAACCTGATCTCTCTAGGACATTCAGAAGCCAAGTTATAAGCCCACAAATGTGTAACTGGACTACTTCTTTAAATTGACACCAGATCCGGTGACCTTTGGGACATGGTTTGACCCCGTTAGGAAAGTGCTATCATCATGAAATGTTCAGATCACTTACAACTCAATAGATTCTACCTTCCTGTAACGTTTCAGCCTGATTGGACCTTGTTTTCACACAAATGAACCCAGAATGATGTGAAATTGTGCTTCGTGCAACATAATTCTGGGTGCCATTTACAAACCATAAGTGCTATTGACTCCATTCCTTTTTGTGGTTGTAGGGGCTGTTGATTGGAGTACATTAAAACAAACCTGATCTCTCTAGGACATTCAGAAGCCAAATTAAAAGCCCACAAAGGTGTAACTGGACTACTTCTTTAAAGTGACACCAGGTCCGGTGACCTTTGGGACATGGTTTGACCCCCTTAGGAAAGTTCTATCATCATGAAACGTTCAGATCACTTACAACTCAATAGATTCTACCTTCTTGTAGCGTTTCAGCCTGATTGGACCTTGTTTTCACACAAATGAACCCAGAATGATGTGAAATTGTGCTTCGTGCAACATAATTCTGGGTGCCATTTACAAACCATAAGTGCTAATGACTCCATTCCTTTTTGTGGTTGTAGGGGCGGTTGATTGAAGTACATTAAAACAAACCTGATCTCTCTAGGACATTCAGAAGCCAAGTTATAAGCCCACAAAGGTGTAACTGGACTACTTCTTTAAATTGACACCAGATCCGGTGACCTTTGGGACATGGTTTGACCCCCTTAGGAAAGTGCTATCATCATGAAACGTTCAGATCGCTTACAACTCAATAGATTCTACCTTCCTGTAACATTTCAGCCTTATTGGACCTTGTTTTCACACAAATGAACCCATAATGATGTGAAATTGTGCTTCGTGCAACATAATTCTGGGTGCCATTTAAAAACCATAAGTGCTAATGACTCCATTCCTTTTTGAGGTTGTAGGGGCTCTTGATTGGAGTACACTAAAACAAACCTGATCTCTCTAGGACATTCAGAAGCCAAGTTATAAGACCTCAAAGGTGTAACTGGACTACTTCTTTAAAGTGACACCAGGCCCGGTGACTTTTGAGACATGGTTTGACCCCCTATAGGAATGTGCGATCATAATGAAACGTTCAGATCACTTACAACTCAATAGATTCTACCTTCTTGTAGCGTTTCAGCCTGATTGGACCTTGTTTTCACACAAATGGACCCAGAATGATGTGAAATTGTGCTTCGTGCAACATAATTCTGGGTGCCATTTAAAAACCATAAGTGCTAACGACTCCATTCCTTTTTTTGGTTGTAGGGGCTGTTGATTGGAGAACACTAAAACAAACCTAACCTCTCTAGGACATTCAGAAGCCAAGTTATAAGCCCACAAAGGTGTAACTGGACTACTTCTTTAAAGTGACACCAGGCCCGGTGACCTTTGGGACATGGTTTTACCCCATAAAGGAATGTGCGATCATCTTGAAACGTTCAGATCACTTACAACTCAATAGATTCTACTTTCTTGTAGCGTTTCAGCCTGATTGGACCTTGTTTTCACAAAAATGGGCCCAGAATGATGTGAAATTGTGCTTCGTGCAACATAATTCTGGGTGCCATTTACAAACCTTAAGTGCTAATGACTCCATTCCTTTTTGTGGTTGTAGGGGCTGTTGAATGGAGTACACTAAAACAAACCTGATCTCTCTAGGACATGCAGAAGCCAAGTTATAAGCCCACAAAGGTGTAACTGGACTACTTCTTTAAAGTGACACCAGGCCCGGTGACCTTTGGGACATGGTTTTACCCCCTATAGGAATGTGCGATCATCTTGAAACGTTCAGATCACTTACAACTCAATAGATTCTACCTTCTTGTAGCGTTTCAGCCTGATTGGACCTTGTTTTCACACAAATGGACCCAGAATGATGTGAAATTGTGCTTCGTGCAACGTCATTCTGGGTGCCATTTACAAACCTTAAGTGCTAATGACTCCATTCCTTTTTGTGGTTGTAGGGGCTGTTGATTGGAGTACAATAAAACAAACCTGATCTCTCTAGGACATTCAGAAGCCAAGTTATAAGCCCACAAATGTGTAACTGGACTACTTCTTTAAATTGACACCATATCCGGTGACCTTTGGGACATGGTTTGATCCCCTTAGGAATGTGCGATCATCATGAAACGTTCAGATCACTTACAACTCAATAGATTCTACCTTCCTGTAACGTTTCAGCCTGATTGGACCTTGTTTTCACACAAATGGACCCAGAATGATGTGAAATTGTGCTTCGTGCAACATAATTCTGGGTGCCATTTACAAACCATAAGTGCTAATGACTCCATTCCTTTTTGTGGTTGTAGGGGCTGTTTATTGGAGTATACTAAAACAAACCTGATCTCTCTAGGACATCCAGAAGCCAAGTTATAAGCCCACAAATGTGTAACTGGACTACTTCTTTAAATTGACACCAGATCCGGTGACCTTTGGGACATGGTTTGACCCCCTTAGGAAAGTGCTATCATGATGAAACGTTCAGATCACTTACAACACAATAGATTCTACCTTCCTGTAACGTTTCAGCCTGATTGGACCTTGTTTTCACACAAATAAACCCAGAATGATGTGAAATTGTGCTTCGTGCAACATAATTCTGGGTGCCATTTAAAAACCATAAGTGCTAATGACTCCATTCCTTTTTGTGGTTGTAGGGGCTGTTGATTGGAGTATACTAAAACAAACCTGATCTCTCCAGGACATTCAGAAGCCAAGTTATAAGCCCACAAAGGTGTAACTGGACTACTTATTTAAATGGACGTCAGATCCGGTGACCTTTGGGACATGGTTTGACCCCCTTAGGAAAGCGCTATCATCATGAAACGTTCAGATCACTTACAACTCAATAGATTCTACCTTCCTGTAACGTTTCAGCCTGATTGGACCTTGTTTTCACACAAATGCACCCAGAATGATGTGAAATTGTGCTTCGTGCAACATAATTCTGGGTGCCATTTAAAAACCATAAGTGCTAATGACTCCATTCCCTGTTGAGGTTGTAGGGGCTGTTGATTGGAGTACACTAAAACAAACCTGATCTCTCTAGGACATTCAGAAGCCAAGTTATAAGCCCTCAAAGGTGTACCTGGACTACTTCTTTAAAGTGACACCAGGCCCGGTGACGTTTGGGACATGGTTTTACCCCCTATAGGAATGTTCGATCATCTTGAAACGTTCAGATCACTTACAACTCAATAGATTCTACCTTCTTGTAGCGTTTCAGCCTGATTGGACCTTGTTTTCACACAAATGGACCCAGAATGATGTGGAATTGTGCTTCATGCAACATAATTCTGGGTGCCATTTACAAACCTTAAGTGCTAATGACTCCATTCCTTTTTGTGGTTGTAGGGGCTGTTGATTGGAGTACACTAAAACAAACCTAACCTCTCTAGGACATTCAGAAGCCAAGTTATAAGCCAACAAAGGTGTAACTGGACTACTTCTTTAAAGTGACTCCAGGCCCGGTGACCTTTGGGACATGGTTTGACCCCCTTAGGAAAGTGCTATCATCATGAAACATTCAGATCACTTACAACTCCATAGATTCTACCTTCATGTAACGTTTCAGCCTGATTGGACCTTGTTTTCACACAAATTAACCCAGAATGATGTGAAATTGTGCTTCGTGCAACATAATTCTGGGTGCCATTTACAAACCATAAGTGCTAATGACTCCATTCCTTTTTGTGGTTGTAGGGGCGGTTGATTGAAGTACATTAAAACAAACCTGATCTCTCTAGGACATTCAGAAGCCAAGTTATAAGCCCACAAAGGTGTAACTGGACTACTTCTTTAAATTGACACCAGATCCGGTGACCTTTGGGACATGGTTTGACCCCCTTAGGAAAGTGCTATCATCATGAAACGTTCAGATCGCTTACAACTCAATAGATTCTACCTTCCTGTAACATTTCAGCCTTATTGGACCTTGTTTTCACACAAATGAACCCATAATGATGTGAAATTGTGCTTCGTGCAACATAATTCTGGGTGCCATTTAAAAACCATAAGTGCTAATGACTCCATTCCTTTTTGAGGTTGTAGGGGCTCTTGATTGGAGTACACTAAAACAAACCTGATCTCTCTAGGACATTCAGAAGCCAAGTTATAAGACCTCAAAGGTGTAACTGGACTACTTCTTTAAAGTGACACCAGGCCCGGTGACTTTTGAGACATGGTTTGACCCCCTATAGGAATGTGCGATCATAATGAAACGTTCAGATCACTTACAACTCAATAGATTCTACCTTCTTGTAGCGTTTCAGCCTGATTGGACCTTGTTTTCACACAAATGGACCCAGAATGATGTGAAATTGTGCTTCGTGCAACATAATTCTGGGTGCCATTTAAAAACCATAAGTGCTAACGACTCCATTCCTTTTTGTGGTTGTAGGGGCTGTTGATTGGAGAACACTAAAACAAACCTAACCTCTCTAGGACATTCAGAAGCCAAGTTATAAGCCCACAAAGGTGTAACTGGACTACTTCTTTAAAGTGACACCAGGCCCGGTGACCTTTGGGACATGGTTTTACCCCATAAAGGAATGTGCGATCATCTTGAAACGTTCAGATCACTTACAACTCAATAGATTCTACTTTCTTGTAGCGTTTCAGCCTGATTGGACCTTGTTTTCACACAAATGGACCCAGAATGATGTGAAATTGTGCTTCGTGCAACATAATTCTGGGTGCCATTTACAAACCTTAAGTGCTAATGACTCCATTCCTTTTTGTGGTTGTAGGGGCTGTTGACTGAAGTGCATTAAAACAAACCTGATCTCTCTAGGACATTCAGAAGCCAAGTTATAAGCCCACAAATGTGTAACTGGACTACTTCTTTAAATTGACACCAGATCCGGTGACCTTTGGGACATGGTTTGACCCCCTTAGGAAAGTGCTATCATCATGAAACGTTCAGATCACTTAAAACTCAATAGATTCTACCTTCCTGTAACGTTTCAGCCAGATTGGACCTTGTTTTCACACAAATGAACCCAGAATGATGTGAAATTGTGCTTAGTGCAGCATCATTCTGGGTGCCAATTACAAACCATAAGTGCTAATGATTCCATTCCTTTTTGTGGTTGTAGGGGCTTTTGATTGGATTACACTAAAACAAACCTAACCTCTCTAGGACATTCAGAAGCCAAGTTATAAGCCCACAAAGGTGTAACTGGACTACTTCTTTAAAGTGACACCAGGCCCGGTGACTTTTGAGACATGGCTTGACCCCCTATAGGAATGTGCGATCATAATGAAACGTTCAGATCACTTACAACTCAATAGATTCTACCTTCTTGTAGCGTTTCAGCCTGATTGGACCTTGTTTTCACACAAATGGACCCAGAATGATGTGAAATTGTGCTTAGTGCAGCATAATTCTGGGTGCCATTTAAAAACCATAAGTGCTAATGACTCCATTCCTTTTTGAGGTTGTAGGGGATGTTGATTGGAGTACACTAAAACAAACCTGATCTCTCTAGGACATTCAGAAGCCAAGTTATAAGCCCACAAATGTGTAACTGGACTACTTCTTTAAATTGACACCAGATCCGGTGACCTTTGGGACATGGTTTGACCCCGTTAGGAAAGTGCTATCATCATGAAATGTTCAGATCACTTACAACTCAATAGATTCTACCTTCCTGTAACGTTTCAGCCTGATTGGACCTTGTTTTCACACAAATGAACCCAGAATGATGTGAAATTGTGCTTCGTGCAACATAATTCTGGGTGCCATTTACAAACCATAAGTGCTATTGACTCCATTCCTTTTTGTGGTTGTAGGGGCTGTTGATTGGAGTACATTAAAACAAACCTGATCTCTCTAGGACATTCAGAAGCCAAATTAAAAGCCCACAAAGGTGTAACTGGACTACTTCTTTAAAGTGACACCAGGTCCGGTGACCTTTGGGACATGGTTTGACCCCCTTAGGAAAGTTCTATCATCATGAAACGTTCAGATCACTTACAACTCAATAGATTCTACCTTCTTGTAGCGTTTCAGCCTGATTGGACCTTGTTTTCACACAAATGAACCCAGAATGATGTGAAATTGTGCTTCGTGCAACATAATTCTGGGTGCCATTTACAAACCATAAGTGCTAATGACTCCATTCCTTTTTGTGGTTGTAGGGGCGGTTGATTGAAGTACATTAAAACAAACCTGATCTCTCTAGGACATTCAGAAGCCAAGTTATAAGCCCACAAAGGTGTAACTGGACTACTTCTTTAAATTGACACCAGATCCGGTGACCTTTGGGACATGGTTTGACCCCCTTAGGAAAGTGCTATCATCATGAAACGTTCAGATCGCTTACAACTCAATAGATTCTACCTTCCTGTAACATTTCAGCCTTATTGGACCTTGTTTTCACACAAATGAACCCATAATGATGTGAAATTGTGCTTCGTGCAACATAATTCTGGGTGCCATTTAAAAACCATAAGTGCTAATGACTCCATTCCTTTTTGAGGTTGTAGGGGCTCTTGATTGGAGTACACTAAAACAAACCTGATCCCTCTAGGACATTCAGAAGCCAAGTTATAAGACCTCAAAGGTGTAACTGGACTACTTCTTTAAAGTGACACCAGGCCCGGTGACTTTTGAGACATGGTTTGACCCCCTATAGGAATGTGCGATCATAATGAAACGTTCAGATCACTTACAACTCAATAGATTCTACCTTCTTGTAGCGTTTCAGCCTGATTGGACCTTGTTTTCACACAAATGGACCCAGAATGATGTGAAATTGTGCTTCGTGCAACATAATTCTGGGTGCCATTTAAAAACCATAAGTGCTAACGACTCCATTCCTTTTTTTGGTTGTAGGGGCTGTTGATTGGAGAACACTAAAACAAACCTAACCTCTCTAGGACATTCAGAAGCCAAGTTATAAGCCCACAAAGGTGTAACTGGACTACTTCTTTAAAGTGACACCAGGCCCGGTGACCTTTGGGACATGGTTTTACCCCATAAAGGAATGTGCGATCATCTTGAAACGTTCAGATCACTTACAACTCAATAGATTCTACTTTCTTGTAGCGTTTCAGCCTGATTGGACCTTGTTTTCACAAAAATGGGCCCAGAATGATGTGAAATTGTGCTTCGTGCAACATAATTCTGGGTGCCATTTACAAACCTTAAGTGCTAATGACTCCATTCCTTTTTGTGGTTGTAGGGGCTGTTGAATGGAGTACACTAAAACAAACCTGATCTCTCTAGGACATGCAGAAGCCAAGTTATAAGCCCACAAAGGTGTAACTGGACTACTTCTTTAAAGTGACACCAGGCCCGGTGACCTTTGGGACATGGTTTTACCCCCTATAGGAATGTGCGATCATCTTGAAACGTTCAGATCACTTACAACTCAATAGATTCTACCTTCTTGTAGCGTTTCAGCCTGATTGGACCTTGTTTTCACACAAATGGACCCAGAATGATGTGAAATTGTGCTTCGTGCAACGTCATTCTGGGTGCCATTTACAAACCTTAAGTGCTAATGACTCCATTCCTTTTTGTGGTTGTAGGGGCTGTTGATTGGAGTACAATAAAACAAACCTGATCTCTCTAGGACATTCAGAAGCCAAGTTATAAGCCCACAAATGTGTAACTGGACTACTTCTTTAAATTGACACCATATCCGGTGACCTTTGGGACATGGTTTGATCCCCTTAGGAATGTGCGATCATCATGAAACGTTCAGATCACTTACAACTCAATAGATTCTACCTTCCTGTAACGTTTCAGCCTGATTGGACCTTGTTTTCACACAAATGGACCCAGAATGATGTGAAATTGTGCTTCGTGCAACATAATTCTGGGTGCCATTTACAAACCATAAGTGCTAATGACTCCATTCCTTTTTGTGGTTGTAGGGGCTGTTTATTGGAGTATACTAAAACAAACCTGATCTCTCTAGGACATCCAGAAGCCAAGTTATAAGCCCACAAATGTGTAACTGGACTACTTCTTTAAATTGACACCAGATCCGGTGACCTTTGGGACATGGTTTGACCCCCTTAGGAAAGTGCTATCATGATGAAACGTTCAGATCACTTACAACACAATAGATTCTACCTTCCTGTAACGTTTCAGCCTGATTGGACCTTGTTTTCACACAAATAAACCCAGAATGATGTGAAATTGTGCTTCGTGCAACATAATTCTGGGTGCCATTTAAAAACCATAAGTGCTAATGACTCCATTCCTTTTTGTGGTTGTAGGGGCTGTTGATTGGAGTATACTAAAACAAACCTGATCTCTCCAGGACATTCAGAAGCCAAGTTATAAGCCCACAAAGGTGTAACTGGACTACTTATTTAAATGGACGTCAGATCCGGTGACCTTTGGGACATGGTTTGACCCCCTTAGGAAAGCGCTATCATCATGAAACGTTCAGATCACTTACAACTCAATAGATTCTACCTTCCTGTAACGTTTCAGCCTGATTGGACCTTGTTTTCACACAAATGCACCCAGAATGATGTGAAATTGTGCTTCGTGCAACATAATTCTGGGTGCCATTTAAAAACCATAAGTGCTAATGACTCCATTCCTTGTTGAGGTTGTAGGGGCTGTTGATTGGAGTACACTAAAACAAACCTGATCTCTCTAGGACATTCAGAAGCCAAGTTATAAGCCCTCAAAGGTGTACCTGGACTACTTCTTTAAAGTGACACCAGGCCCGGTGACGTTTGGGACATGGTTTTACCCCCTATAGGAATGTTCGATCATCTTGAAACGTTCAGATCACTTACAACTCAATAGATTCTACCTTCTTGTAGCGTTTCAGCCTGATTGGACCTTGTTTTCACACAAATGGACCCAGAATGATGTGGAATTGTGCTTCAAGCAACATAATTCTGGGTGCCATTTACAAACCTTAAGTGCTAATGACTCCATTCCTTTTTGTGGTTGTAGGGGCTGTTGATTGGAGTACACTAAAACAAACCTAACCTCTCTAGGACATTCAGAAGCCAAGTTATAAGCCAACAAAGGTGTAACTGGACTACTTCTTTAAAGTGACTCCAGGCCCGGTGACCTTTGGGACATGGTTTGACCCCCTTAGGAAAGTGCTATCATCATGAAACATTCAGATCACTTACAACTCCATAGATTCTACCTTCATGTAACGTTTCAGCCTGATTGGACCTTGTTTTCACACAAATGAACCCAGAATGATGTGAAATTGTGCTTCGTGCAACATAATTCTGGGTGCCATTTACAAACCATAAGTGCTAATGACTCCATTCCTTTTTGTGGTTGTAGGGGCGGTTGATTGAAGTACATTAAAACAAACCTGATCTCTCTAGGACATTCAGAAGCCAAGTTATAAGCCCACAAAGGTGTAACTGGACTACTTCTTTAAATTGACACCAGATCCGGTGACCTTTGGGACATG
Organism: Nothobranchius furzeri; assembly: GCF_043380555.1. Classification (NCBI taxonomy): domain Eukaryota; kingdom Metazoa; phylum Chordata; class Actinopteri; order Cyprinodontiformes; family Nothobranchiidae; genus Nothobranchius; species Nothobranchius furzeri. The sequence goes on from NC_091742.1 coordinate 34,833,500, forward strand.
GTTTGACCCCCTTAGGAAAGTGCTATCATCATGAAACGTTCAGATCGCTTACAACTCAATAGATTCTACCTTCCTGTAACATTTCAGCCTTATTGGACCTTGTTTTCACACAAATGAACCCATAATGATGTGAAATTGTGCTTCGTGCAACATAATTCTGGGTGCCATTTAAAAACCATAAGTGCTAATGACTCCATTCCTTTTTGAGGTTGTAGGGGCTCTTGATTGGAGTACACTAAAACAAACCTGATCTCTCTAGGACATTCAGAAGCCAAGTTATAAGACCTCAAAGGTGTAACTGGACTACTTCTTTAAAGTGACACCAGGCCCGGTGACTTTTGAGACATGGTTTGACCCCCTATAGGAATGTGCGATCATAATGAAACGTTCAGATCACTTACAACTCAATAGATTCTACCTTCTTGTAGCGTTTCAGCCTGATTGGACCTTGTTTTCACACAAATGGACCCAGAATGATGTGAAATTGTGCTTCGTGCAACATAATTCTGGGTGCCATTTAAAAACCATAAGTGCTAACGACTCCATTCCTTTTTGTGGTTGTAGGGGCTGTTGATTGGAGAACACTAAAACAAACCTAACCTCTCTAGGACATTCAGAAGCCAAGTTATAAGCCCACAAAGGTGTAACTGGACTACTTCTTTAAAGTGACACCAGGCCCGGTGACCTTTGGGACATGGTTTAACCCCATAAAGGAATGTGCGATCATCTTGAAACGTTCAGATCACTTACAACTCAATAGATTCTACTTTCTTGTAGCGTTTCAGCCTGATTGGACCTTGTTTTCACACAAATGGACCCAGAATGATGTGAAATTGTGCTTCGTGCAACATAATTCTGGGTGCCATTTACAAACCTTAAGTGCTAATGACTCCATTCCTTTTTGTGGTTGTAGGGGCTGTTGAATGGAGTACACTAAAACAAACCTGATCTCTCTAGGACATGCAGAAGCCAAGTTATAAGCCCACAAAGGTGTAACTGGACTACTTCTTTAAAGTGACACCAGGCCCGGTGACCTTTGGGACATGGTTTTACCCCCTATAGGAATGTGCGATCATCTTGAAACGTTCAGATCACTTACAACTCAATAGATTCTACCTTCTTGTAGCGTTTCAGCCTGATTGGACCTTGTTTTCACACAAATGGACCCAGAATGATGTGAAATTGTGCTTCGTGCAACGTCATTCTGGGTGCCATTTACAAACCTTAAGTGCTAATGACTCCATTCCTTTTTGTGGTTGTAGGGGCTGTTGATTGGAGTACAATAAAACAAACCTGATCTCTCTAGGACATTCAGAAGCCAAGTTATAAGCCCACAAATGTGTAACTGGACTACTTCTTTAAATTGACACCATATCCGGTGACCTTTGGGACATGGTTTGATCCCCTTAGGAATGTGCGATCATCATGAAACGTTCAGATCACTTACAACTCAATAGATTCTACCTTCCTGTAACGTTTCAGCCTGATTGGACCTTGTTTTCACACAAATGGACCCAGAATGATGTGAAATTGTGCTTCGTGCAACATAATTCTGGGTGCCATTTACAAACCATAAGTGCTAATGACTCCATTCCTTTTTGTGGTTGTAGGGGCTGTTTATTGGAGTATACTAAAACAAACCTGATCTCTCTAGGACATCCAGAAGCCAAGTTATAAGCCCACAAATGTGTAACTGGACTACTTCTTTAAATTGACACCAGATCCGGTGACCTTTGGGACATGGTTTGACCCCCTTAGGAAAGTGCTATCATGATGAAACGTTCAGATCACTTACAACACAATAGATTCTACCTTCCTGTAACGTTTCAGCCTGATTGGACCTTGTTTTCACACAAATAAACCCAGAATGATGTGAAATTGTGCTTCGTGCAACATAATTCTGGGTGCCATTTAAAAACCATAAGTGCTAATGACTCCATTCCTTTTTGTGGTTGTAGGGGCTGTTGATTGGAGTATACTAAAACAAACCTGATCTCTCCAGGACATTCAGAAGCCAAGTTATAAGCCCACAAAGGTGTAACTGGACTACTTATTTAAATGGACGTCAGATCCGGTGACCTTTGGGACATGGTTTGACCCCCTTAGGAAAGCGCTATCATCATGAAACGTTCAGATCACTTACAACTCAATAGATTCTACCTTCCTGTAACGTTTCAGCCTGATTGGACCTTGTTTTCACACAAATGCACCCAGAATGATGTGAAATTGTGCTTCGTGCAACATAATTCTGGGTGCCATTTAAAAACCATAAGTGCTAATGACTCCATTCCTTGTTGAGGTTGTAGGGGCTGTTGATTGGAGTACACTAAAACAAACCTGATCTCTCTAGGACATTCAGAAGCCAAGTTATAAGCCCTCAAAGGTGTACCTGGACTACTTCTTTAAAGTGACACCAGGCCCGGTGACCTTTGGGACATGGTTTTACCCCCTATAGGAATGTTCGATCATCTTGAAACGTTCAGATCACTTACAACTCAATAGATTCTACCTTCTTGTAGCGTTTCAGCCTGATTGGACCTTGTTTTCACACAAATGGACCCAGAATGATGTGGAATTGTGCTTCATGCAACATAATTCTGGGTGCCATTTACAAACCTTAAGTGCTAATGACTCCATTCCTTTTTGTGGTTGTAGGGGCTGTTGATTGGAGTACACTAAAACAAACCTAACCTCTCTAGGACATTCAGAAGCCAAGTTATAAGCCAACAAAGGTGTAACTGGACTACTTCTTTAAAGTGACTCCAGGCCCGGTGACCTTTGGGACATGGTTTGACCCCCTTAGGAAAGTGCTATCATCATGAAACATTCAGATCACTTACAACTCAATAGATTCTACCTTCTTGTAGCGTTTCAGCCTGATTGGACCTTGTTTTCACACAAATGGACCCAGAATGATGTGAAATTGTGCTTCGTGCAACATAATTCTGGGTGCCATTTACAAACCTTAAGTGCAAATGACTCCATTCCTTTTTGTGGTTGTAGGGGATGTTGATTGGAGTACACTAAAACCAACCTAACCTCTCTAGGACATTCAGAAGCCAAGTTATAAGCCCACAAAGGTGTAACTGGACTACTTCTTTAAAGTGACACCAGGCCCGGTGACCTTTGGGACATGGTTTGACCCCCTTAGGAAAGTGCTATCATCATGAAACGTTCAGATCACTTACAACTCAATAGATTCTACCTTCCTGTAACGTTTCAGCCCTATTTGACCTTGTTTTCACACAAATGAACCCAGAATGATGTGAAATTGTGCTTCGTGCAACATAATTCTGGGTGCCACTTAAAAACCATAAGTGCTAATGACTCCATTCCTTTTTGTGGTTGTAGGGGCTGTTGATTGGAGTATACTAAAACAAACCTGATCTCTCTAGGACATTCAGAAGCCAAGTTATAAGCCCACAAAGGTTTAACTGGACTACTTCTTTAAATTGACACCAGATCCGGTGACCTTTGGGACATGGTTTGACCCCCTTAGGAAAGTGCTATCATTATGAAACGTTCAGATCACTTACAACTCAATAGATTCTACCTTCCTGTAACATTTCAGCCTGATTGGACCTTGTTTTCACACAAATGAACCCAGAATGATGTGAAATTGTGCTTCGTGCAACATAATTCTGGGTGCCATTTACAATTCATAAGTGCTAATGACTCCATTTCTTTTTGTGGTTGTAGGGGCTGTTGATTGGAGCACATTAAAACAAACCTGATCTCTCTAGGACATTAGGAAGCCAAGTTATAAGCCCACAAATGTGTAACTGGACTACTTCTTTAAATTGACACCAGATCCGGTGACCTTTGGGACATGGTTTGACCCCCTTAGGAAAGTGCTATCATCATGAAACAATCAGATCACTTACAAATCAATAGATTCTACCTTCCTGTAACGTTTCAGCCTGATTGGACCTTGTTTTCACACAAATGGACCCAGAATGAAGTGAAATTGTGCTTCGTGCAACATAATTCTGGGTGCCATTTACAAACCATAAGTGCTAAAGACTCCATTCCTTTTTGTGGTTGTAGGGGCTGTTGATTGGAGTACACTAAAACAAACCTGACCTCTCTAGGACATTCAGAAGCCAAGTTATAAGCCCACAAAGGTGTAACTGGACTACTTCTTTAAAGTGACACCAGGCCCGGTGACCTTTGGGACATGGTTTTACCCCCTATAGGAATGTGCGATCATCTTGAAACGTTCAGATCACTTACAACTCAATAGATTCTACCTTCTTGTAGCGTTTCAGCCTGATTGGACCTTTTTTTCACACAAATGGACCCAGAATGATGTGAAATTGTGCTTCGTGCAACATAATTCTGGGTGCCATTTACAAACCTTAAGTCCTAATGACTCCATTCCTTTTTGTGGTTGTAGGGGCTGTTGATTGGAGTACACTAAAACAAACCTGATCTCTCTAGGGCATTCAGAAGCCAAGTTATAAGCCCACAAATGTGTAACTGAACTACTTCTTTAAATTGACACCAGATCCGGTGACCTTTGGGACATGGTTTGACCCCCTTAGGAAAGTGCTATCATCATGAAACGTTCAGATCACTTACAACTCAATAGATTCTACCTTCCTGTAACGTTTCAGCCTGATTGGACCTTGTTTTCACACAAATGGACCCAGAATGATGTGAAATTGGGCTTCGTGCAACATAATTCTGGGTGCCATTTACAAACCATAAGTGCTAATGACTCCATTCCTTTTTGTAGTTGTAGGGGCTGTTGATTGGAGTACATTAAAACAAACCTGATCTCTCTAGGACATTCCGAAGCCAAGTTATAAGCTCACAAATGTGTAACTGGACTGCTTCTTTAAATTGACACCAGATCCGGTGACCTTTGGGACATGGTTTGACCCCCTTAGGAAAGTGCTATCATCATGAAACGTTCAGCTCACTTACAACCCAATAGATTCTACCTTCCTGTAACGTTTCAGCCTGATTGGACCTTGTTTTCACACAAATGAACCCAGAATGATGTGAAATTGTGCTTCGTGCAACATAATTCTGGGTGCCATTTAAAAACCATAAGTGCTAATGACTCCATTCCTTTTTGTGGTTGTAGGGGCTTTTGATTGGAGTACACTAAAACAAACCTAACCTCTCTAGGACATTCAGAAGCCAAGTTATAAGCCCACAAATGTGTAACTGGACTACTTCTTTAAAGTGACACCAGGCCCGGTGACCTTTGGGGCAAGGTTTTACCCCCTATAGGAATGTGCGATCATCATGAAACATTCAGATCACTTACAACTCAATAGATTCTACCTTCTTGTAGTGTTTCAGCCTGATTGGACCTTGTTTTCACACAAATGGACCCAGAATGATGTGAAATTGTGCTTCGTGCAACATAATTTGGGTGCCATTTACAAACCATAAGTGCTAATGACTCCATTCCTTTTTGTGGTTGTAGGGGCTGTTGATTGGAGTACATTAAAACAAACCTGATCTCTCTAGGACATTAGGAAGCCAAGTTATAAGCCCACAAATGTGTAACTGGACTACTTCTTTAAATTGACACCAGATCCGGTGACCTTTGGGACATGGTTTGACCCCCTTAGGAAAGTGCTATCATCATGAAACAATCAGATCACTTACAAATCAATAGATTCTACCTTCCTGTAACGTTTCAGCCTGATTGGACCTTGTTTTCACACAAATGGACCCAGAATGAAGTGAAATTATGCTTCGTGCAACATAATTCTGGGTGCCATTTACAAACCATAAGTGCTAATGACTCCATTCCTTTTTGTGGTTGTAGGGGCTGTTGATTGGAGCACATTAAAACAAACCTGATCTCTCTAGGACATTCAGAAGCCAAGTTATAAGCCCACAAATGTGTAACTGGACTACTTCTTTAAATTGACACCAGATCCGGTGACCTTTGGGACATGGTTTGACCCCCTTAGGAAAGTGCTATCATCATGAAGCGTTCAGATCACTTAAAACTCAATAGATTCTACCTTCCTGTAACGTTTCAGCCAGATTGGACCTTGTTTTCACACAAATGAACCCAGAATGATGTGAAATTGTGCTTCGTGCAACATAATTCTGGGTGCCATTTACAAACCATAAGTGCTAATGACTCCATTCCTTTTTGTGGTTGTAGGGGCTTTTGATTGGAGTACACTAAAACAAACCTAACCTCTCTAGGACATTAAGAAGCCAAGTTATAAGCCTTCAGAGAGTACAGACGCTTTTTTCTCAGCTCCCTTATCGGCTTCCCCAAGGCTCTTGTCCTGTCTGCCTACAGAGCACTTCTCTGCATTTCTCCTGAAACCACTACTCTTTTTTTTGGAAATATGGACTTAATTAATTGGTCATTCAACGTGATTGACAAAATTTTCTCTACGATGAGAACGGAGAAGGGGGCTCCCACCTGTCCCGAGGGGACATTCGCATCGGGATATGCACTCGATTCTTGGGAGGTCTGGCGAATCGTGTGCCTCTCTCAGCTGTCCATCGAGGACGTGGAAGATTTGTGGATATTCGGCCTAATGATCACTGGATTTCTTCTGATTGGAGTGGGAGGATATCTGGTTTTCTGGAAATTTGGGAAGACGGGAGCGATTGGAGTGCGACCCGTACCCACGGAATGTGCCGCTCGTGCGGTGACCTCACAGACTGGGACGTTACTCGAGGTGAACCGTAAGCTGGACAATGTCCTTGCGGCGTTGCCTGTGTTAGTGCGCAAGATGGATTTGATCTTGGAGAGGGTCGCCGGACGATGCGGGGATGTGGAATGTAAAATTGGCTTCACTGGTGGACATGAATGACCACTTAGAGACTACAAGACGGAGGGGAAGATTATCTCTGTCTTCCCTAAACAAAGTTATGTTTATCCCTATCTGACACCATAGCAGCCTCTGAAGGCTGCCTCAACACACCCCCACAAAAGGAGGAATGCCGACAGATGCTGTGTCCCGACCTTCACCCTCTCCCTTCAGGCTGACATGTCTGCAGGGCCTCAATGCGCTCTCTGTTCCTTATCTCTCCCTCCCACCTGTTGTTCTGCAGCTGGTCGATGCGCCGCAGTGGCAGCTCCCATTGGAGGCTTCAGGATCCCGCCCACCCCCACCTCCCCATTGGACTCTGATGTTGTACACGTGCTGTCTGTGCTTCCATGTCGGGTGTTTTTTTTTTGCATTGGAGTGCTACACCCTGCTGGTGTAACCCTGTTAATGCCTTTTTTTCCCCTCCCTGAACTTTCCTCATGTAACACCCTTTTCATCTAACTATTAAGGTAGCGCGACTCATGTTGCGAATGACCGCAGTCACCAATTCTTGTTATGTGTCTTACCCACGTATGTCTGATCTTTGAATTGTGTGTGCTGAAACTGAATTTCATTTCTCTGTATGTCCTGCACATGTGGAGAATATGACAATAAATGACTCTTGACTCTTGACTCTTGACTCTTGTCTCTTGACTCTTGACTCTTGACAAAGGTGTAACTGGACTACTTCTTTAAAGTGACACCAGGCCTGGTGACATTTGGGACATGGTTTGACCCCCTTAGGAAAGTGCTATCATCATGAAACGTTCAGATCACTTACAACTCAATAGATTCTACCTTCCTGTAACGTTTCAGCCTGATTGGACCTTGTTTTCACACAAATGAACCCAGAATGATGTGAAATTGTGCTTAGTTTAGCATAATTCTGGGTGCCATTTAAAAACCATAAGTGCTAATGACTCCATTCCTTTTTGAGGTTGTAGGGGCTGTTGATTGGAGTACATTAAAACAAACCTGATCTCTCTAGGACATTCAGAAGCCAAGTTATAAGCCCACAAATGTGTAACTGGACTACTTCTTTAAATTGACACCAGATCCGGTGACCTTTGGGACATGGTTTGACCCCCTTAGGAAAGAGCGATCATCATGAAACGTTCAGATCACTTACAACTCAATAGATTCTACCTTCCTGTAACGTTTCAGCCTGATTGGACCTTGTTTTCACACAAATGAACCCAGAATGATGTGAAATTGTGCTTCGTGCAACATAATTCTGGGTGCCATTTACAAACCATAAGTGCTAATGACTCCATTCCTTTTTGTGGTTGTAGGGGCTGTTGATTGGAGTACACTAAAACAAACCTGACCTCTCTAGGACATTCAGAAGCCAAGTTATAAGCCCACAAAGGTGTAACTGGACTACTTCTTTAAAGTGACACCAGGCCCGGTGACCTTTGGGACATGGTTGGACCCCCTTAGGAAAGTGCTATCATCATGAAACGTTCAGATCACTTACAACTCAATAGATTCTACCTTCCTGTAACATTTCAGCCTGATTGGACCTTGTTTTCACACAATTGGACCCAGAATGAAGTGAAATTGTGCTTCGTGCAACATAATTCTGGGTGCCATTTACAAACCATAAGTGCTAATGACTCCATTCCTTTTTGTGGTTGTAGGGGCTGTTGACTGAAGTGCATTAAAACAAACCTGATCTCTCTAGGACATTCAGAAGCCAAGTTATAAGCCCACAAATGTGTAACTGGACTACTTCTTTAAATTGACACCAGATCCGGTGACCTTTGGGACATGGTTTGACCCCCTTAGGAAAGTGCTATCATCATGAAACGTTCAGATCACTTAAAACTCAATAGATTCTACCTTCCTGTAACGTTTCAGCAAGATTGGACCTTGTTTTCACACAAATGAACCCAGAATGATGTGAAATTGTGCTTAGTGCAGCATCATTCTGGGTGCCAATTACAAACCATAAGTGCTAATGATTCCATTCCTTTTTGTGGTTGTAGGGGCTTTTGATTGGATTACACTAAAACAAACCTAACCTCTCTAGGACATTCAGAAGCCAAGTTATAAGCCCACAAAGGTGTAACTGGACTACTTCTTTAAAGTGACACCAGGCCCGGTGACTTTTGAGACATGGCTTGACCCCCTATAGGAATGTGCGATCATAATGAAACGTTCAGATCACTTACAACTCAATAGATTCTACCTTCTTGTAGCGTTTCAGCCTGATTGGACCTTGTTTTCACACAAATGGACCCAGAATGATGTGAAATTGTGCTTAGTGCAGCATAATTCTGGGTGCCATTTAAAAACCATAAGTGCTAATGACTCCATTCCTTTTTGAGGTTGTAGGGGATGTTGATTGGAGTACACTAAAACAAACCTGATCTCTCTAGGACATTCAGAAGCCAAGTTATAAGCCCACAAATGTGTAACTGGACTACTTCTTTAAATTGACACCAGATCCGGTGACCTTTGGGACATGGTTTGACCCCGTTAGGAAAGTGCTATCATCATGAAATGTTCAGATCACTTACAACTCAATAGATTCTACCTTCCTGTAACGTTTCAGCCTGATTGGACCTTGTTTTCACACAAATGAACCCAGAATGATGTGAAATTGTGCTTCGTGCAACATAATTCTGGGTGCCATTTACAAACCATAAGTGCTATTGACTCCATTCCTTTTTGTGGTTGTAGGGGCTGTTGATTGGAGTACATTAAAACAAACCTGATCTCTCTAGGACATTCAGAAGCCAAATTAAAAGCCCACAAAGGTGTAACTGGACTACTTCTTTAAAGTGACACCAGGTCCGGTGACCTTTGGGACATGGTTTGACCCCCTTAGGAAAGTTCTATCATCATGAAACGTTCAGATCACTTACAACTCAATAGATTCTACCTTCTTGTAGCGTTTCAGCCTGATTGGACCTTGTTTTCACACAAATGAACCCAGAATGATGTGAAATTGTGCTTCGTGCAACATAATTCTGGGTGCCATTTACAAACCATAAGTGCTAATGACTCCATTCCTTTTTGTGGTTGTAGGGGCGGTTGATTGAAGTACATTAAAACAAACCTGATCTCTCTAGGACATTCAGAAGCCAAGTTATAAGCCCACAAAGGTGTAACTGGACTACTTCTTTAAATTGACACCAGATCCGGTGACCTTTGGGACATGGTTTGACCCCCTTAGGAAAGTGCTATCATCATGAAACGTTCAGATCGCTTACAACTCAATTGATTCTACCTTCCTGTAACATTTCAGCCTTATTGGACCTTGTTTTCACACAAATGAACCCATAATGATGTGAAATTGTGCTTCGTGCAACATAATTCTGGGTGCCATTTAAAAACCATAAGTGCTAATGACTCCATTCCTTTTTGAGGTTGTAGGGGCTCTTGATTGGAGTACACTAAAACAAACCTGATCTCTCTAGGACATTCAGAAGCCAAGTTATAAGACCTCAAAGGTGTAACTGGACTACTTCTTTAAAGTGACACCAGGCCCGGTGACTTTTGAGACATGGTTTGACCCCCTATAGGAATGTGCGATCATAATGAAACGTTCAGATCACTTACAACTCAATAGATTCTACCTTCTTGTAGCGTTTCAGCCTGATTGGACCTTGTTTTCACACAAATGGACCCAGAATGATGTGAAATTGTGCTTCGTGCAACATAATTCTGGGTGCCATTTAAAAACCATAAGTGCTAACGACTCCATTCCTTTTTGTGGTTGTAGGGGCTGTTGATTGGAGAACACTAAAACAAACCTAACCTCTCTAGGACATTCAGAAGCCAAGTTATAAGCCCACAAAGGTGTAACTGGACTACTTCTTTAAAGTGACACCAGGCCCGGTGACCTTTGGGACATGGTTTTACCCCATAAAGGAATGTGCGATCATCTTGAAACGTTCAGATCACTTACAACTCAATAGATTCTACTTTCTTGTAGCGTTTCAGCCTGATTGGACCTTGTTTTCACACAAATGGACCCAGAATGATGTGAAATTGTGCTTCGTGCAACATAATTCTGGGTGCCATTTACAAACCTTAAGTGCTAATGACTCCATTCCTTTTTGTGGTTGTAGGGGCTGTTGAATGGAGTACACTAAAACAAACCTGATCTCTCTAGGACATGCAGAAGCCAAGTTATAAGCCCACAAAGGTGTAACTGGACTACTTCTTTAAAGTGACACCAGGCCCGGTGACCTTTGGGACATGGTTTTACCCCCTATAGGAATGTGCGATCATCTTGAAACGTTCAGATCACTTACAACTCAATAGATTCTACCTTCTTGTAGCGTTTCAGCCTGATTGGACCTTGTTTTCACACAAATGGACCCAGAATGATGTGAAATTGTGCTTCGTGCAACGTCATTCTGGGTGCCATTTACAAACCTTAAGTGCTAATGACTCCATTCCTTTTTGTGGTTGTAGGGGCTGTTGATTGGAGTACAATAAAACAAACCTGATCTCTCTAGGACATTCAGAAGCCAAGTTATAAGCCCACAAATGTGTAACTGGACTACTTCTTTAAATTGACACCATATCCGGTGACCTTTGGGACATGGTTTGATCCCCTTAGGAATGTGCGATCATCATGAAACGTTCAGATCACTTACAACTCAATAGATTCTACCTTCCTGTAACGTTTCAGCCTGATTGGACCTTGTTTTCACACAAATGGACCCAGAATGATGTGAAATTGTGCTTCGTGCAACATAATTCTGGGTGCCATTTACAAACCATAAGTGCTAATGACTCCATTCCTTTTTGTGGTTGTAGGGGCTGTTTATTGGAGTATACTAAAACAAACCTGATCTCTCTAGGACATCCAGAAGCCAAGTTATAAGCCCACAAATGTGTAACTGGACTACTTCTTTAAATTGACACCAGATCCGGTGACCTTTGGGACATGGTTTGACCCCCTTAGGAAAGTGCTATCATGATGAAACGTTCAGATCACTTACAACACAATAGATTCTACCTTCCTGTAACGTTTCAGCCTGATTGGACCTTGTTTTCACACAAATAAACCCAGAATGATGTGAAATTGTGCTTCGTGCAACATAATTCTGGGTGCCATTTAAAAACCATAAGTGCTAATGACTCCATTCCTTTTTGTGGTTGTAGGGGCTGTTGATTGGAGTATACTAAAACAAACCTGATCTCTCCAGGACATTCAGAAGCCAAGTTATAAGCCCACAAAGGTGTAACTGGACTACTTATTTAAATGGACGTCAGATCCGGTGACCTTTGGGACATGGTTTGACCCCCTTAGGAAAGCGCTATCATCATGAAACGTTCAGATCACTTACAACTCAATAGATTCTACCTTCCTGTAACGTTTCAGCCTGATTGGACCTTGTTTTCACACAAATGCACCCAGAATGATGTGAAATTGTGCTTCGTGCAACATAATTCTGGGTGCCATTTAAAAACCATAAGTGCTAATGACTCCATTCCTTGTTGAGGTTGTAGGGGCTGTTGATTGGAGTACACTAAAACAAACCTGATCTCTCTAGGACATTCAGAAGCCAAGTTATAAGCCCTCAAAGGTGTACCTGGACTACTTCTTTAAAGTGACACCAGGCCCGGTGACCTTTGGGACATGGTTTTACCCCCTATAGGAATGTTCGATCATCTTGAAACGTTCAGATCACTTACAACTCAATAGATTCTACCTTCTTGTAGCGTTTCAGCCTGATTGGACCTTGTTTTCACACAAATGGACCCAGAATGATGTGGAATTGTGCTTCATGCAACATAATTCTGGGTGCCATTTACAAACCTTAAGTGCTAATGACTCCATTCCTTTTTGTGGTTGTAGGGGCTGTTGATTGGAGTACACTAAAACAAACCTAACCTCTCTAGGACATTCAGAAGCCAAGTTATAAGCCAACAAAGGTGTAACTGGACTACTTCTTTAAAGTGACTCCAGGCCCGGTGACCTTTGGGACATGGTTTGACCCCCTTAGGAAAGTGCTATCATCATGAAACATTCAGATCACTTACAACTCCATAGATTCTACCTTCATGTAACGTTTCAGCCTGATTGGACCTTGTTTTCACACAAATTAACCCAGAATGATGTGAAATTGTGCTTCGTGCAACATAATTCTGGGTGCCATTTAAAAACCATAAGTGCTAATGACTCCATTCCTTTTTGTGGTTGTAGGGGATGTTGATTGTTGTATACTAAAACAAACCTGATCTCTCTAGGACATTCAGAAGCCAAGTTATAAGCCCTCAAAGGTGTAACTGGACTACTTCTTTAAAGTGACACCAGGCCCGGTGACCTTTGGGACATGGTTTTACCCCCTATAGGAATGTGGGATCATCTTGAAACGTTCAGATCACTTACAACTCAATAGATTCTACCTTCTTGTAGCGTTTCAGCCTGATTGGACCTTGTTTTCACACAAATGGACCCAGAATGATGTGAAATTGTGCTTCGTGCAACATAATTCTGGGTGCCATTTACAGACCTTAGGTGCTAATGACTCCATTCCTTTGTGTGGTTGTAGGGAATGTTGATTGGAGTACACTAAAACAAACCTAACCTCTCTAGGACATTCAGAAGCCAGGTTATAAGCCCACAAAGGTGTAACTGGACTACTTCTTTAAAGTGACACCAGGCCCGGTGACCTTTGGGACATGGTTTGACCCCCTTAGAAAAGTGCTATCATCATGAAACGTTCAGATCACTTACAACTCAATAGATTCTACCTTCTTGTAGCGTTTCAGCCTGATTGGACCTTGTTTTCACACAAATGAACCCAGAATGATGTGAAATTGTGCTTCGTGCAACATAATTCTGGGTGCCATTTACAAACCATAAGTGCTAATGACTCCATTCATTTTGTGGTTGTAGGGGCTGTTGATTGGAGTATACTAAAACAAACCTGATCTCTCTAGGACATTCAGAAGCCAAGTTATAAGCCCACAAATGTGTAACTGGACTACTTCTTTAAATTGACACCAGATCCGGTGACCTTTGGGACATGGTTTGACCCCCTTAGGAAAGTGCTATCATGATGAAACGTTCAGATCACTTACAGCTCAATAGATTCTACCTTCCTGTAACGTTTCAGCCTGATTGGACCTTGTTTTCACACAAATGAACCCAGAATGATGTGAAATTATGCTTCGTGCAACATAAATCTGGGTGCCATTTAAAAACCATAAGTGCTAATGACTCCATTCCTTTTTGTGGTTGTAGGGGCTATTGATTGGAGTATACTAAAACAAACCCGATCTCTCTAGGACATCCAGAAGCCAAGTTATAAGCCCACAAATGTGTAACTGGACTACTTTAAATTGACACCAGATCCGGTGACCTTTGGGACATGGTTTGACCCCCTTTGGAAAGGGCTATCATGATGAAACGTTCACATCACTTACAACTCAATAGATTCTACCTTCCTGTACCGTTTCAGCCTGATTGGACCTTGTTTTCACACAAATGAACCCAGAATGATGTGAAATTGTGCTTCGTGCAACATAATTCTGGGTGCCATTTAAAAACCATAAGTGCTAATGACTCCATTCCTTTTTGTGGTTGTAGGGGCTGTTGACTGGAGTATACTAAAACAAACCTGATCTCTCTAGGACATTCAGAAGCCAAGTTATAAGCCCTCAAAGGTGTAACTGGACTACTTCTTTAAAGTGACACCAGGCCCGGTGACCTTTGGGACATGGTTTTACCCCCTATAGGATTGTGCGATCATCTTGAAACGTTCAGATCACTTACAACTCAATAGATTCTACCTTCTTGTAGCGTTTCAGCCTGATTGGACCTTGTTTTCACACAAATGGACCCAGAGTGATGTGAAATTGTGCTTCGTGCAACATAATTCTGGGTGCAATTTACAAACCTTAAGTGCTAATGACTCCATTCCTTTTTGTGGTTGTAGGGGCTGTTGATTGGGGTACACTAAAACAAACCTAACCTCTCTAGGACATTCAGAAGCCAAGTTATAAGCCCACAAAGGTGTAACTGGACTACTTCTTTAAAGTGACACCAGGCCCGGTGACCGTTGGGACATGGTTTGACCCCCTATAGGAATGTGCGATCATCTTGAAACGTTCAGATCACTTACAACTCAATAGATTCTACCTTCCTGTAACGTTTCAGCCTGATTGGACCTTGTTTTCACACAAATGAACCCAGAATGATGTGAAATTGTGCTATGTGCAACATAATTCTGGGTGCCATTTAAAAACCATAAGTGCTAATGACTCCATTCCTTTTTGTGGTTGTAGGGGCTGTTGATTGGAGTATACTAAAACAAACCTGATCTCTCTAGGACATTCAGAAGCCAAGTTATAAGCCCACAAAGGTGTAACTGGACTACTTCTTTAAATTGACACCAGATCCGGTGACCTTTGGGACATGGTTTGACCCCCTTAGGAAAGTGCTATCATCATGAAACGTTCAGATCACTTACAACTCAATAGATTCTACCTTCCTGTAACATTTCAGCCTGATTGGACCTTGTTTTCACACAAATGAACCCAGAATGATGTGAAATTGTGCTTCGTGCAACATAAATCTGGGTGCCATTTAAAAACCATAAGTGCTAATGACTCCATTCCTTTTTGTGGTTGTAGGGGCTGTTGATTGGAGTACACTAAAACAAACCTGATCTCTCTAGGACATTCAGAAGCCAAGTTATAAGCCCTCAAAGGTGTAACTGGACTACTTCTTTAAAGTGACACCAGGCCCGGTGACCTTTGGGACATGGTTTTACCCCCTATAGGAATGTGCGATCATCTTGAAACGTTCAGATCACTTACAACTCAATAGATTCTACCTTCTTGTAGCGTTTCAGCCTGATTGGACCTTGTTTTCACACAAATGGACCCAGAATGATGTGAAATTGTGCTTCGTGCAACGTCATTCTGGGTGCCATTTACAAACCTTAAGTGCTAATGACTCCATTCCTTTTTGTGGTTGTAGGGGCTGTTGATTGGAGTACAATAAAACAAACCTGATCTCTCTAGGACATTCAGAAGCCAAGTTATAAGCCCACAAAGGTGTAACTGGACTACTTCTTTAAAGTGACACCAGGCCCGGTGACCTTTGGGACATGGTTTGACCCCCTTAGGAAAGTGCTATCATCATGAAACGTTCAGATCACTTACAACTCAATAGATTCTACCTTCCTGTAACGTTTCAGCCCTATTTGACCTTGTTTTCACACAAATGAACCCAGAATGATGTGAAATTGTGCTTCGTGCAACATAATTCTGGGTGCCATTTAAAAACCATAAGTGCTAATGACTCCATTCCTTTTTGTGGTTGTAGGGGCTGTTGATTGGAGTATACTAAAACAAACCTGATCTCTCTAGGACATTCAGAAGCCAAGTTATAAGCCCACAAAGGTTTAACTGGACTACTTCTTTAAATTGACACCAGATCCGGTGACCTTTGGGACATGGTTTGACCCCCTTAGGAAAGTGCTATCATTATGAAACGTTCAGATCACTTACAACTCAATAGATTCTACCTTCCTGTAACATTTCAGCCTGATTGGACCTTGTTTTCACACAAATGAACCCAGAATGATGTGAAATTGTGCTTCGTGCAACATAATTCTGGGTGCCATTTAAAATTCATAAGTGCTAATGACTCCATTTCTTTTTGTGGTTGTAGGGGCTGTTGATTGGAGTACACTAAAACAAACCTAACCTCTCTAGGACATTCAGAAGCCAAGTTATAAGCCCACAAAGGTGTAACTGGACTACTTCTTTAAAGTGACACCAGGCCCGGTGACCGTTGGGACATGGTTTGACCCCTATAGGAATGTGCGATCATCTTGAAACGTTCAGATCACTTACAACTCAATAGATTCTACCTTCCTGTAACGTTTCAGCCTGATTGGACCTTGTTTTCACACAAATGAACCCAGAATGATGTGAAATTGTGCTTCGTGCAACATAATTCTGGGTGCCATTTAAAAACCATAAGTGCTAATGACTCCATTCCTTTTTGTGGTTGTAGGGGCTGTTGATTGGAGTATACTAAAACAAACCTGATCTCTCTAGGACATTCAGAAGCCAAGTTATAAGCCCACAAAGGTGTAACTGGACTACTTCTTTAAATTGACACCAGATCCGGTGACCTTTGGGACATGGTTTGACCCCCTTAGGAAAGTGCTATCATCATGAAACGTTCAGATCACTTACAACTCAATAGATTCTACCTTCCTGTAACATTTCAGCCTGATTGGACCTTGTTTTCACACAAATGAACCCAGAATGATGTGAAATTGTGCTTCGTGCAACATAAATCTGGGTGCCATTTAAAAACCATAAGTGCTAATGACTCCATTCCTTTTTGTGGTTGTAGGGGCTGTTGATTGGAGTACACTAAAACAAACCTGATCTCTCTAGGACATTCAGAAGCCAAGTTATAAGCCCTCAAAGGTGTAACTGGACTACTTCTTTAAAGTGACACCAGGCCCGGTGACCTTTGGGACATGGTTTTACCCCCTATAGGAATGTGCGATCATCTTGAAACGTTCAGATCACTTACAACTCAATAGATTCTACCTTCTTGTAGCGTTTCAGCCTGATTGGACCTTGTTTTCACACAAATGGACCCAGAATGATGTGAAATTGTGCTTCGTGCAACATAATTCTGGGTGCCATTTACAAACCTTAAGTGCTAATGACTCCATTCCTTTTTGTGGTTGTAGGGGATGTTGATTGGAGTACACTAAAACCAACCTAACCTCTCTAGGACATTCAGAAGCCAAGTTATAAGCCCACAAAGGTGTAACTGGACTACTTCTTTAAAGTGACACCAGGCCCGGTGACCTTTGGGACATGGTTTGACCCCCTTAGGAAAGTGCTATCATCATGAAACGTTCAGATCACTTACAACTCAATAGATTCTACCTTCCTGTAACGTTTCAGCCCTATTTGACCTTGTTTTCACACAAATGAACCCAGAATGATGTGAAATTGTGCTTCGTGCAACATAATTCTGGGTGCCATTTAAAAACCATAAGTGCTAATGACTCCATTCCTTTTTGTGGTTGTAGGGGCTGTTGATTGGAGTATACTAAAACAAACCTGATCTCTCTAGGACATTCAGAAGCCAAGTTATAAGCCCACAAAGGTTTAACTGGACTACTTCTTTAAATTGACACCAGATCCGGTGACCTTTGGGACATGGTTTGACCCCCTTAGGAAAGTGCTATCATTATGAAACGTTCAGATCACTTACAACTCAATAGATTCTACCTTCCTGTAACATTTCAGCCTGATTGGACCTTGTTTTCACACAAATGAACCCAGAATGATGTGAAATTGTGCTTCGTGCAACATAATTCTGGGTGCCATTTACAATTCATAAGTGCTAATGACTCCATTTCTTTTTGTGGTTGTAGGGGCTGTTGATTGGAGTACACTAAAACAAACCTAACCTCTCTAGGACATTCAGAAGCCAAGTTATAAGCCCACAAAGGTGTAACTGGACTACTTCTTTAAAGTGACACCAGGCCCGGTGACCTTTGGGACATGGTTTGACCCCCTTAGGAAAGTGCTATCATCATGAAACATTCAGATCACTTACAACTCAATAGATTCTACCTTCCTGTAACGTTTCAGCCCTATTTGACCTTGTTTTCACACAAATGAACCCAGAATGATGTGAAATTGTGCTTCGTGCAACATAATTCTGGGTGCCATTTAAAAACCATAAGTGCTAATGACTCCATTCCTTTTTGTGGTTGTAGGGGCTGTTGATTGGAGTATACTAAAACAAACCTGATCTCTCTAGGACATTCAGAAGCCAAGTTATAAGCCCACAAAGGTTTAACTGGACTACTTCTTTAAATTGACACCAGATCCGGTGACCTTTGGGACATGGTTTGACCCCCTTAGGAAAGTGCTATCATTATGAACCGTTCAGATCACTTACAACTCAATAGATTCTACCTTCCTGTAACGTTTCAGCCTGATTGGACCTTGTTTTCACACAAATGAACCCAGAATGATGTGAAATTGTGCTTCGTGCAACATAATTCTGGGTGCCATTTACAATTCATAAGTGCTAATGACTCCATTTCTTTTTGTGGTTGTAGGGGCTGTTGATTGGAGTACACTAAAACAAACCTAACCTCTCTAGGACATTCAGAAGCCAAGTTATAAGCCCACAAAGGAGTAACTGGACTACTTCTTTAAAGTGACACCAGGCCCGGTGACCTTTGGGACATGGTTTTACCCCCTATAGGAATGTGCGATCATCTTGAAACGTTCAGATCACTTACAACTCAATTGATTCTACCTTCTTGTAGCGTTTCAGCCTGATTGGACCTTGTTTTCACACAAATGGACCCAGAGTGATGTGAAATTGTGCTTCGTGCAACATAATTCTGGGTGCCATTTACAAACCTTAAGTGCTAATGACTCCATTCCTTTTTGTGGTTGTAGGGGCTGTTGATTGGGGTACACTAAAACAAACCTAACCTCTCTAGGACATTCAGAAGCCAAGTTATAAGCCCACAAAGGTGTAACTGGACTACTTCTTTAAAGTGACACCAGGCCCGGTGACCGTTGGGACATGGTTTGACCCCTATAGGAATGTGCGATCATCTTGAAACGTTCAGATCACTTACAACTCAATAGATTCTACCTTCCTGTAACGTTTCAGCCTGATTGGACCTTGTTTTCACACAAATGAACCCAGAATGATGTGAAATTGTGCTTCGTGCAACATAATTCTGGGTGCCATTTAAAAACCATAAGTGCTAATGACTCCATTCCTTTTTGTGGTTGTAGGGGCTGTTGATTGGAGTATACTAAAACAAACCTGATCTCTCTAGGACATTCAGAAGCCAAGTTATAAGCCCACAAAGGTGTAACTGGACTACTTCTTTAAATTGACACCAGATCCGGTGACCTTTGGGACATGGTTTGACCCCCTTAGGAAAGTGCTATCATCATGAAACGTTCAGATCACTTACAACTCAATAGATTCTACCTTCCTGTAACATTTCAGCCTGATTGGACCTTGTTTTCACACAAATGAACCCAGAATGATGTGAAATTGTGCTTCGTGCAACATAAATCTGGGTGCCATTTAAAAACCATAAGTGCTAATGACTCCATTCCTTTTTGTGGTTGTAGGGGCTGTTGATTGGAGTACACTAAAACAAACCTGATCTCTCTAGGACATTCAGAAGCCAAGTTATAAGCCCTCAAAGGTGTAACTGGACTACTTCTTTAAAGTGACACCAGGCCCGGTGACCTTTGGGACATGGTTTTACCCCCTATAGGAATGTGCGATCATCTTGAAACGTTCAGATCACTTACAACTCAATAGATTCTACCTTCTTGTAGCGTTTCAGCCTGATTGGACCTTGTTTTCACACAAATGGACCCAGAATGATGTGAAATTGTGCTTCGTGCAACATAATTCTGGGTGCCATTTACAAACCTTAAGTGCTAATGACTCCATTCCTTTTTGTGGTTGTAGGGGATGTTGATTGGAGTACACTAAAACCAACCTAACCTCTCTAGGACATTCAGAAGCCAAGTTATAAGCCCACAAAGGTGTAACTGGACTACTTCTTTAAAGTGACACCAGGCCCGGTGACCTTTGGGACATGGTTTGACCCCCTTAGGAAAGTGCTATCATCATGAAACGTTCAGATCACTTACAACTCAATAGATTCTACCTTCCTGTAACGTTTCAGCCCTATTTGACCTTGTTTTCACACAAATGAACCCAGAATGATGTGAAATTGTGCTTCGTGCAACATAATTCTGGGTGCCATTTAAAAACCATAAGTGCTAATGACTCCATTCCTTTTTGTGGTTGTAGGGGCTGTTGATTGGAGTATACTAAAACAAACCTGATCTCTCTAGGACATTCAGAAGCCAAGTTATAAGCCCACAAAGGTTTAACTGGACTACTTCTTTAAATTGACACCAGATCCGGTGACCTTTGGGACATGGTTTGACCCCCTTAGGAAAGTGCTATCATTATGAAACGTTCAGATCACTTACAACTCAATAGATTCTACCTTCCTGTAACATTTCAGCCTGATTGGACCTTGTTTTCACACAAATGAACCCAGAATGATGTGAAATTGTGCTTCGTGCAACATAATTCTGGGTGCCATTTACAATTCATAAGTGCTAATGACTCCATTTCTTTTTGTGGTTGTAGGGGCTGTTGATTGGAGTACAATAAAACAAACCTGATCTCTCTAGGACATTCAGAAGCCAAGTTATAAGCCCACAAAGGTGTAACTGGACTACTTCTTTAAAGTGACACCAGGCCCGGTGACCTTTGGGACATGGTTTGACCCCCTTAGGAAAGTGCTATCATCATGAAACGTTCAGATCACTTACAACTCAATAGATTCTACCTTCCTGTAACGTTTCAGCCCTATTTGACCTTGTTTTCACACAAATGAACCCAGAATGATGTGAAATTGTGCTTCGTGCAACATAATTCTGGGTGCCATTTAAAAACCATAAGTGCTAATGACTCCATTCCTTTTTGTGGTTGTAGGGGCTGTTGATTGGAGTATACTAAAACAAACCTGATCTCTCTAGGACATTCAGAAGCCAAGTTATAAGCCCACAAAGGTTTAACTGGACTACTTCTTTAAATTGACACCAGATCCGGTGACCTTTGGGACATGGTTTGACCCCCTTAGGAAAGTGCTATCATTATGAAACGTTCAGATCACTTACAACTCAATAGATTCTACCTTCCTGTAACATTTCAGCCTGATTGGACCTTGTTTTCACACAAATGAACCCAGAATGATGTGAAATTGTGCTTCGTGCAACATAATTCTGGGTGCCATTTACAATTCATAAGTGCTAATGACTCCATTTCTTTTTGTGGTTGTAGGGGCTGTTGATTGGAGTACACTAAAACAAACCTAACCTCTCTAGGACATTCAGAAGCCAAGTTATAAGCCCACAAAGGTGTAACTGGACTACTTCTTTAAAGTGACACCAGGCCCGGTGACGGTTGGGACATGGTTTGACCCCTATAGGAATGTGCGATCATCTTGAAACGTTCAGATCACTTACAACTCAATAGATTCTACCTTCCTGTAACGTTTCAGCCTGATTGGACCTTGTTTTCACACAAATGAACCCAGAATGATGTGAAATTGTGCTTCGTGCAACATAATTCTGGGTGCCATTTAAAAACCATAAGTGCTAATGACTCCATTCCTTTTTGTGGTTGTAGGGGCTGTTGATTGGAGTATACTAAAACAAACCTGATCTCTCTAGGACATTCAGAAGCCAAGTTATAAGCCCACAAAGGTGTAACTGGACTACTTCTTTAAATTGACACCAGATCCGGTGACCTTTGGGACATGGTTTGACCCCCTTAGGAAAGTGCTATCATCATGAAACGTTCAGATCACTTACAACTCAATAGATTCTACCTTCCTGTAACATTTCAGCCTGATTGGACCTTGTTTTCACACAAATGAACCCAGAATGATGTGAAATTGTGCTTCGTGCAACATAAATCTGGGTGCCATTTAAAAACCATAAGTGCTAATGACTCCATTCCTTTTTGTGGTTGTAGGGGCTGTTGATTGGAGTACACTAAAACAAACCTGATCTCTCTAGGACATTCAGAAGCCAAGTTATAAGCCCTCAAAGGTGTAACTGGACTACTTCTTTAAAGTGACACCAGGCCCGGTGACCTTTGGGACATGGTTTTACCCCCTATAGGAATGTGCGATCATCTTGAAACGTTCAGATCACTTACAACTCAATAGATTCTACCTTCTTGTAGCGTTTCAGCCTGATTGGACCTTGTTTTCACACAAATGGACCCAGAATGATGTGAAATTGTGCTTCGTGCAACATAATTCTGGGTGCCATTTACAAACCTTAAGTGCTAATGACTCCATTCCTTTTTGTGGTTGTAGGGGATGTTGATTGGAGTACACTAAAACCAACCTAACCTCTCTAGGACATTCAGAAGCCAAGTTATAAGCCCACAAAGGTGTAACTGGACTACTT